>NC_134825.1:26363598-26963598 GCF_004210375.1 Tachypleus tridentatus | reverse complement strand
CATTTTCTCCTAATAGGTAAACTTTTTTAAAGGAAATTTTTAAAAGGTTAATTTATTTGTTGTCAAAAAACTACACAATAATTTAGCTTTGCTAATCTCACTGCAAAAATAAAACCCCGAATTTCAGTGTTAAAAGTCCTCAAGCATACAGCTGACCCTTGGAAAAAGCTTAAAGGAGGTGCCTTTGAGCGAATATGCGGCTCCATATATTAAAAATTATTTTACAATTATTTTGAAAATTATTGTTATAAGTGAGATTATAGCATCCACATTAAAAGTTCTATTGTCAATGTTTATTGGAAAACAAAAAATATTTAACTGTCAAATATTTTGAATGCCAGTCTGTCGAAATATTACTTCGAGACTAAATCCATGTTTCGTATCTTGGAAATATTAGGAATGTACCCTTTTTATTTTTATTTTCTGTTAGTTTGGTTTGGTTTGAATTTCGCGCAAAGCTACACGAGGGTTATTTGCACTAGTCGTCCCTAATTTAGCAGTGTAAGACTAAGGGAAAAGCAGCTAGTCATTACCACCAACCGCCAACTCTTGGACTTCTATTTTACCAACAAATAGTAGGATTGACCGTTACTTTATAACTCCCCCACGGCTGAAAGGGCGAGCATGTTTGGTGTGAAGGGAATTCGAACCCACGACCCTCGGATTACAAGTCGAACGCCTTAACCACCTGGCCATGCCGGGCCGGTTCTGTTAGTGTGTACCGTCTACTAAACGCATTCGATCATGTTTCTCCCAGTTGAAATTAATTTCGTGGTAATTAGCACGATGGAAATAAAAAACTTATTAAAAACACTTTAATGTGTATCTTGTCTTTTTGTTTTGTTTCTTATACATTAAAAACAGTCTAAGATTATCATTAAATAATGCTTTATGCTCGGTGTCTGGAAATTTGTCGTAACTAAAAACGTGCTCATAAGTGTTTCAAGCCGAACTCTATTATTTGGTTTTGATCCAAATATAGCAACGAAATTTTATTATACAGCTTGTCTACAAATAATTTAATGAGAAATAAGAAAATTAGTTTCTTCAAAAATTGCTTTTGGACAGTTACAAACTAATTCACTGAAATAAGTTTTACGACACTGCTTTCACGTGCATGTACGCAAGTTGTAAATAGAGATGAATTCGATTATATAACATGTAGTTTGTAGGTAAAATAGCTGGTACGTACATATTTTTACTATGTTGTTTGTAAGTAGTTTTTCGAAATTTATCTGCACTTGTCATGAACGTAGTTCATATATCCTCTTTCATCGAATATTTTAAAGTTATTAGCATTTGATGATTCTATTTGTTTAGACAAAAGTTAAATACACCAACGATGAAAATCTTGTGTTTCTTTGGGCTTTGTCTCCGTTTACTCAGTGGAAGGAAAAATGAACCAGTTTCAAAGGGTGACAAAAATACTTGAATAAATTTATATGAAATAGAGGCTTTCTCCGTTATATAAGATATGATTGAAAAGTGCGAGATACCATAACTTTTACTGTGCGGACGTACAGTCATGTGAAAAAGTTAAGACACCCTATGAAAGCCTGGGTATTTTTTGTAACATTTTTGAATATATAGATATTTAATATCAATATTTAAAATATTGAGAGATTATAGGAATATAACTAAACAATTAAAATTAAGAAAAAGACTTCTCAAGATCTTCTGTAAATGTAATTCTACAAAAATGCATATTCTAACTGAGGAAAAAGTTAGGACAACCCCACATTTATTCCCACTTAAAATGGTTCAACTCACACACAGGTCTATCACACGAGGTGCACATGATTAGAAGATTACTCAGCATTTTGAATAAGGCTTGCCCTATTTAAACCTCAGACATTTAGTTTGGTGTACTCTTGACTGTTGAAGTGAGAGTGAGCACCATGGTGAGAGCAAAAGAGCTCTCTGAGGCCTTCAGAAAGAAAATTGTAGCAGCTTATGAGTCTGATAAGGGATGTAAAAAAACCCAAAAGATTTTGAAATCAACCATTTTACTGTCCGAAAATAGTCAACAATTGGAGGGCTTTCAAAACAACTGCCAACATACCCAGGTCTGGTCGTCCAAGCAAGTTCACCCCGAGAGCAGACCGCAAGATGCTAAAAGAGGTCTTTAAACACCCTAACATGTCATCACGGGACTTACAGCAGGCACTGGCTACTGTTGATGTGAACGTGCATGCCTCTAGAATCAGAAAGAGACTGCACAAATTTAATTTGCATGGGAGGTGTGCAAGGAAGAAACCTTTGCTCTCTAAGAGAAATATCAAGGCCAGACTGAAGCTTGCCAGAGAGAATGTAGACAAAGACCAGAATTTCTGTAATAATGTTCTTTGGACAGATAAGTCCAAAATTGAATTATTTGGACACCAGAACAGAGGACATGTTTGGCGTAAACCAAATACAGCATTCCAGGAAAAAAAAAAAAAACCCTCATATCAACTGTAAAGCATGGAGGTGGAAGTGTCATGGTTTGGGGCTGCTTTGCTGCAGTAGGACCTGGACAGCTCACAATCATAAAATCCACCACAAATTCTACAGTGTATCAGAGGGTGCTTGAGGATCATGTGAGACCATCTGTAAGAGAAGTAAAGCTGAAGCAGACCTGGACCTTGCAACATGACAATGACCCAAAACATACCAGTAAATCCACCAAGAACTGGCTGAAAGCCAAGAAATGGAGAGTCCTAGAATGGCCGAATCAAAGCCCATATCTTAATCCCATTGAGATTCTGTGGGGTGACTTGAAACGGGCTGTACATGCAAGAAACCCCTCAAACATCTCACAGCTGAAAGAATTCTGCATTGAGGAGTGGGGCAAACATTCTTCACACCGATGTCAGAGACTGGTAGATGGCTACAAGAAGCGTCTCACTGCAGTTATTTCAGCCAAAGGGGTAACACTAGCTATTAGGAGGTAGGATGTCCTAACTTTTCTCAGTTAGAATATGCATTTTTGTAGAATTACATGTACAGAAGATCTTGAAAAGCCTTTTCTTCAGTTTTAATTGTTTAGTTATATTCCTATAATCTCTCAGTATTGTTGAAATTGAGATTAAATATCTATATATCTAAAAATGTTACAAAAATACACAGGCTTTCATAAGGTGTCCTAACTTTTTCACATGACTGTATGTAGAAAAGATAATTCTCTATCCCAGAAGACAGAACTATATTGTTCAAAGTTATTAAAAGTAATTGCAGGTCTCCATATTTTAGATATAACAAGGCACAACTGTTGTTCTTTATTAAAGTGAACGACTCTCCTGTGGTTCTTTTTTATTTGTAAAATAAGTTTAAGGTTTCTGGTCATATGATCGGATATTCGCATGGCAAATGTGTGTAAACGTAAGAGAAACTATTTCTCATTTGCTAATTTGTGGCACAGCGACATATCTGCGGACTTACAAAGCTAGAAATAGGGTTTCGATACCCATGGTGAGCAGAGCACAGATAGCCCATTGTGTAGCTTTGTGCTTAACTTCAAACAAACAACTCTTAATAACAGTATAATGTGTAGAGAAATTGAGATAGATACTAAAAAACAACAGAACTGAAACAAAGTTATTTGGACTATATCGTAATGCGGATACAGTGGCGTAACTACAAAAGATGGCCCCACACAAAAATTTATTGGGCCCCTAAGTTTCTCCTTGTCACCAATTCTTAAGTTTTTCATGTTTTTTTACCCTTTTTAGGTTCGTATCCTCCCCAGCCTCCACAATTACGTAGTCAACTTACTTCACTTTATGAAAACCAATAGTTCAGGTAGAAGCCGGTAAAACACAATAAACCGTTGCATGGAGATTTCTAGTATCACAATACATGGTTAACATGATGTGAACTATTTTTTCAGTTCACCACTACAGTTTACTGGAAACCTTAACAAAGTGGAAAATTGTTAAAAAGTATTGTTTGACAACGTGGAGTCGACACAATGGCAAACCACAGCTTTAAAGCTGAACCAACAGCTCAGAAGGAGTAACTGGACGACAAGACATTGTAGGATGTTGGCAACCGCTATTTCACAATATGGAGTCGACACAACCAGCATGCTGGATCAACAGCTCAGAGCAGTAACTATATAAGTAATCGCATAAACAGTTGTAAACAGGCTTTAGAGGGTTACCCTTTATACTATAAAGTTTATAGAGTATATGGTCTTCGTTCTTCTGACTAGTCGCCAGAAATAGCCTGCTTTCAGTGGTAACCAGAACATGTGAAGGTGAATTTTTGCTTCTCAGACAAATCATGTTTCACATTACAAACAACCAAATAGAGACGTATAACATTTGAAGAGTGTTCGACATCAGATCTAACCTATTCGTTTTTACTAATCGATCAAATTGCAACCAGATATGAAATGTGTATTCATTTGAAAAGTGTCTGATATTAAATCCAACCCAAGTTTCTCGGAACAAAGACGCTGGTTTGTACAGGAATTGGTATTGGTTGCCACACTAACCAATAGGTGCCACGAGATATAGAGCTACAATCTTACAGCCCTTAGTGATACTATATTGCTGGACTTCCAGTGGCACAGCGGTATGTTTACGGACTTACAAAGCTAGAAACCAGGCTTCGATACTCCTGGTGGACAGAGCACAGATAGCCCATGGTGTAGCTTCGTGCTTAACTACTAACAATCAAGCTATTAGTAGGTACAGTTGGTCAGGAACTCTGAAAATCTATGATAAGTCATGTACCCTTACCGTGATAAATTTCGAATGTTTCGAGTAAATGTACTGTGCAAGCTTAACGGATTTGCAACTAATATAAAATACGTGTTCCAGATGAAGCAAACGGTCATCTGATCACTATAACAAATGAGTTCTGTAAGCCTAGTGTATGGTACGACAAGTATAGTTACTATAGTTGTGTATTGTTGGCTAACTGAAAGAAGTAAAACATTCCCGTTAAAAAGCATTACACTGAAGACAATAGGTGTCCATAATGTGTGTGTATTGGGTTAAAGAAAGATAAACTTTAAAATATTGGTTGAAAATAAAAGAAAAACCGAATCTAAAACGAGTAGAAACTATAATAACATTGTAAATAAAGGACGGTAAGTAGCTCGCGGGTTAAAATCAGAAAATAATCTCAGTAACTCGAAAGTCTTAAGAAAGTGGACATTTCTTCACTTGAGGTAAATGGCTAACAAATTAAAAGATACACAGACAGACGGCAGAAGAAACACTAACTAAAGAAGAATTGTTTGTTTGTTTTTGAATTTCGCACAAAGCTACTTGACGGCTATCTGTGCTAGCCGGCCCTAATTTAGCTGTGTAAGACTAGAGGGAAGGCAGCTAGTCATCACCACCCACCGCCAACTCTTGGGCTACTCTTTACCAACGAATAGTGGGATTGACCGTCACATTATAACGCCCCCACGGCTGGGAGGGCGAGCATATTTGGCGCGACAGGGATGCGAACCCGCGACCCTCAGATTACGAGTTGCACGCCTTAACACGCTTGGCCATGCCGGGCCAACTAGAGAAGAAGCAGATAATTTTCTTTAATTCTTTCAGAGTTTCAAAAATTGAACTGAAAGCCCTAAACTATTCTGTTGAACTGCATTTACTCTGTATTCGACCAAACGCGAACTTAAGCGATTTAATGTGACTGTTGTAAAATAACCTAGCAGTCTGAGTGTTATTGGTTGTAGTTCAAACGTCTCATAAAATAGAAGGTAATATCTTTCATCTATCAACCATATTTTACTATAATAATTATCCTACACGTTAATAATTTGAACGTTGTTAATTTTTATGTTAAAAATCATTACATATTACATAGTGTTAGCTAAGTTTATAGATTTAGGACTAATCTTAATCTAACCTAAATGAGTCAAATGAAACTTTTACTACACTGTGGACATCTAGTGGTGGTTAGAATATTTAATTTCTGTTCTTGTTTTTTGCAATTTCATTCCAAGCTCATTATTTTATTAATACGAATATTTCATAGTGTCCCGAAGAAAAATTATTATCTGCTAAGTGACTCCATATTTGTCTAAAACTTCAAGATTAATAAACTAGTAATCTACTTTATGTTAACTTAGTATATAGATCTTGGATTAACCTAGCTCTCTTGGGCTTTCTGAACCTTGAGATATTATTGGATTAACAGCTGAAAACATTGTTAACAACGAGTATACTCAACAGGTGGAAAACAACGCATTTTAATAATTTTTAAGTAACACTTTTAACGTTATCTGTAAGTTAAAGCTTAAATAATTATACTAATTACTAGCTATATACGTGTATTTCTGGTTTATTTTGGTAACTTATTTTCATCAGAAGTTAATTTTAATTAAGTACTAGAGCTAAGTTAGCAAAAGAAATGAAAGAGATTTATCAGATTCTGAACAAGAATTATAAAAAAATGGCCAATTTTTGTTACTATATTAAGGATTTGCACACGTTACGATTTTACAAGATTCGTTTAATTATATATTAATATACATTTATATATTTAGATTTATATTTTGTGTGTGCGTGTGAGTTTTCTTATAGTAAAGCCACAACGGGCTATATTTTGTCAATGAAGGAAGGAAGTTTGTCAAAACAACAGTTGTTATTCGTTTAGGCATGCGCAACAATCTCCGTTTCATTTTGTTAGTTAAAACAGTGCCAAGAAAGATATTCAATGATACCTAAACTTTTGTTATAATACATTACGATACTGATAACCAGCCATTAAAAAATGTAATTACTTGTGTTTATATTTCGTTTTAGACCACACGTTCCGTTAGAATTGACAATTTATAGTGATAGAGCCAACAACTTAAATCTCATAGAAAATATTGTGTGTCTTTTATAGTTATCTTATTCTGTATATTTCCATTTTTGAGAAGTTTTACGTTTTCTGTATTAAGTTTTCACTTATTTTCATTTCAAGAACTTAATATCCACCTCTTGACGACGAGAAACCCATTTGAAATAAAAATGTATCTCAGAACGGCTGGTATTGGTATTAATACTTTGATTGAGAAGCACAGAACAATGTTTTGACCTTTCTGAAGATGACCTAGGCAAGTCAAAACTTTGTTCACTGCTTATCAATAAAAATGTTAATACTGACACCAGTCGTTCTGAGGTATATGAATATCTACTGACTATTAACTCAGAATGTAGATTTGGAGAAGGCCCGAAAGTGAACCTCTAGTACTTTCACAATGTCTCTCACAAAACAACATCGATTCAAAAATATTTTTACACTGCTCTGTTTACAATATTCATATCATATACCCGAAACAAACTGAAAATTGACCATAACCGTAGTTTGTGTAGGAATGAGTTGTTTTTTTTACCAGATATAAATTATATACTTAATAAAATAATATTCTGATTTTGTATCTCCTGAAACTGCGCTGTACACCTTATTGTTTCATTGCGCATGCGTGCGTACTTATTTCCACAGATGTAAATAAGACGCGGATGAAATATACTGCAGTAGAAATTTTCTACTAGATATTAAAAGCTCATTAATATTTTTAAAAAGGTCTAACATTAGATCGTGGGATAACTTCATCAATTTATTTATTGATAGTATAAAGTACAGTAAAGTTTAACCCTAACTAAACTGAAACAAAAATTGTACATAAAACTATTGTGCAGATTTACGCTTAATTACAAATACAGTGGTATCTCGGTTCTCGAACTTAATCCGTTCCAGAAGGCTGTTCTAAAACCGAATCAATCTTTCCAATAAAAAATACTGTAAATTAAATTAATCCATTACAGACCTCCAACAATTACGCATTATGAAGCATTTTATGTAAAAATATTGTTTATTTATACCTGTATAATAATACTTACATGCATAAAGTCAACCATAAAAACTATAAACACAATAAAAAACAATAAATGAAAATTTAACTGCACTTTACCTGTGCTGAGGAGAGCTGATGGCGTAAGTGAAAGGTAGTGAGGAACGTGGAGAGTAGAAGGGTTATTATTGTTTGTGTCACCTTCCATAAAAAGTCAGGTGACTTTCCTTCTGGAGATTTTTCTCTTTTCTGTCTCTTTGCACCGCTACAACCTGCTTGAGACTCACTGGACCTATTTCTCACTAAAAACTTGTCTAATGAGGTTTGTTTCTGCCTGGCACCCTCTCCTTGTCTCACCACACTATGTATGCCATTTCTCTTTCTAAATTTTTCAAACCATTCCCTACTAGCCTTAAATGTATCAGCACTCGTTCTAGGGGTGTTTTTCAGGTGGTCAGCATGCAACTTCTTTGCTTTATCACAAATGATGGTCTCAGAAATGCTATCACCAATTAAATGTTTTTCGTTTAACCAAATCAACAACAGTTTTTCTACCTCTTCCATTGTTTGTGATCTTCGTTTTGTAAGCACTGTCACTCCTTTTGCAACACCAGCTCCTTTGATTATCTCTTTATTTTTCAGTATGATGCAGACTCTAGACTTCACCATACCAAACTGTATAGCAAGGTCAGACAGGTGAACACCACTCTCATACTTCGCTATGAGATCTTTTTTCACCTCTGTTGTGGCTCTATCAACTTTTCTTTTTGGTTTACTGCTTTCATTATCCTTCTTTGACCCAATGGTGGCTTATTTAATCAGAATATTTAGAGAAAAGAAAAGAAAAACGAGAACGTTCACAGCAGGTTTTAGTGGGTGTGGACTGAGCGACAGGTGCGGGTAAAATGTTTTGGGCAAAGTTGGCGTGGGCCGAAAATGATCGAAGGGTTGTTTGAGTCATCAGTCGGGTTATTTCGGGGGTTCGGGCCACGACAGCTTGGTTCGGAAACCAAGTTTATGTTCGACAACCGAGACATGTTTTTCTTAAACAATATATTCGAAAACCGAATTGTTCTAGAAGGGAGTCGTTCGAGAACCGAGGTACCACTGTATAAACAAACTCACGAAGAAATTAATGTTAGGCCTAAGACAGGTGGACTTACAAGGTTTCGATGTCTGTGACATTTTTTTTTGTATTATTCTATAAGTCCTGTATTTAAGACTTGTTTCAATAAAGATATTGAGTTGACCGCAATGTTTTGCATATAATTGCGAGTGTATAATATTTCTCATTCCCTACCTCTCTTCAGTCACGATCAAATCTAATTATTCGCCCAGACAAGAATAACTTAAAAGACTTAATGGCGGATGCTTTGATTGGCTAACTTCCTTTCAAAACTAGGAACAGTTATGTGTAGATAACCTTCGTGTAACTGCGCGCGAAAGATACAAAAACAAGTAAATTCCTTTTTGACACGTCCGAAGCATGTACTGCTCTATATTTCCTGGTTAAAAGAAGTCATTGTATTTTCCATTTTGTTCCAAATGTAACAAAACTTGTCATGCAAGCTTCAATATAAAGTTTACATTTACGTTACTACTATTATTATTAATATTTTTTTTACAAAGATCTGGGTTAATTAAGTAGGGTACTTTCTGTTATTTTTTTCGCCATAAAACAAAAGATATATTATGAAATACTGTCTGATAGGAAGGGTAAAGCTGAAATAAATTTTATCTCGCCAACTTAAAAAACTCACCTGTTCAGTAATTGATTGTTACATCACGTATAAAGATAACTTTCACCTAAAGTGAGAGTCGACAATTCCAGTGACGTCATTGTTCGTGAAGCTGGAAAGACAGTATAATATGACATGATTCGTAGATTGTTTTCAGAAACGTTCGAATAAACACGAAAGAGTTATTTTAACGAAGCTGGGTTTTTTTTTATGAAAGTACCTGCACTGTTTCTTCTTGTACGAAGGCTATAAAGCGTGAAATTGAGAAAAAAAGTACTTTTCTTTGATCTGCGGGTAGCATATAGATAAGTACGCTATACTCATACAGTTATTGACAAGAACTGATAAAAAAACAAGTACTTGGAATAATTCTGGTAAGTCGTTCTCTACTTTCATTTCTAACTATTAGAATGTGATTGGATGAAGTATTATACGTCATGAAATCCGACAGCTCGAGTGCTTTCGGAAGATATACCCCCTTGGTTAGGAGTAAAGTTAGGGTTATCGACTTTTTGTTTTATAAGTTATAGGTTTTCTTTGGCATCCATAGGATCTTAGTGTCATACAAAGACGTATAAGACAGCTTACGTTTAAAATAACAGTCATTTGCACATATTATTTTAAAGTTAATATAGTTTATTTGTATAAGGTATAATAAGTTAGTGTTTACTATGCGTATGTTTAAAGAAATTTTAAAGCTTCTATAAACTTATGTGTTCGTGACATATCGTTACTAAATGTCATATCTCCTTTCTATATGAAAAATTGTACAGAATGTTGAAAGACGTTCTAATGTACAAAACTGAAAGGGAATCTAGAAACAGTAATATAAAACTAGCATACTCTTTTATGGTTAGGTACCGAATTGTTCAGGATTTTCTCATCACAGTTAAATTTCGATTTATTCTCTATAGGTCCTTCTTTTTTATGTGTGTTTCTTATTGAAACTAGTTTACGTGTTAGGTCCAGGACTGTTATACTTTATAATCGATGTAGCTTATTTACCATGTGATTAAAGTATCGTTTAAAGTTGAAGTTAAAACTTGTAATGAACTACTCTTGTCTTGTTCTTATTTTTAGCTCTTCATTCTCTAGGCTTTGTTGAGACATAAGCAGAAACCAGTCTAAAATAATAATGAAACGAAAGTGTTATTTTCATGCATAGTAAACAAGATACATTTACGCGCCCCCTAGTGACACAGTGTTATGTATGAGGATTCACACTGTTAAAAACCGGGTTTTTATACTTGTGGTGAAAAGACCGCAGATAGCCCATCGTGTAGCTTTGTGCTTAATTTAAAAACAACCGTTAAATTCACGTTTTTATCCACAAAGCAAATTTAAGAGTGAGATTTAAAGAAAAACATATTAATGATAAAGAAACAAAGTACTTTACTGTGCTAAAAAGTTTCCAATGCTTTTATAAATTCGTTTGTCTTAATTTCCCCGCATGGCCAAGGGTGTTAAGACGTGCGACTCGTAATCCGAGGGTCGCGGGTTTGCATCCCCGTCGCGCCAAACATGCTGGCCCTTTCAAACTGGGGGCGTTATAATGTAACGGTCAATCTCACTATTCGCTGGTAAAAGAGTAGCCCAAGAGTTGGCGATGGGTGGTGATGACCAGCTGCCTTCCCCCTAGTCCTACACTACTAAATTAGGGACGGCTAGCACAGATAGCCCTCGAGTCTACCAAACTATAAAGTGACCAGTAGTTGTACGAAATTTCAAAAACAAACAAACAAGTGTTTGTCTTAATTACTTCAGTAATATTAAGCTTGAAAAGGGATTTCAATTAGCTCTATCTACCCCAAAATGTATATTCTTGCTGTTATGTGGTGTAAGACAGTAAATGCTTACAATTAACAACTGCAGCAGTTTCTTGAAATAATTGTGTTGCATAACGTAACAAAAACAGTTGTATTGGTTTTACAGGGCTAAATGTGACTTCTTAGGTTTCACTTTTGTTTCTCGATGCTATTACTGCAATTAAAGCCCTGTTGCACGCATATAAAACCGGGTCATTTAGAAGTGAGCTGTGTTGCTGTGAGTTTAACGTTTTCATAAAGTAGTAAAATACGGTTGTTTATGCTAAGCATAGCTTAGTTTTTGTCTGTCGTGTGATAAAAGCAAAAAAAAAAAAAAAAAAAAAGATCAAATTATATTTGACTCAGCACTAAGCCTTGAAGACTCGTAACGCTAAGATTCAGAGTTAGATTCCTCGCTATGGACACAACGCAAATAGCTAGTCTATCGATAGTTTTAAACAAAAACAAACTAACAGATCGAACATTAAGAAGTTTTCTTCCCTTTATGTAATAACCAATCGCGTAAAAGACATTATTTGTCTGTACATTAATCAGTCATCTGAAAATATTTTATTCTACCCTTGTCCACTGGGCTTTCGTTATTTATTATTATTGCAATTACTGCAATTTAATATCTGCAGAAGAATTGAATTTTGTTGACGTTTGAATTATTAGGCGAATTAAGTAAGCATTAACCTCATTATATTATATACCACCTGTATATATATGTGTGTGTGTGTGTGTGTGTATATATATATATATATATAAACCACGTAGGCAGACATAAAGACCGACATTCCAGGTCATATCGTCAGAAGCTGCAGAGCAACATACACTGTTCATCAGATACAACTTTAACCTGTCTGCAGCCTAACATAAAGATTTAATACAAGTTAGCGACACTAGCTTGTCACTCAGCTTTGCACAGAGATTTTAGATAGAACGTTTGAGTAGTCAGAATGCAATAGACCGTCCCTGTAACCTAGAAATGCACGAAGTCGTGACCGTTCCTCGTCACTAATAGAAGAACCGTTACAGAATAATCAGACTTTCTTTAAGTAGCAGTAACTTATTTCATGCTGACAATACGAACATATTCTCACTTTATTGTAAACAGTACCTTACTTTCTGTCTCCGAGAGAGACACAGCTCATTGTTTTACAATAATATGCATAACATCACTGCTATTATAATTACATATGATTATATCATGAATCGTGCGAATATAATTGATATAAATAAATTAATATAGATACTGCAATCAACGCCTTGTGATATCATGTAATTGTTGATAAATTTGTATTTTTATCATGCACGTATACGTGTACGGGACCGAAATCTCTGTACTTCCGCTGACCAATTAATTCTTCAAGGAACTGTTTAGCGTTCAGAATAGTTTGGTATGTGTAACTACATAAATCTAAGAACGTGGACTCAGACTTCACTCGCAGGTGTCTTAGTTTACTCAAGAAGTGAACACACTTTATGAACATTTTAACTCGAATGAAAATATTATTTGAATTTTCTACTAACACCAGAATAGAACAGCTTGAACATCTTTTGGTTTTGAGATATTCAACATAACGTCGGTAAACTCTTAAAATAGCTTGAAAGTTGTAGTTACAAAAAACAAACAAACAACTAATTACTTGGTGAAAATAGGTTAAATATTATAAGACTACCCGTCTACAGTAATGACCATGAAACAACCTGTTTAGGGTGACAGACCTCCCTTAAGGCGACAAATACTTTAGTAATTTTTTATTGGTTTATAATTGTAATAAGTATTACTAGTTGGCAGACTTATTGTTTCGAAACTTGGATCTCCTCCTTTCACGTATTTCTGAAACCATTTCCTTTCTCGTACTCAGTATTTCTTGGTGTTATATCCGTACGTGATTCTCGCGACAAAAATGACGAAAATTCAAACAGCACTGGTTGTGAATCACTCGGTGCTCAGGAAATAGGTTGTTATTTGCTGTATGGGAATGTTGTATTAAATACAAGAAGAATGAATTAACGTATTACAGATTGGAGGAATAAGTTCTGCTTAAAAAGGAAAGTGCTGTACGTTATAGTAATGTGGTTTGGTGACTACTAGGAAAACGTCATTTCATGTAACGACTCTTAGTAAACTTTAGAAAAATTGGTTACAAAACACTGTGACAGCTGTGAATACTGTTGAACTTAAAGAAGGCAGTGAAGTTAGTGGTTAAGTTTGAAATATTATCTTTTAATGAGACATTGTTACCATGTTGAACGTACTCATTAGTTTTGAAAATAGACATTCTTCTTAAAAGATTAACAGTATTTAGTGATAAAGAAATTTGTTTGTTTTTTAATTTTGCACAAATGTATACGAGGGTTATCTGCGCTAGCCATTTCTAATTTAGCAGTGTAAGACTAGAAGGAAGACAGCTACTCATCAGCAACTATCGCCATCTCTTGGACCATTCTTTTACGAATGAATAGTGGGATTGACTGTCACCCTAAAACGCTCCCAAGGCTGAAAGGGCTAGCATGTTTGGTGTAACGGGATGTAGAACCCACAACCCTCAGGTTGCTCCTCAAACACCCTAACCATCTAGCCACATCGGGCCCTTTGAACAAGTTGGCTTAGATCTGTGACGTACTAAATATTATTTGTTTTATTTCCTTCGTTTTTAAAAATATCCGTCACTTAAGATCTAATGTTCATCTTTAGTTGTTAGAAGAACACAAGGCAATCATCTGAGATGTGATGTTGACATTAACTTCTTAGAACAAATGATAGTTACTTAAGATATGATCTTGTTCTCAAAATGTTAGAACAAAAGATACGATGTTGACTTCTGCGTGTTTGTGTGTGTGTGTGTGTGTTTTCTTATAGCAAACCCACATCGGGTTATCTGCTGAGTTCACCGAGGGGAATCGATCTCCTGATTTTAGTGTTGTAAATCCAGTGGGGGACTTATTCGCTTTGAATCGAATTTTGTAGGAAAATTCTTTTGCTACTTGTTTTGTCGAAAAGGCCTAAGTATAATCCATGATATGTTGCTGAACACACTTCACGCTTGTAGATAAGTGGTGCTCTTTACCTCGTACGGCTAGGTATCTGTCGTTAGTAATATCATATAGGGAAATTCTTACATCCCATTTGCGATAGGTAGGTGGTAAATCTGTGTGCCATGGTTAATGTTTCTTAATACAAGCACAAAACTACTCAATGAATGTCTGTTTTCTCCATCCCGAGGTTTTTCACATGGGATTTTAAGTGTTATAAGTCTGCCTTTGTTTGATTTTTGAATTTCGCGCAAAGCTACACGAGGGCTATCTGCGCTAGCCGTCCCTAATTTAGCAGTGTAAAACAAGAGGGAAGGCAACCACCCACCGCCAAATCTTGGGCTACTATTTTACCAACGATCGACAGTCACATTATAACGCCCCTAAGCCTGAAAGGGCAAGCATGTTTGGTTGACGAGAATTCGAATCCGCGACTCTCAGATTAGGAGTCGAACGCCTTAGCCCACCTGTGACTTTAGTGTTTACCCACCGAAAGACATTTAATGTTTCTAGTGGCAATTTGTTAAGCGTTTGATAGGGTTTTTCGAGTTTTGCTGTCATCTGGTACAAAACTGGCAGCTTGTTATGAAAGTAGACGAAAGATAGAAAAAAATATCACTGTGAATATTGATCTTTATTTTGTTTCCCATAAGTAACAGTTTCTCTAGCCGAGCACCTAAGCCTTAAAGCCTATTTGATGGGGGTTATGGTTAGTAAATGTACAAATACCGCTAATATTCCTTATTTGTTTCTGATGCACAACCTTTCTTTGATAGTGGTACCATTAAGAAAGGGACGGCCAGGCATGGCCAGGTGGTTAGGGCGCTCGACTCGTAATATGAAGATCGTAGGTTCGAATCCCCTTCACACCATACATGATCGCCCTTTCAGCTGCGAGGGTGTTATAAAGTTATGTTCAATTGCACTATTCGTTTGTAAAAGAGTAGCCCAAGAGTTGGCGGTTGGTGATGATGACTAGCAGCCTTATCTTTAGTCTTACACTGTTAAATTAGCGACGGCTAACGCAAATAGCCCTCGTGTAGCTTTGCGCGAAATTCAAAAACAAACAAACGCACTGCATGAGCTATTGTTTTAATGCCTTATGTAAAAACCCTTCTTACTACTTGCATTAGGCATTTTCTTTAGTTATGGAGTTAATTATTTAACGTATGTTGTTTTTTTTCAAAGTCTATACCCTAGAGACAACTATAAACATTATTATTCGACTCGTTATAGTTTCTGTTATTGAATTACTATTCATGAATTAATCATTATTAATTAATTAATTAGGTACACCAAATTATGATACAATTAACGAAGCTCCCCAATACCTCGCCGGAAAGTCGGGTGGCTTATAACACTAAACATTTGTTTGAAGGTTCAGATACTTACGACGGAAGAAGCACAGAGAAAATCTCAAAATTTCGTCATTCCTTGTGTAGCTTCGTGCTTTTAACAACAAACAAATTGAGGCAAAGCTCAATTGCAGTCTACTCAGGCATGAATTTCCGCTTGTAGCTCTTGCGTTTGTGGACTGTCTCAGGGCATTCTCGTTTAATGCTCCAGCAGTAATCTGCCATCATATGTTTGTCCCATCTCCCTTGGTAACGCTCTTCCATGGTCTTGAGGTCCTGATGGAACCGCTCGCCTTGCTCGTCACTTACAGCTCCTGGGTTCTCAGGGAATCTATCAAGATGACTGTACAGGTAATGGAGTTTGACACTCATGTTACATCAAGATCGCGAAAAGCTGACAACATATTCGCTACAAGGGTTTCATAGTTGTCAGCTTTTTATTAACGAGAAGGTTTGCCATCACCGCCACAAATGAAAGCCATGCAGTCCTTTCCTTGTCGTTCATCTTTTGGCAAATTCTTGATCACGCACAAGTGCACGAATCTGTGGTCCATCAAAAACACCTGCCTTGATCTTCTCGAAGGACAAATCAGGGAGCACAGAAAATATGTGTTTAATTAGCGCAAGTATACTCTTAATAAAAGTATGTTGTGTTTGTGTTTTCTTATAGCAAAACCGCATTGGGCTATCTGCTGAGTTCACCGAGGGGAAACGAACCCCTGTTTTTTTCCAGCGTTGTAAATCTGTAGACTTACAGCTGTACCGGCGAGGGACTTTAATAAAAGTATTGTTTGTATTGTTTGGATGTTAATACAAAACTAGACACAAAGGGTTGTCTGTGCATAGCTGTCCCTAATTGTGAAGTGATATACTAGAAGGAAGACAGCTAGTTAGCAGCACTTACGACCAATTATGAGGTGACTTTTATCTGCTTGATTTGTTTTATGCAGCTATTACGGCTTACAGATACTGAGGGGTCATTGATAAATCCAGGTAGTGAAGCTTTTAAAGCATTATAAATTGGCCAAAGTTTTAAATCGAAAGTAATATGTTGTTTAATCAGGGGCGTATAAATATTAAAAACCTTCATGATGTATCTTAAAGTGAAAAATATACATGTATTTTATGCCTGAGAATAACTTGTTGAAGAAACGTTTGTGCAGACTAAAAGGCAAGTAATATTATTTATTTATCTGAGTTGGTAGTTAATTATAAAGTAAAACAACTGCTTTGAAGTACAGCTAAATTAATAACCCACTTCTTTCATTTTCTAAATGATAATAATAAAACATTTACCGATGTGATGAGTCGGCTTGAAAGTTACCGTTATTAGAAACTATGGTTTTATTAGAAATTACTTACCATCGAACCATGTATTAACGAAACTTTTCCACGACATTTTAGGTAGTTGTCATTCTTAATTAAAATATATAACTTTCGTGGACAATAAATTGGAGCTAAAGCTTTAATGATAAATGCCGTTTTTTTTTCTTTGTGTTAGAGTAATTTGCTTTTTTCCTAGAATTAGGGCAGTGGTGCAATGAAACAGAGGGTTAACCTGTAAGGTAAGAACTGGTTGCTGGCTGAAATAAAACATAGCATTTTATCTAAATCAGTCCTATGTCAAGGAAACTAGGCGCTATGATACCTGACTAATATTAAGTTGCTGTAAGTTTACATATAGTTGTCTGAAGTGTGAAATGTTTCACACTAAAACCAGTCTCTTTTAGGTTTACGGTATATAATTATTAGTTTTTTTAATCTTCGTGAAAATGTCTTATAGGGTGCTTGTATTAAATTTTAACATATATTAAATATTTTGTATTTTATACCTCGGTAATAGCTATAACACCGTTCACGAGACAGTAACAACGAAGAAAATAGTATATTTTATTTAATCTGTGAAAGTACATACAGTCATGAGGTATAGTGAAATTATGAGTGTTTGCTTTGTGTAATAAAACTATAATAGGTTATTTATCCTGTACCTACCACGGGTATCAAAACCCAACATTTAGTTACTTAAGTCCAGAGATTTTCTGTAAAATCACCCTAGGTAACTCTACAGTGAAGAAAAAATTATGTTTTAGGCTGGTCTTAAATCATAATACACAGAAGTAATACGAATAAGTTTGTACACTTGAAATACAAATCGTGTATTTTTCTTCCTTTTATTGGTCGCTCATATTTCACTGAGTAATACATTGTATACTATACGATTATCGGATTGTAATCTTAAATTCTGATCATGTTCAGTTAAATATGTCTGAAATGATTGGTATCTCCTCTGAACGTAATGTGACTTGTTCTGTCCATGAAAAGAAGGAATAGATGTAGTCGTTATAATTTCTGAAATAAACAAACTTGTAACTTTAAGTTTTGGCTTTGATAACTAACCAATTTTATTTACTAAAGAAAATAATGTTTTAAAAACCAAGGACACTTCTTATTTCTAGAACAATTGTAGAATTATTTTAGTTAATTTTTTGTTAACTTTGTCATGTATTATAATTTATTTCTGACGAGTCTATGATTTATTTTATTACGTATATTATATATTAAAATTTTAAATAACCAGAAATTTGAATTTCAGTTTAGAAGTCAAATAAGTGTTAATATATATCAAATTTATGATATTTGCAAGAAAAGATTGATACACAATTTTCTTTCTTTAACACCAATATATGTTTTAATATACAAACAAAAATAATACAATTTATAATAAAGGTTATTACTAATAATTATTACAAATGGTGGTTTATATACAACAATTTTACAAATTTACGACAATCTTGAGTCTTCTATCCGGTCTAGAATTGAATATTTTATTGATGGCCAAGGTCCACAATGAACAAATCAATTCTGAGTTGGTTTTGTTACACTTCGCCTAAGTTAGCGATGTCTTTTCTTGGCTAGCCTCACACCGGGTACAATCTCACTTCTTACCGAAGGTGATATTTAATGCTTTCGTAGAAATGCAAACGTCCAAAATTAATTCACTGACGTTGAACGGTTTGTGATGTTTGAAATCTATAAACGTTCCTGGTTAAATTCTGTAGTTTTCCGATTAATAAGCATTAATCATAATCATAGCTTCCAATGTCTATAACACAAACTGACTGTAGCTGACCAATAATATTTTTCTGTTTTTTGGGACGTCGATTTATAAACTTTCTAAAAGACGTTCTCTAAAGTTCACTTGGGAAAAATACTGTCAATTACTAGTATTACATACACACCTAGTACATTGTAGATTATTACGATCGAGAATCTTCTACAAATTTAGAGAACAGGCGGGACTTGTGCAATACACAGCCAACAATATACGTCAGATGCAAAAAAGAAATCTATACAGAAACAATTGCATGTACTAAAATAAACCTATAACAGTAAATCTGTTACAACTTGATTAACACAAAACTAGTTTATCACATGATAGTAATAGCATTTAAATACAACCACTTACGTTGTAAGCAGGAAATCAAAAATAATAAAAAAAACTATTTCAAGAATTAAGGAAACTAGCAAATAATGTTTAGGAACACTTTTTAATAAGATTGACTAATTATTTCTTATATGACTATAAGGTATCTCTTGTAGACTTAGTCTTTAAATAATACCATAAGGTAATGTTAGAGTTTATTCGACACCATAGGACTACTACTGTAGACTTAGTGATTAAATAGTATTAGATCATAGAGTAGCTGCTATGAACAATAGTTTTAGGGATAAAATCCATTACAACTACTTTAATATTTCTTCATTCATGCAACAGGACAATACCTTGCAATAACTGATAGAGTGTCACTCGTTGGAATAAACAGGAACTAAAGGATTCATCAGTTTGTTTGTATTGAATTTCGCGAAAAGCTACACGAGGGCTATCTGCATTAGCTGTCCCTAATTTAACTATGTAAGACGAGAAGGAAGGCAACTAGTCATCACAGCCCATCGCTAACTCTTGGGCTACTCTTTTATCAACGAATAGTAGGATTCACCATCACTTTATAACGCCCCTTGACTGAGAGGACAATCCTGTTTTATGTAACGGGGATTCGAACCCACGACCCTCAGATTGCGAGTTGAGCTCCTTCACTACCTGGCCATGCCGTGGTGTGTGTAGACTATTAATTAATACGTGTATTTCCACACGTGTATGAACATTTCCTATGCCGCTGAGCAGATTTAACTCGGTAATTAATCTTCCGAATAATTAAACTTTTTATCAGCTTGAATAGGAAATTATCTACACAGCATTGTTTTTACGATTAACTTCTGACTAGAACAAACTGCCTACGTAAGTCAGAAAAATATCTCATATGGCTAATTTCATATACCGGTCTAACTAGGAGGATGTTATGTCATAAAATAAAACCTTCAGAGAAAGCCGATGATATTGCGGGTTTTGTCACAATTTTCACAATAAATCTAAACTTATAATTAGGTTCGTTGTCTTAATTAATGACGTTTTTTAACCATTCGAAAACATTTTATAAATTAATCGTGCATCCACTTAACTTACAAATAAGTGCAGCATTAAAAATATTATATTGAATCTTATCCAATTTTAAAATATCTATATTGAATACTTTCTGGTTCGTTTTTATTTCCAAGGTATCTTGATTGTACGAGTTGTATAACTTTTTATATTTTTGATTATTAGTTTTATTTTTGTTAAACGTTTACAATGATGCACTTCTTTGATGCCAAATTAAATTGCAAATTAAAGCAATCACAAAACAGGCGAAACTATGCTTTTAAAACAAAGCCAGGAGATGTCTTGTTCAGTCTCCATGCAATGATTGAGGTACTGCTTACAAATGTACCAACAACTTGTACGTTCGATTTTTTAAAAAAAGGGTAACTTCTAGAAGCACTTGGGTTATAATGATTTTTGTATGTAGTCTTGGTCGAAATGTGTGCATTTTTATAACAAATAAAGTCGTTATTAGAAAGATAAAATATGGATACACTTAGTTCTGTCAAACTGAAAAGTATGTGTTATAAGAAATATCTACATATGTAATTTGTATAATGAGACAGGTTATATAAAAATCACAAATGATTTATCAAAACAGCAAACAATTTTATTAGACTACTACAGAAAGATGTGTTTTCAGCATTTCACAACAGAACTGTCCCCCTCTGGGACAGCGGTAAGTCTTCGGATTTACAACGCTAAAATTAAGGGTTCGATTCCCCTCGGTGGACGCAGAAAATAGCATGATATGGGTTTGCTAAAAGAGAACACACACACACAACAGAACACGAATGCTACCTACCATCAATTTTAACAAAACTCTCAAATGTTGACATGTCACAAGTGTTATAAGTGTAAGCTGACATGCTTTCTTGCTCAAATAACTCTGTGATGGCGGTGAACTGTGGTTAATATCGATTTGCAAATAGCTCTTCTTGCAAAATAATGTTGTTTGATCAGTCTCTTATTACTGGTCTTCTTGACATCCTGGAATGTGTTCATGCCATTCCTGTCGTAAGGTGTTTTAAGACCTCTTTCAACCTTCATGTGTTAACACGATTAAAACACGGTTATATCGGGCAGTAGTTTTTCAGCATCTACAAGCAGATTTTTTAAGATAAAATTTCCCAATAATTATGACATTTCAGGAGTTAGGATACAGTATACTGAAGGTTTTCTGTTCTTGTGGCAACATATGTTTGCTTCATACCATTTTTGGACAATCGAACAATTTGACGCTCTAAAACTTTGGGCGCGATATGAGGCAAACTACATCAAGCACAGTAAGACTGTCTGAACAAGGTGCTGATGTGTTTCTATAGAGATTATACCAAAAACATACCCTTTTATACATAAAAGGTGTGTATGTGTGTTTTGAGAACAAATGTTCGAAACAACTTATACAAATCAGAATAATAATTCTTACATATTTGTCCGATCATACGATACCTTCTCTGTTAATTGTTTGTTTTTTAATTTCGCGCAAAGCTACACTGCTCTAGCCGTCCCTAATTTTGCAGTGTTAGACTAGAGGGAAGGCAGTTACTCATCACTACTCACCGCCAACTCTTGGGCTACTCTTTTACTAACGAATAGTGGGATTGACTGTAACATTATAACGCCCCCACGGCTGAAAAGGATAGCATGTTTGATGCGACGGGGATGCGAACTCGCGACTTTCAGATTACGAGTCGCACGCTTTAACCCACCTGGCCATGCCGGGCCTCTCTGTTAATACTCTGGTATTTGCTCAATAACAATTACGCGATTACAATTACATACATAATTCATATAGAACAATATGCAAACATTTGGCCAAGACTGCATAACATTTTGTATTGTACGTGTGTCTTTAGCACCACTATTCTAATTATTAAGAAGAATTGGGTAACTAAATTATCTTTACTGTATAAATTTTTAAACATTAGCCGCAAGAAAGCGTGATACTAAACTAACCAATAAATGGTGAATCGACACTTGCTTTTCAGTCAAAGAAACTAATGTTGAGCTATTTTGGGTCTATGACAGAACCTTTATTCTGTTTTATTGATTTTGAGCACAAACTACACAATGGAATATCGAAGTTGTGCCCATCGCTGGTATCAGTCCCGTTTGTTAATATTATAAACCCTCCAGCTTACCGCTAAGCCACCGGGGATTCCTGTATTACAAGCTGTATTTGTACATTTAAAATATAATATTTTTTATTTGTATTGAAAGTAAAATAAAATAAATTTTCTGGCAAAATCACTATCATCCATCAGTAAACACGCTAGAAATAAGGTAATCTTCCTTGCTATATGCAATGAATAACAACTTTTTATTTGAATGTATGATCATTGTTTCCATGAAGAGAATCACGTGATTTTTGTGTTTGTTATCGTTTAAGCCTATATAAGAGCTTATAGAAAGTTTGGAGATTATATCTCGCCATTTAAATGTGAATGAATGCAAATTTAACTCCTTAAATCGTTACCTTGTTTTGAAACGTGTTTTCATGTTTGTTTGTTTGTTTCCAGAATAAACTGTTTTTGATTTGTTCACGATAACGTGAAGTGTAAATGATGTGTGAAATATAAAAACGGCTACAGGAATCAAAACATGGTATTACCAAAGTGAAATCATGATGTAAACAGACAACGAAGGTATTGTGACACAATGGAGAACCTGAGACAGGGATATAATATGCACGGTGCACTTTTTAGGTATAGGTTTCTGTCATGATTCAGGTCAGTGACATACCCTGTTCGATAAATATAGCGAACGTAACACAGGTATAGAATTATGAACATATATAGAAACATCACAAGTATATATGAATCTCCTGCTGTTCTGAACTAATTAATAGGTATTCGTAGCTTCTGAAAGCTGTTATAATTTATATCTGTCGATTTTCCTGAACAATAGCAACAGCAGGGGGACAGAGTGACTGAGTTTTCTTCGTATTTACGATGAAATTGTGTACGACTTCAACATAGTCTGCGTCAATACAATTACTGTTATGTTTCACTTTTAAATTTATTACTTCTTTTTACGAGCAACTGTAATTAGTGTATATTTATATATTATTTATGATCAAAATAAATAAAAAATCGTTACCTCTTACATCGCCCTAATTATTTCTTCTTTGTAGGCCTGGCATGGCCAGGTGGTTGAGGAACTCGACTCATAATCCGAGGGTCGAGGATTCGAATCCCTGTCACACCAAACATGCTCGCCCTTTCAGCCGTGGGGGGCGTTATAACGTTACAGTCAATCCCACTATTCGTTGGTAAAAGGGTAGCCCAAGAGTTGGCGGTGGTGGGTGATGACTAGCTGCCTTCCCTCTAGTCTTACACTGCAAAATTAGGGACCGCTAGCGCAGTTAGCTCTCGAGTAGCTTTGTGCGAAATTCACACCACATCTTCTTTATACCATATGTTTCATTATGTTATCACGAATTAATTTTCACATTTATAAAAATCGGAACAACTCAGCCTTTTTTTTATGACCTTGTTAATAACCGTTCTTTTGTTTTCAAAGTCATAAAAATCGTTTTGCATTTTTATATTTGTTGCTTTAATCCTGATTCTTATTTTAAAATAGTAAACAGTTTACATCATGATATGATGAATCTGTGTTTTCTCTGCGCATGCTCAGACAGTACGTATGTAGTTACCGTTCTTCAAAAAAATATATAAACATTTATTATGGACTTCACTATTTTGACAATAAAGTTTTCGGCTATTACAGGTAATTAAAGTTTTGCAAATGGAACTTCTTTTAATACGGTTACGAACGTGAATCAGTTTAGCAGGGGTCAATGGAATACAATGTGTCTGTAACCTACTGTTATTATTTGTGCATAACTTATCATATTAAATATCTAAAGCTCGTATATCAGTGAAAAAACAACAACAAACCTAACCATTAAAATCAAATAAAGAAGAAAACTTTTTTAATAATATGCCGAGCCCTTTAATGATATGAAAGGTCTAAATAGTATTCCATGTAATAGACGTAATGTCTCTGAAACCTTTAAGTCAATTAAAAAAAAAAAAAACTTGTAACAGACCACTTGACCTAAAACACTGGTTTATAAGTCATGGCAATTTTAGAATCTTTCCTTTGCGATGAAAAATACTTAATTGTGAGAACTTAAAACTACAACAATGTCTCATTTTAAAACAAGACGTAATTAAATTCATATGAATCCACACACGTTTTAGTACTTGTATTGGAATAAGAACGTTGATTGGACTATTTAAAGACTAGAATTAATATAGGTAATTAATTTCGGTTAATATTTATTCTGGTTATTACATGGTCAGTTGTACACTTCCACACTGTACATGAAACAAAATGTTAGTGTATCGAGAATCTCGCATAGGAAGGATTTGTTTGTTCGTTCGTTGTTGTTTAACACATAGATACACAATGATCTACCTGTGCTGCACCCATCGCGGGATCCAAACCCTGTTTTCAGCGTTATAAGTTTCGATAATTATTTCCGAGCCATTTCTAGGTGCATGGGACGATAACTGATTTATTATGTCGTAGTCTTCGTCGATATTTTCGTTTGTCTTTTACTTCTTAGTTTTCACAATAAATTATAGACGTGTTTCATGGTAAGTGAACCACCAAAATCGTTACTGTTGAGCTTTGCCCCCACACAGTAATGTTCAGTTGAGTACCTTGAAACAAGGCAAAGTGGAATTTAACAGTAGTAATGACATTAGCATAATCCTGTTTCGTATTTAGCCAATGACGCAATATTTGTTTGGCCTCTGAATTTTGAATATTAATTGTCCAGTTAACTGCTGGCTCTTAGCCCCTTGCACCACATTTTTTAGCCTCCTAGATATCATATCTGGCTTGTGCATGGTGTGTATTTTTAGTAACTTGACGGACGGGATATCCGGTAGTCGGAGTTATTTTAAACGTTCTCTATTAAATGCAGCCAAGATGTTCCTGAAAAAAATCCAACTTATTTCACGTTAATATGTAATGATTTAGACATGATGCCTGTTAACAGAATTTAGTGTAAAGCTGTTCTTCTACATCAAGATAATGTCCTTGATATTGTCATCCACCTCTGATTGGTTTTATGTCACTTCAAAAGTGGCGAGAACTTTAAGTGACTTTCATTGTCAAAATCCTGAGGGGGAAAACAAAGTGACCAGTTTAATATTTATGGTGGGCCAAATTCAGTCCACAAGAATCAAAATATTTCTAGTAATCTCGATCAACACATACATGTTCAGGTTGACGAGGACTAAATTTGAATTCATAACAAGAAGAATATGGAAAAGCTTATTAAGGAAATGTTCTTTTATTTTTGTGTAGAATAGGGGTTTATTTTCTCAAAATGTCATAAAATTGTTGAGAGCCAATCACTAAAAAAATAAGTGTGAATGAACAAAACCATCGTAAATCAGTAACAGTATTTTGATACCGACTGATTTCAATCATGTTGATAAAAACTAACATGAAAATAATACCTATAGCTCCAGCCAGTGTTCTCTAAAATGGAAATTTGACTAATCCAGTCACCAAGCTGGTTAGACAACTAACCCAAAAATGCGTTAGTGAGGCTAATATCGCTGGTTTTTCAAGGTAATCTGAAACGTTTAAAAATGTTGTTAACGGTATCATATTTTGACTTTCCTTAGCTTGGTACATGAATGTGTCCTTAAATCACTTTACCTTATTTACAGTGATAGTAAGTTCTAACAGATACACTCTTGGCTTTAGATTATCACGACTACATTGGAGAGTAAAGTTTGTTTTGAATTTCGCACAAAGCTACACGAGGGCTACCTTCGCTAGCTGTCCCTCATTTAGCAGTGTAAGTCTAAAGAGAAAGCAACTGGTTATCATTACCTACCGCCAACTCTTGGGTTATTCTTTTACCAAGAATAGTGCCCTCACTGCTGAAAGAGCGACCATGTTTGTTGTAACCGGTATTCGAACATGCGACCAGTAAATTGCAAATCGTGCGCTCTAATCACCTAGCCTCATTTAGTTGTTTGTTTTTTGTCAAGCACGAAGTTGCAGAACTGGTCATCTGTGCTGTGACTACCAAAAGTATCAAAACTCGTTTATTAGCGTTATAAGCCTTCAAACTTACCGCTGTATCAGTTGAGGGCGCAACCCCATTCAAACTAGAACATTCTTGATAGCACAAATCTAATGTAAACATCCAATTAACACTAACTTGTCTCGTGCTTGAGAAGTAAAAATTCTCAGCACTTTTCGAGTGACCTAACGTTCTCTCAAAAGAGGCATAACTGACGGAAGTTCAGACAGTCAGACAAGGTCAGATGAGTACCATTCAAATAAAAATAGATTGATGAAAGAATGGAGTAATTTATAAGGGTCTGCAAGCCGGTTATAATAACCACTTGCCATCCATTCTTTCAAAGTATCTTTACTTTGACACACAAGTAGTTGTTAGCCATGTATATTAATCTGCTTCCTTCGATAAATATTCTATAGATCCAGAGAAACGTTTCCTCCTGGACAATAATCAACATGGGGAATACAACAAACAAGTCTGATTTAGATTCGTCATTCTTAGAGAACTGTGGGTGAAGAATACAGATTTGTCCAAAAATATCGTTAAATGTCTGTTTCATTTTTTGTATTTGTGCTCTGACCCAAGTTTTCCTCGCACTTCCAACTCTAACATTTTTCCAGCCCATTTAACATCAGACTTTCACTTCTGTTCTAAATTCTGAGGTTTTTCCTTGATGTTTTGATCTTCTAATAACATCACCCACTAATACAGTACCCAACCAATGGCAACACTTTATCTACACGTTTTCGTGTTTATTTTCCAAAAGGACGAGGCTTTACAGGCAAGAGATTCAAAATCATTACCATGAAAAATCCATGATCTCTCTGAGACCACTTACATGCAAAAAAAGATAATGTATAATCTTATTCGTTGGATGATTAACCATTACTAATACCCGCTTACTGAATGGAATGTCTCGACATTTTGCCCTTTAAACATGTATATTTTATTTGACCTTCACAAATGACTTTTTGTGCCAGTTGAATGGTATCATGCGCCACTGTGTTTTCTGAATACAAAATCTCACTGAGTTGTTTAAAAATAAAGAAAATTGATTTATTATTTTCAAACCACAAAACACACAACGCACAATTGCCATAAAACTGAACTATGTCACGACTAGCTGTTTGGATATCAATTTCTATCACAAGGACAAGCCTTTGAGCTTTGGGTAAGTAAAGTACAGGATCAAAAACTCCAGCTGACGTCACTATTCCTAACAAGAGTACAGGAGAAAATAAAATAATTAGGAAAACAAAAGTTAACAAGTTTCCCCATGTATCTCTAAACACATCGTTGTCAAACAATAAGTGTTAAGTAGAATCCTAACAGGTGCTGTGACAAATTAAGTGCACGTGCATCTAAGTTCGACACTTGAGGTTTAATGATCACACGTTTAGTGTGGTTTTTTTCTTAGGAACTGGTTATGCCAAACGTCGAATGAACTTCAATGTAGCTATAGTGATATATCGGACACATTTATTTGGGCTTAAGGTGTGACGTGTAGCTGAAAATATTCGCTCTGTCCCAACTGTGGTAAAAAAATTATTAAAATAAATGAGTTTCTGAGCCAATGGATACAGTGACGGGAAGGCATAAAATAAGTTGATTGTTACTGCTTCTTCAGTTACCATTATTTTGATTTGCTAATTTAAAATAGCAAATTGATTCCAGAGTTGAATCAAAAGGATAAATTCGTGAATAATCAAATGAACGAAATATTTTAACAAGATCAAAATTGGAATCATACTCTCTGTGGGAATCTTCTCTTCACAAACTAACATGTGGGAAAGTGATATCGAAATTGAGTGCATATTGGGCCTAGGCTTTATGTGAAAACATTGATGTAACATAAGCCTTGTTTCGTACAGTTTCACAGTCTCTGAGTAGATTTTTTTGTGCAGTTTGGTAATAAAACATTTAGATGTAATGACCGAAATACGGAAAATGAAACGCACCAGCATGCTCTGAAGAATTGTTGGTTGGAAGAACGCTCATTAATATAAAAATAAGAACATGTTATTAAGACCATTGACACAATGAATCGAGAAATAAGAGTTCATTTTGAATGGAACATTGTAAGACATGAAGCTATACCTCTAGAACATCAGAAGTAGAAACCTCAAAGAAAAAAGATACAAAAATCTTATCTTTAGATAAGACGAGCATTCAGATTTATTTATGAGTTTCAAATTTCATACAACTGATTAATACCATGAACATGTGTTACCCATAGAATACAATTTTACCTTTTTTGCTAGATCTTATTACTTAAGCTAGGCAAATAAGATTGATATAGGATATGCAGTTTCATTACATCATTTAATAAGACACCTTACATTTGCAGACTTTCTATCACTTCAAAGAAATAGAAAACACGAATGTTGAAAGAATAATGTAACTCCCTGTACTTGTAAGAAGGATGGATGCACATGATTTTGTATGGTCTAATAAAAAGTAAGTGAAGTCGCAAAAGCAAATGCATATCCATTTTGAACAATTAGCTTATTTTCAAAGCATCTCCAGTGGTACAGTGGTATGTCTACGGACTTACACCGCTAGAATCCGGGTTTCAATACCCGTGGTGGGCAGAGCACAGATAAACCAGTGTGTAGCTTTGTGCTTAATTCAAAATAACAACAACATATTCACAAAGTATTTTCAACAGTGCAACAAAATAGTTTTCAACATCGAATCTGAAAAATTAATACCGATAAATGCAAACTGTCAAAGCAAGTCAAGAAAACAGCCTTTACTGTTCCAAGGTGTTGTAGTAATTTGTAATGCTGCCTTTTATATCATGTAAAATACCTATTACACTTGAATACGTAACAAATTTCAAAAGAATGTTGTGCTAATTTATCTAGATGAAATAATCACACATAAAATGTTTGATGTTTGTAATAAAATAAGAAAAATGCTTGAACAGTGGAAGAAAAAGAACTACAAGCCGCACCTGAATAACTGTAATGTTAAATTTACAGGTAAATTTCCTGGACTATGCAGTAAACGGAGATGGGGAGTCTGCAGACCTGTCCAAGGTTGAATCTTTTCAAAATTGACCACAAAACTTGTATCAAGATTCTATTGTATTGTTACTATTGCTGTTTTGTTAGAACACTTACTGGCACGACTACTGAAAAACTATAAGATTGTGAACGAGCTAAAGAGAGAACTGATGAGTTCTCATAAAGCAGAATATAACTTGAAGCACGAGACATTCGGAGATAATAAAAAAATATTCTATCCCAAGACTCGCCAGAAAAATGCTAAGGCTAAAGATACAATCAGGAATGGTGCATCATGCTTCTGATGAGTAAAGAATAGCTTAATAAAACTTCTATACAATGATTTTACAGACACGCTGTTATTTGTCATTTTTATAAGAATGAATGTTATATCAAGTTATATCAATGTTATATCAAGTTATATCAATGTTATATCAAGCATTTTCACTTTTGTTAATAGTTCAACAAACAGACACTTTTATCAGAAATATTCCATCACCTCAACAGTCTTTAACGGTTGAGCACTTTGGTGCACGGAAGATACTAGAGAGAGTAAGAGCATCTCACTGTTATGTTTGATGCCAAAAACTGTATATAATTGGTGTATGCAATATTAATTGAGCTGTGAGCAAAAGTCCCACAACGGAACCAACATGGGTAATACAATAATGTGTTACAGCACAACTTGAGAAAGTTGCTCTCAGTGTATTTAGTCCTCAGTTATAAAGCAAGATTTGGAATAAACACACCTTTGTGATAATTCACTATTTCAACAAATGACGCGACGTATGTTCTGTTCTTAACCAAGAAGCAGGAACTCTAGCAAAGAAACTTGATAATGAATCTGTTTCAAAATTTTTTTATTGAATTAGTCTTTTTTTGCAGAAATATGTTTAATCCTAGAAATTATGGAAATCAGAACCACAGCTCTTCATCCCACTTCTGCTGGAATGTTGTGTGATAAAACTGTACACTTTTTAAGTTAGTTTTTTAAATACACCTTCAAGAATATGGAATCCTAATCTTCTACTCATACTACTTACTTATAGTAATACATGAGGCTAAAGGCAACGTACCAGAATCATTGCTATTTGAAAGAGAGTTGAAGATGTCATTAGACCTTCTAAGAATGTCACTCCAAAGAATCTTGCACACATTATGCATTATAAATAAGAACAGTGATTGTTATACATGTCTTTAGCCAAAAATACTTAAATTAGCTAATGAGAAGATACAAAATCACTATACTTTTAAATTTCGATAAAACTACGTCTTACTGTGATGAGTTGCTATGGGTGTACAGACCACGTTGTATGAGAGAACAATCTCCAAAGGTAAGTAGGTTTTGCGAACGAGCTTCTGTTGTAGTGGAACAAATCAGTAAAGTGGTTTAAAGAATCCGAGAGGAATAACAGCTCAAGCAGAAGATCATCTATAAGATTGTCACTTGATGTTACCAGAAGTCATTTCTGCTGAAAATCCCCAAGTTCCTGTCAAGATCACTGACAATGTATCATCAAAGGATTTCCGTGGCTATTTGCTGAAGGAAATTATGTTCACTGTGTTATTGTTTTAGTTGTGCAAGAACATTACAATTCAGGAAGGAGAAAACTTTACAGACTTTGTTATTAATTTTTGTACTTTATACTTTTTTTGTTTGACCAGAGAGACTTTATTTCATATAATGAGCACGTGGCTTAATGTCTGGAAGATTCTTCAACATTTTATAACAATTTCAGCACTATAAAAATGCGGGTCAGGCAACATAGATTATTTATTATTGAGGTAACAAATTAATTGCTCAGTTTCTTTGTTATTCTGAAGTAGTTAGCCGCTTGATTTAGTTTTGGGGATATAGAACTTTCGTTCTTGATAAATATTAGTTACAAGAAAATATCATAGGCTGGAGACAAAAGTGGTAGTTAAGTGCCTGTTTAGAATTATTTTGAAATTACATCTATTATTCATCAAACACTAACTTAGTAAATGACGTTTGTAGAATGTAAAGTTCAGTATATAAAGTACTTATAATATTGTGAAGTTAACCGGTTTGTTTGTGTTTTTGTGAATTTCGCGCAAATCTACATGAGGGCTATCTGCTTTAGCCGACCCTAATTTTGTAGTGTAAGACTAGAGGGAAGGCAGCTAGTCATTACCACTCCCCGCCGACTCTTGGGCTACTATTTTGCCAACGAATAGTGGGATTGACCGACACATTATAACGCCCCTACGGCTGAAAGGGCGAGCATGTTTGGTGCGAGGGGGATTCAAACTCGCGACCCTCAGATTACGAGTCGCACGCCTTAACCCACCTGGTCATGCCGGGTCGAAGTTAACTGGATCTTACATTCTACCTAACAATAGAAGATGTTGGATCTAATAATATGATATTGTTAAAGAAAGCTACACAATGTGTGACAATTTTAACCTAGGAATGAAACTTACAATGATGTACAGCAAAATATTTGATCCAAAGGATACAGGCAAAATATTATATATAACGGCATGATAAAGACAACACCCATCAAAATGTTTGTTTTTGAATTTCGCGTAAAACTACACCAGAGCTACCTCCGATAGTCATCCTTAATTTAGCAGAGTAAGAATAGATGGAGGGCAGCTTGTCATCACCACTCACTCCAAACTGTTGGGCTACTCTTTTACCAACGAATAGTGAAAATGACATTTTAACTCCCACTTCCAACTGACAGGGTGAGCATGTTTGATATGAGGGAGATTCAAACCCGCGTCCCTCGGATTGCGAGTTGAGCATTTTAACCATGTTGCCATTCCGTGCCGCTCATCAAAATGACATACGTATGATAGATAGCTTACCTCAAAATGATGGATCAGGTTGTGAACGAATTTTTTTTTTTGTGAAAAGAGACTCTTTGCGTTACTCAGAGCACACCATAAGGTAGTTTACTCTTGCTTTTTTTATTTCCAAAATGAAAAAAAGAAATTGAGTGAAAATGTAGTTTGAATTCATTTTCACTCAATTTCACACTACATTGGTCGTTATATTTTCGGAATTGTAAGTAGGTTTAATATCCAGACTCATTCATAAAATTTTTGTAGTGGGCCTGGATAGTAAACCTACTTGCAATCCCAGAAATATAATGACAAACATACTTTTTTCGCCATTTGCTTCGATAATGACTAAGTACCAATAATTCTTTGTTTTTTATAATGTTTGATGTTTTGTGATTTATTGTTCAATCGTTTCACTTAACCCTTGCCCCTTTTCGGTGTCTTCTAATTACTTCTCAACAAAAATTATTAGAATGCAAACTTTGCCTTTCACCCTTGTTGATAGACACTTTATATTGATTCCACTAACTAATTGAATATTCTATGTTATTCGGTTTCTGTTTCTTAGTTTCTTCTCAATTCATAAATAAATTAATGTGTCCATGATCCTTTTGGAAGAGCACATTATCAAACTCATTACCTTCTTCAGTTCGTAACCGATGTTAAATTAACCTATTCATCTCAATGAACTGCAAAACTTAAATTATATTACTTAAAACAGTTGACCCCTAATTATCTGTTCCAAAACACGAGTAATATTTCTTGCACATTTATGATCAAGTTATTTGAGTACTAGTGTAAAAATAAAGATAACCTTAAAGAGAACTAGAAAAATCTGACAGCAACACACGTTTATCATAAAGAACAGAATGTTGATTTTAATAAATTACCTAGGTCTTCGAGAAACGAAGTGTGTTATATAATTGTAATTTTCCAGGCAATTGTTGAGTCACTTAAACAGTAACCCTTTTAAGGAATAGACTAATAAGGTTTTGCTGTAAATGCAACAGTTTACATAAAAATACAACATGTGTTCACCCGACAGCTTCAGTCCTTAATGAAAGCTCAGTTATGTACATGCAATGTAAGTATGTGTCACCATGTTACCTTGTTGTAATGCTTTAATACAATTATCAATGTGATTCCAGTCGACTTGAAGCATATTTTCTTCAATAATGAAAATATCTTGTGCTCTTGGTTGGTGTATCAAAATTGAATAAAATATGTTTAATTCGCCCTATACATTTTACTTTTTCATGTTTGTTTACTGTCGAAAGTTTCTATAAAACAAACGTAAAACCATTTAATTTAACTTGCACGAAACCTTGTTAATCTGTTTCATGTAAAGTTCCAAGTATATTCTTTAATTCACTTTGTGATGTCTTCAGTACTTCTGCTGGGGTGTTCATTTATCTTCATTCATCTCCGTCATCGAACGCGTTTGTCCTTTTAGATGTAGAGGTATTATAATGTGATAGTCAGCCATATTATTCGCTAATAAAAGAGTAACCCTAGATTTTGTGATTGGTGATATTGACTAACTGTCTTCAATTTATCTATCACTGTTAAATTAGGAATGGTTAGCACAGATAGCCTTTGAGTAGCTTTGGGCAAAAGTCAAAACAAATCAAACAAACTATCTGTACTCAGACAGGCCAGACGTGCTTTCTGTAAACTTTTGAAAAGCAGCTTACATTATTTCCAAACACCCCTATCAGTGCTTGTGTGTGCTGTTTGATTTGTGGATAATATCACATTTTGTGTATGTCTAATATCCTGTAAACTATACAGAATGTTTTATGTAACTCTAGAAAGACTCTACTACCAATCAATATAAATGCATTATCATCATCATAAATACGTGTGCCAAAAATATGAATAAAATTCATATATTCATATATCAGCATATGTCTGACAAAAAAAGAAATCAAACTTTATTTCAGGTTCGATGGGGTAGTTCAAAGTGATATAGGAAATGCATTATTCCAAAGTTCCTATCATGAAAATCAAATGGACTATTCTAAGAAAAGATTTCTAAAACGTGCTTGAGGTCAATATTACACTCTCAATTCATATGACCTTTGTCCCTGTTATTGTAGGTAAATTGCTTTTTCAAAGGCACGTTACACATGTATTGTAATTATTCACTGGGTTCTCAGAACAACATTTGATACAACTCACTTCAATGGTAAGGGATATACAGAAGTTGCATACATAGTATTAAAACAATTTTGTAGCCACATCATGTTAACACGTTTGGTCACGCTCAGTCTGATGACGATGCATATTTACAATAACCTTTCAAAAAGATTCCGTCATAAGACTCTCATGCCCAAAGCACACCACCCTTCCCGAATGGTGTTCTATAATTTATCAAATGTATGGAGACAACAATTTCTCAGTACCTATTTGAATAATCATTGTTGAGAGATTCATAAGTGTCACATTTGGAGACTTGACTGGTATGTTATCACATGAAAACTTACTCATTCTCTATATGCTTCAGATATGCAACTGCTGAAGAAGAGTTTGACTTTTAGCCTAATCTTGGTGAATCCATACCCTGTTTCACGCATTTCCAGTTGGAGATCCTTTTTGATTATGTTGAGTACTGCTGTCGAGGGCACGCAGATATCTTTTGATACCATTGTGTTCATGGTTTCTCACTTGTTACAAGACATGTTTGAATTTTTCTCTTGTTGATTCTGCTGGCCAAAATTAACCAATTTTTCAATGCCTCTAATACGAAGAATATCCTAATCTTGGAAATACTAAATCTGCAATTCGAACACAGCTATGTTATCTGAGTGTACGAATATTTTGCACCGTAAAGAGCTGTTACATACCCTTCCCTGAAGTGATAATTTCCAGAGAGATCATACCACTCTTAAAGCTAAACAATGTGAAAATATAATTCTGATAAATGCGATAAAAACGAATCATTGATGTGAAAATTGTGCTTACGTGGGCCATAGTGATGAAAAAAATTGGCCTGTATTGTTCAAACATGTATCGCATTAAAGGTTTGAATGTGACACGTATGAAGATTGTCAACAACATACAATTGACAAGTCTTCAGTAAACTTCATAAAAGAGATAACCTTTTATGAGACCTTTCTTGGTTTTATGAGAGTTTTTACATTATTTATTCAGGTCGCATTTACATTGTCCTGGTTTAGATTTTAGGTGATGCTGATATCATATTTGTCCAGAAAATGTACAATGACAATTGGTGCACGAAATGGAAGAACTGGTGATTTCACACTTAGAACTTTTAGCGTTGTGAAGCAAAGAGACTAGTGTGTTTGTGAGTGTGGTTTTTATTCTGCATGACAGAAGTGGTAAGGTTAAAAAAAAGATGGCTGTGGAAGTAAGGACAAATTAGTGACTATAGAGAAACGAGGCTTTGCCTTATGAAGATTCATAGAACACTGTGTAACTGTGATGATTTTTTGATGATACGACTAAATAAAAGTTGCACAATAGTATGGATTGGAATTTCTGATTGATGTTTCAAGTCACAGAAACATGAAAGAATGTCAGCTTCTTTATGTAGTTGATGTGCTAGTTATGTTTGTTCTTCGAATGTATCATCTCGAATTTTGTGCCTAATGTTAGCATCCATGATATGGTTAACGTCAGTGCGAGAAAATGACTGTATCGTTTATACATATATTGCCTTTATTTTTTTATAGTGGTAACACAATGAAACATTTTAAGGGTCATTTTCAAGAATTAAATGCTTGACACGAAAACATCTGCTGCTTAACGTAGTCTGACTGCTGCTTAACGGAGTCTGAAAAGATCTGAAATTTAAGAAAGATTCGTTAAACTGAGGAGCTTTAACAATCTGGTTCATTAGATCAAACGTATGAAAGTACGAGACCAAACAAAATGGGATGAAAATTTGGTAAATTTTGTAAAGCTACTCAAAGGACATCATTTGTGTAAAAGGGACTTTAAATAGTCATAAGTGTCATTAAAAATCTTCACTAATACAAAAGATCAAAGCTCTTAAATTCTAATTGTCTACTTCTTCTTCCAATCGTATACTAATTTCTAACGCCCTTATTATTTTTAATGACAGTAATTGAAATTATTTTTGTACAAAAACAGTGACCAAATCGTTTAATGGCATCTAGAAATATAGGTTTATTTGTTTTGTTTTAAAATTTGCGCTAAGCTACATAAGGACTATCTGTGCAAAGCCGTCTATAATTTTCGACTAATGAACCAGAGGTAAGGCAGATAGTTAGTGGCACCTACCACCAATTCTTTGGCTATTGCTTTCTCATCGAATAATGGGATATGACCGTCACTGTTGTAGAGTAACCTCAGCCCCAAAGTACGCTTTTACGATAACTGGTTGTGAACTTTGAATCAATACTAGGTCACGCCCAATCGAAAATGGAGGAAAAATTTACGCTTCCTTAAATGGCTTTAAAATTGCTTAAGAGTTATTCTTGAGCTTTTACGTTGTACATTTTACCGTGGAAACTTGATTGACCTTAGTCACCCAATAAGTCACTCAAAGAACTTAACGAACCAAAGTAGAAAATTTAAAAAATAAAAATATAAGGGATAGTGAACAGCGAAAAAAAACCCTGCTATCATCGAATTACATTACAGTTTCTAGATGAAGTCGAGCAATCTCCAAAAGGTAAAGACCTTTTGTTACAAAGATAACACGCTATTCGTATTTGAAAATTCTTTTTTTTTTTTACATTTAGATAAGATATCCGATAACTCTAAACATCTCATCAATTTAAAAAATAATGAGCTGTACATCCTTTGTTTATTTCTTGAACAAGATACTAATATGTAATCTAATAATTTTATAGAAGTGAAAAAAACAAACAAGCAAACACAGTTGTACGTTTCATAAAAACTTTGGGGCCTGGCATGACCTAGCGCGTTAAGGCGTGCGCTTCGTAATCTGAGGGTCGCGGGTTCGCGCCCGAGTCGCGCCAAACATGCTCGCCCTCCCAGCCGTGGGGGCGTTATAATGTGACGGTCAATCCCACTTTTCGTTGGTAAAAGAGTAGCCCAAGAGTTGGCGGTGGGTGGTGATGACTAGCTGCCTTCCCTCTAGTCTTACACTGCTAAATTAGGGAAGGCTAGCACAGATAGCCCTCGAGTAGCTTTGTGCGAAATTCCAAATCAAACAAACATAAAAACTTTCTTTATTCGCGACCGTAGTTTCGCCAGTAAACGTCTCGTAAAGGTTTCAAGTGTGAATTATATAATCATTTTATCGAATTTCGAAACTTTGTTCTTTATTTTATATTTTTAAATTAAAAATAAACAGATTTTCTAAATCACCAACTTTTCCACAGAATTTTAGAACCTTCACTGGCAACAAACTGCATTATTATCTAAAACCCTAAAGCAACACTTTTACACATTATAAAGCGTATGCGATCGACATGCAAGATTGTACATGTAACTTACATTAGATTACAACATAATGAACAAATTCGACCTTGATTCTAACATAAATATTTCACTATAAACCAGTCTGGCAATAACTTATATCTTCAAGGCACTTTGTTTGTTTTAATAGACTTCAAGCTACGTACAGGGTGAGCCAAAATTCAAACATCCGTGTTCCTTTTTTTTTCATTTTTCGTTTTCTGTTTCAGGTCTGAATAAGTGACTGACGTCACAGGGGCAGTCAGTAATAAATATTTAACACATTCCTAATAGCATTTTTCGACTTTTCACTGACTTCAGTATAGAAATTACTATTGATTCCTCGCCTAGTATCTCTATTTGTTTGTTTTACATTTGTATATTCTTCTTTTATACATGCCGGCCCGGCATGGCCAAATGTGTTAAGATGTTCGACTTGTAATCCGAGGGTCGAGGGTTCGAATCCCGGTCGCATCAAACATGCTCACCCTTTCAGCCGTGGGGGCGTTATAATGTGACAGTCAATCCCACTATTCGTTGGTAAAAGCGTAGCTCAAGAGTTGGCGGTGGGTGGTGATGACTAGTTGCCTTCCTTCTAGTCTTACACTGCTAAATTAGGGACGGCTAGCGCAGATATCCCTCGAGTAGCTTTGCGCAAAATTCAAAACAAATAACCCTTTATACGTGGTGCAGTTATGATGGTGGTTGCACCATTCGCAATCTGTAGAGGGTTATTTGATTTTGACATCGCATTACGGAGATTTTGTTTGCGTTAATAAAAGAATAGCCTACCAGTGGTTTTAACTATAACTTCAAAATTAGTGACAGCGAATACAGTTAACTCTCGAGTTTCTTTGCGTGAACTTCCAGAAACAAAGATAATTTTTTTAGGTATTTGTAACGAATAGACTTTCTACCGACCTGTGTTAATTAGTTTTATAATTTTTTTATCACTTTTACACATTTCTCCATATCAAACGATTGTTCTGAACGATAAACATTTATATCATGAAATCATTTGCGTTTGTCTGAATTTCAAATTAAAAGAACAATGGAAATGAATAGTTTACGTTTGACTTGAAAAACGTAACGTAATTTGATATGAGATTAACAAACTTTATTCCTGTGTTTCAAAAAACAGGAAGATTGACCCTTTGTTGTCTTCTCGAATTACATTTAACACTGATTTTGCGAATAGTACACTATCACAAAGTCTCACTTTATTGGTATCTGGAACAAACTCTGTATACTTTGGGCGTGTTTGCTGATGACCTAAGACGGTTCCAATGTAGTTCACACAAACCAGCATGTATGTACAGTGAAAGCACCAGTTGTGCTAACCAGAACAAATATAAAGAAACAAAGTTTCATCGTGAGGAAAAATGGGAAGACACGAAAAGGGAAAATACACTGAACTATTCAATGCATCGCGACTTTGGTCGCGCGAGAGGTAGTTTATTAAAGGTGTTAATGCCTGTCTCTTTAACCATCTCTTTTTCCCTCGTGGGAGGTTATTAATTGTAACAATGTACCTCTTTCTCCCTCTAAATGCCCCTCTCATGAGAAGTTATTAAATATGGTAATGTATCTCTTTCTTCCTTTAACTTTGCCTCTCATGGGAGATTATTGATTATAATAATGTACCTCTTTCATTATTTAACTTTAACTGTCGAGGAATGTTATCAATTTTGGTAATGCATGTCTTTCTACCTTTTTAACCGTTCCACTCATGGGATATTATTAATTGTAGTAATGCACCTTTTTCTCCCATTAACTGTCCTTGTATTGGGATATAACCAATTGTGGTAATGTACTTCTTCCTACATTTAACTGTCCCTCTCTCGAGAGGTTATTAATTGTGATAATGTACCTCTTTCTTCCTTTAACTATCTCCCTTGTAAAAGGTGATGGTGTGAAAGAAAATAGGGTGCGTTTAAGAATATGCAAAAATCCAATTAACTTTTTTGAAAATTATTTAATGTGACGTGATCAGTGTTGTCTATGAATAATCTGTTAAGTGAAGATATTTGAGACGGGAAATTCGTAAAATAGAAACGGTTATTTATTTAGGCTTGGCAAGAAACATTGTCATTATAGTTAGTGATCCCAGTTTTATAAGTGTGTGTGTGTGTGTGTGTTTTGTTTTCTTATAGCATAGCTACATTGGGCTATCTGTTGAGTTCACCGAATGATTAGGTTTGAATTTCGCGCAAAGCTATACGCGGGCTATCTAGCCAACCATTCCTAATTTAGCAGTGTAATACTAGAAGAAAGTCAGTTATTCATCACCACCCATCGCCAACTCTGGGCTACTCTTTCACCAACGAATAGTGCGATTGACCATCACATTATAACACCCACACGGCTGAAAGGGTGAGCATGTTTGGTGTGACGGGGATTCGAACCCGCGACCCTCAGATTACGAGTCGAGTGCCTTAACTACCTGGCTAGGCCAGGCCTCACCTAGGGGAATCGAGCCCCTGATTTTAGACTTCTATAGACTTATCGCTGTACCAGCGGGGGACTTTATAAGTGTAAAGGATATTATTATTTAGAATTAAGACTGTTAACCCTACGACTGAACCCAAAAGTTATTTGTATTCAACTATTATAAACACATTGTATGGTAACCAAACATACTACTGTTGACCTTAACACTTCATTTAAGTCACAAGATCCACAATGTACCACAAACCATATAACAAAATTAAAACATCTGTTTCTGGTTGTATTTGTATGATATATATACCGATAAAAAGGAAAACGTTGCACATAAGGATATCAAAACTTTCGTGTAAATTAAAATATGAATACCGTAATTGCTTGTACAAGTTTCCTATCCGTGGCGTCGTTAATTTCTTATTAATAGAGAACTTTAGCTATATTTAAGGTATGAATAGACATGTGACATACTTCCCTTTGGTATCGTAACTATTGTTTTTCTTTCGTTTTGAACAGACCAGTGAGGTGCTGTATCGCTAAGATCGAGACCATGGTTAGGTTTTTCCCTATTGCCGTGAGGACCCACACACATTAAACAATCACAGTAAATCATTAATAAATGCCGTAGTTGTTATCTCTTTATTAAATTATCAAGGCCCAGTGATTTTATTGTAACTTCCAAATCAAGTAGAAGTAGAAGGCATTGATTCTTAATACCGTTGTCACCTTGCCACTGAATGTTGAACAAATAGTCCAAAAGAAACAATATTCACTAGATAGACTTTCAAAAATCATAGGTACCGCGAAGTACATCCAGAGATGAAGAGCGAGGGGGTGAACCAAGTGATATCTCACCGTACCTTTTTGTTACCATGAAGTGCATCCAGAGGTGAAGAGGGAGAGGTGAGGGTGTGTTAACCAAGTGATATCTCACCGTACCTATTTGTTACCATGAAGTGCATCCAGAGGTGAAGAGGGAGAGGGGAGGGTGTGTTAACCAAGTGATATCTCACCGTACCTATTTGTTACCATGAAGTACATCCAGAGGTGAAGAGGGAGAGGGGAGGGTGTGTTAACCAAGTGATATCTCACCGTACCTATTTGTTACCATGATGTGCATCCAGAGGTGAAGAGGGAGAGGGGAGGGTGTGTTAACCAAGTGATATCTCACCGTACCTATTTGTTACCATGAAGTACATCCAGAGGTGAAGAGGGAGAGGGGAGGGTGTGTTAACCAAGTGATATCTCACCGTACCTATTTGTTACCATGAAGTGCATCCAGAGGTGAAGAGGGAGAGGGGAGGGTGTGTTAACCAAGTGATATTTCACCGTACCTATTTGTTACCATGAAGTGCATCCAGAGGTGAAGAGGGAGAGGGAGGTGTGTTAATCAAGTGATATCTCACCGTACCTATTTGTTACCATGAAGTGCATCCAGAGGTGAAGAGGGAGAGGGGAGGGTGTGTTAACCAAGTGATATCTCACCGTACCTATTTGTTACCATGAAGTGCATCCAGAGGTGAAGAGGGAGAGGGGAGGGTGTGTTAACCAAGTGATATCTCACCGTACCTATTTGTTACCATGAAGTGCATCCAGAGGTAAAGAGGGAGAGGGGAGGGTGTGTTAACCAAGTTATATCTCACCGTACCTATTTGTTACCATGAAGTGCATCCAGAGGTGAAGAGAGAGAGGGGAGGGTGTGTTAACCAAGTGATATCTCACCGTACCTATTTGTTACCATGAAGTGCATCCAGAGGTGAAGAGGGAGAGGGGAGGGTGTGTTAACCAAGTGATATCTCACCGTACCTATTTGTTACCATGAAGTGCATCCAGAGGTGAAGAGGGAGAGGGTAGGGTGTGTTAACCTATTTGTTACCATGAAGTACATCCAGAGGTGAAGAGGGAGGGGACAGGGTGTGTTAACCAAGTGATATCGCACTATACTTTTTTGTTACCGTGAAGTACATCCAGAGGTGAAGAGGGAGGGGACAGGGTGTGTAAACCAAGCGATATCGCACCGTATCTATTTCTTATCGGGCTCAGATTTAATTACAGTTTAGAGAACTGTGTCTTTGTATTGTTACGGTATGCTAAACATGAATTTTTTATAAGACAACCTTCAACATTGCCACATTTGTTTCTTTGGAAGGATCTACTTGGAAATTACTGTACAATTTTCGTTTTGTAAGAGACATGTTCCATAGAGCAAATTAAATTAAACTAGGTTAAATTTCAAAATAAACAACAAAATGTTTGCATGTTGACATTTTATTGCATTCTAAGTTGTTGTTGTGGTTTTTCACTAAAACTTTCACGAGAAAATATTAATTTATATGTTTTTGTATCACAAGTAACCTCAGTTCTCTTTTAAAAACGTAATTTTGGCATACTATATTTTTTCTAGTAGTTTTCATGATATTCAGGATTTAACCATTTAGAACCATTGAAACCGCTCATGACTTAATTAGATATTTTAAGTACAATATATTATATGTATACATGTATAACACACATAGTCAGTTATTTGAAGTTTTTGAAAGGAGCAAAAAAAAAAAAAATAGGGGATTCCCTTTTTCAAAACTTGACTGGTTTAATTTGTTTGGGCCTTTCCCTGGACAACTTGTTTCTGTACGGATATTAAACACGTACAGTGTTTGGAAAGACGAATTTTTAGTCAGCACATTCTGAATGTAACAGTGTAACTTGCTATTCGTGGATTCGGTGACTTAATGATCTTGGAAACAGATTTAACTACCGAAATCTGAATATTGGAAAACTGAAAACAATGTCCTTCAAGAGTACTTTTTAATATTCATTCACATGAAAAACGTGAGTGTTTGTTCATCAGGTGAGTTTTCGTTGTTAATTTATATTTGCAGTTGCCTTATAGACCTAAACGTGCTTATAGAAAAAAAATATACATATTTATCACCGAATGAAATTCTTTAACCGATGGTCGGTCTTGTATCTTATTCTTAATTAAACCTTTGTAACTAGAATAATAAATAGATACAAGAGAGGTTTAGGATCTCGGATCGAGAGAGATTAAGTATAAATAAAGCACTAAGTTCATTAAGGTTTTAATTTGGTTTCTGATGTTCCTGTGATGTGACAAGGAATTCACATAACTGGTCTTCTTTAGTTCTTGAGGCCTTGTAAAGATGTTTAGTTCGTGCTAAATAGTCATTGTGGTGTTATAATAGACTCCCTTTGTTTCTCGCCGATACTCATTGTGGTGTTATAATAGAACCCCAGTTTATGTTCGGTAGTCATTATGGTGTTATAACAGATCCGAAGTTTGTCTTCGGTAGTTACTGTGGTGTTACAATAGATCCGTAGTTTATGTTCGGTACTTACTGTGGTGTTATAATAGATCCGTAGTTTATCTTCGGTGGTTATTGTGGTGTTATAATATATTCGATATTTATCTTCGGTAATTATTGTGGTATTATAATAGGTTCTTAAATTCTCTTCAATGGTTCTTGTGGTGTTATAATATATTTTTAGTTTAGTTTGTCTTCTGTAGTTGTTGTGTTATAATAGCTTAATAGTTTAGTTTGTTTTCTGTAGTTGTATCATAACATACTAGTTTATCTTCGATAGTTCTTGTGGTGTTAAAACAGTTTATATGCTTTCACAAAACGCCTCAATTCGCCTACTATAATTCTTATGGCGTTATAAAGAAATAGGGTTTGTTTGCGTGTAATAATATTATGTGATTGAGCTTTATCAAACAAGTGTATCCGAATAGGAGGATTTATGTAGTTTTCAACTTTTTTGTGCTTTTCTTTGTCTCCAAGATGATACAAGTTGTTTATAACACAGATCTGAGAGCAACACACCAGAACTAAAGAGAAAGTGGTGTAGTTACTGCCACGCTGATTGTGGTCACGTTAACCAAGGCCACTAGGCTACCGAAGGAGGCCTAGTTTCAGTTCTAGAATCGCACTGCAGTACTTCCACTTCACAGCGAATGACTGACGGATAGAGATGCGCGAGACACATTCAAAACTGGGTCAGGTATGGGTAGTGAATTTCAGACTACTATAATCACACCTTGTGAGTTCAGTCAGTAGAAAGTGAAAGCAGTAAAAATTTACGTACGTGCTGTGATTGATGCAAGTCTGTGGGATAAGGCGGTTGGATAGGGGATCTTCATATCCTAGGGGGTAAGATCACTGTTCATTTAAATGTTTTGTTCTAATTACACATCTACCTCTACGACATGCATAAGCTGAGTAGCAGAGCAGTTCACGAAAGAAGAACGTTTAAAACAAATATAGCCCTCCAGTAACACAGCGTTATGTCTTCTAAAATTCGGGTTTCGATACCCGTAGCGGGTAGAGCACATATAGCCCTGTGTGTAACTTTGTGCTTAACTTCAAATAAACAAATAAAACTCACATAAAAGAACGGTTGCGTTGTACTTGAACAATGTCAGTATGTAAAGCTTTAAAAATCAGATTGGAGTTTGCTTGGTTTCCAGTTCAGAGTCACGTGCAACTTACACGAGTTGTCCTGAAATTCCCCCTATTATCTTTTCCTTCGTTTCCGAAATATACACACGATTTCAACAGGTAGATTTTGCTTATCTTAGGTAAAATAGTGTTTTATACAAGTATAAATATGAATGGCTTTATTATTTCAAAAACTATGCAATTACTAATTATTTTGCTGCTTAAATAGACTTTAATTGAAATATTACAACCTACGCGAGTACATGGATTTACATAAGGATTCAATTTAAAATCCTTGGGAAGTGCATTGCATAAGGACTTATAATCAACATTCCATAAGCTCAAAAATATGGATCATTAGTTTTAATAATTATGATTAAATTAAATTCAGTTAAAGCGAAACGGAAGAAAAAATATAGGTTATTCTAGACGTTTAGAAGGTAAAGTAAATGAATAAATTTCTTTAAATATTTACATTGCTTTTCATGTATTTCTCAGTGTCAGGGTTCAAAGAGCAGATAACCTTACCACAATAATATCGTTCATTAATAGTCTTAATATGACTTTACTGTAAGTTTTTCTTTCTTTGTGTTATGACAAAGCCCTAACTTTTGAACTACTAACCATAGGGAAAAAAAAAAGTCAGCAGCACCTATCATTAACTCTTAGGTTACTCTTTACCAACGAATAATGGGATTGACCGTTACGTTAAAATTCCTTCACAACTGAAAGGTGTGAGTGTATTCGGCGCCGGCTTTTGATCCCATGACCAGTTTGTGAGTCCAGCATTTTAGCCACCAGACCATGATAAGGAAATTAAAAAGAATATTCGACTTACATTTCATGTAATCAATTTTTAATATTAAAGAAAATAACAGTAAACCTCTATAAATTGTTAACGTAAAATGACTTTGTAGTTTGATACGAAGACATTATATTATGCCATTTCGGCCCGACATGGCCAGGTGGTTAAGGCACTCGATTCGTAATCTGAGGGTCGTGGGTTCGAATCTCTATCACACCAAACGTGCTTGCTCTTTCAGCCGTGGGGGCGTTATAACGTGACGACCAATCCCACTATTCGTTGGTAAAAGAGTAGCCCAAGAGTTGGCGGTGGATAGTGATGAATAGCTGACTTCCCTCTAGTTTTATACTGCTAAATTAGGGACGGCTAGCGCAGATAGCCCTCTTGTAGCTTTGTACGAAATTAAAAAAAAACAAAAAACGATCATGCCATTTCTAGAGAAAGTACTCGTAAAAATAAATGTCCCAATTAAATTGTTCACACTTACCCGGAAAGCGATGGCGAATTATCTAAAAATCAGTACTCAAGAAAATACCACCAGGTTCCAAGTAGTCACGTGATAGTACGTATATGAATGCTACTTTTCCCCAATGGAACTAACACGGACTTACGTCATCGACATGACACATGCTCAACCGTGTTTTGTATGACTGAGTTGCTTTGAATAAAAGTTGTAGCGTTTTCACTTTATCGAATTATTTGAGTTTTAGTCGACGTAGAGTGAAGTGTTTTGGCTACATATTCACTGAAAATTACCAGTTTGATTTTGGTATTGTTAGTGGTTACTAAAACTCAAACAAAGTACAGCACAATCGACAGCGAAAGTGTAACTGTAAGTAAATTATTGCAGTTTTGTTTGTAATGTAAAACTATAACTTATGAGCCTAATAATGGCAGTTACTTAGATAAGACATCCCAGTCAAATTTATTAATTTTGTTAGTTTCTTTGTAAGGAACACAATGATCACAGTCTATCAATGTGATATAACTAGTTTTAAGAGCATGTGATGGTACGATGTTAGTGTATGCGTGACAGAAACAATTATTTTAACCCTTTGATGTTTGTTAAGTTCACGTGTTGAAACTGTGTTGGTTTTAACTGCTCTTTTTTTGGCGTTATACTTTTATAGGTATGACCTCTTATCTGTGAAAACTACTCAGTTATCACTACATTATTTGCTGAATCTCGTTTAAAAGACAAATATATATATAAGTAATTTTTTGTTAAATTTATTGATATAACGATAATTTTTTGCTAGAGCTAGGAAACAAATATTTTACACAGTCATGCAAAGCCTGGTCTGTGAGTGGTTTATTAGAGGTTACAGTTGTGATAGTTGTAGCATCTCCTTGTTTGGACAAGTTTTGCTTTTCTGCAAAACATGATATCGATTGATTCTACTCTTACAGTACTATTACGTTGACATTTGTCTAAGCTTGATCTCTTGATCTTTACTGGAACTTGGAAGATTATATGTATTTAAGTTTCTAAATGTCTTATGTAAGAATAACGTTAAGGTTGCGAGAGTGATTTCAAAACCTAATCATGGATTCTGGATTTTTTTTTTTTTATATCCGAGATCTGCTGATTTTGATAAGTAGTTAAACACAGATCATTTCAGGGTTAGGTTCCATATCCAGTGTGCATAACTATTCCATATTCTAACATATTCCATTATGCATACCCTTCTTCACAATTCGCACATCGTTATCACAGATAAACTTTGCCTAATCTTACACATATTTAAACAAATAACTGAATCTTTCAGAGAATTATTGACAATTCACGCTTTGCCTCAACCTATATTCATGGAAAGCTTAAAGCAAAGACATAATAAATGATGCCAACTCAGATGACCTATCGTATTGTATGCTATTTTAACACTTTTTCTTCACAATTCAGTTAGAAGCTTGTAGTGCACCTATAAGGACGTTTCACAGATCTGAACATTTTTAGGTGTTTTACCATAGAATTACAGATGTTTCCGAATCGATGTCGCGCACACAAGATTATGCATTACTAAACTATTTCATATTTACATTTCTCACACTTCCAGAACCCTATATATATTTGTTTTTCTATCTCAAATTGACTTAAATTACAATATGGTATTCTGTACATACTGTAACAGTAAGTGATATGTATAGGTACCAAGAGACAGGAGAATCGACGAGCAATTGCCCATCAGTTGTTTTTAAATGTAGGATCCTTCTCTGACATAAAAGAATGGTGAGATGGTTAATTGTATGATTGAACATTCTTGTAACTCGTACGTATTTCCGTCCTTATATCATTTATTTTTCTACGTAGTCGTAATTTCATTTCCAAGAACATTTGAGGCGATACATCATAATTTTTTTTCTTAAAGTGTGTGTCACGTTGTTGCGTGTTTTTTTTTCGTGGCACGGGCATAATTGACATCTGAGATTTAGTTCAGATATTTACTGCAGCAACAGTTATTGTATTTAACACTACTTCGTTCGGCTGACCACACCCTCTCTAGTTTTGATGTTTTCCCACGTTTCTACTGGTCTGTGTCTGTTTTTCTTCTGAGACTATGAGCGAGTCGTCCATATTTCGGATACTTTTCGAAAAGCAGGGTTTACCATAAACGTCTGAAAACTAAAATTATTTACACAGTGCATAATGTACAAGCTACTAACAAGATTCTTAGGTTTCAACGTACTCTCATTATTATTGTTGATATTAATAAGTAAAGTACTCGCATGTTTATCCAAGGTAAGTTTTTTTGAGGAAAAAACAAGTAATCGAGCAATAGGAAACTAGAGTAATTTGAACAAGTGTACCATCAGCTTGTAGCAGTTTCATTTACTGCTTTAAACAAAATCTGATTTCGTTCTTGTAACTAGGGTTTGACAAACAACATGGCGAATGCTTTCCGTAGAGAAGACATGGCGTACCTACCTTCTGAGGTGTGCAAGGTTACTGTTAGTAAGACTGTATATATAACGCTATGGGAAAACATGTTTCTATAAGTATTTTTGGATGGTTCCCAAACACCTAATATTAAATTCAAATGTATTCATTTTATCACTGGCGGAACAGGGAAACTCGTCGGAAGCACGTGTGTAGTGACATTCTGCTAACTCATAGTGCAGTTCTTGTGAAATAGCGTAGGGTTTATGTCCAATGTAACATAGGCGACATAGGAAATATGGTTTGGACATTAATAATTACTGAAGAAATAGAAAAAAGTAGCTAAAATTAAACATATTAAAAATAAGGCGATATAATTCGCTGCTTAAACGTGAATATTTAAATATTTATATAAAATTGACTAATTGAAAACCAAACTGTTTAACCGATACGGAGTTCTTTCATGTTTACTAGCTTATAGAAAAACGCCCAAGTCAAATTAGTTTGGTTTGTCTTGAATTTCGCGCAAAGCTACACGAGGACTATCTGTGTTAGTCGTCCCTAATTTAGCAGTGTAAGACTAGAGGGAAGGCAGCTAGTCATCACCATCCACCGCCAACTCTTGGGCTACTCTTTCACCAACGAATAGTGGGATTGAGCGCCACGTTATAATGCCCTACCCTGAAAGGGCGAGCTTGTTTGGTGTGACGGGGATTCGAATCCGGTCAAATTAGTAATTAGTGACTTTTCTAGGTTCTAACCTCAAATTAGTTAATATTCTACTCTTATCCTTTTTTGCTGTCGTCTTTAGTAATGTCCTCAGGAAGATTAGCTCTTCATACATTGAAATAGTAGCTACTAGTTTACTCCATGTTTCTGAAACATTCTTTACAGGAAAACATAACTTGATCTTGGAATACAGGATTTACGTGACATCTTTTTGTTCAACGTAACGCCATCCTTTTATTTACTTATAAACATTTGACAGATGTGAATCGAGGTAGAAGTAAAACTAGTTTCTGCGTCACGTTTTACTGCAACTTTGACAATTTCAGTTGAAGGTCACCTGCTGCCAAATAGCTTTCTTGAACCCAGTTTCATCGGCGACCTCTGAGGCAGCAAAAACTTCTTTCTTGTTTAAATTCAAGGCTAGTCGCTAACGCTCGTCATGATCGGTCTTTCCTTTGTAAACACTACTGAAAGGTTTAATTCGGACATGACATCTAAGTTAGCTCCTGTAATAAATATAAAGATATGTTTTTTTCTCAAATTCGTAGCTGATGCTTGTTACTAAGCGCTTTTACATTTCGATGAACCATCCACGTACAACAGTAGCATAAATACATCGAGTTTTTACGGTAAGAACACCCTCTTTAACGTAAAGGAGTCAGTGAATACTGTTCCTGCTTGAGGCAAATAAGATAAAGGTAAAATTAGAAGTATTTTTATTTTAAAAAATCTGCCTTAAATTCTACGTATTTGCGTTACTGTTGAACGCCTTTGTGCCTAAATATGATCGTTCCTTTGTGTAAGACTTAATATACTAAACATAACTGGTAGCATTTGGTATTGACCTGAGTGCACATAAGGCTAATACATCAAACTTTATACAAAACCAATCCAAGCAAACGCAATGTTAAATATTCCACAAATCAAGATTGTTGTTAGAAATGTTTGACGAACAGATCGTGACTTTAGGACAAGAAGTTTAACTGTCAGTGCCAGCAGAGAATTTTCTTCAAAGAATAAAAATGATGGAAAGGCCAAATTGTGTAGAGATTTTTTTTGTGAATTAAGAGTTCTCTTAAATAAAGAAACTTTTAGGGATTTAGACACTTTTTTAAGTAATGTTTCTAAAATTACACAACATTCATATTGCCCATCTTTCAAAATAAATCGTAATTCCTCTCGAAGATACCGACGTTTAACACTTACAACAGTTTACGTAAAAATACAAACAAATGAATAATTAAACTAGAAAAGTACACTACAGCGTGACAACTGATAGTAACGTAACTTAGGTTGTTGATTTATAGTTGTTCCACTGCCACTTGATGTTTATTGTGGAACAATGAATTATTGCACACATGACTGAATTCAGTCGCTGCGAATTTCTTTGATCCATTTGTCTAACGTTTTCTTTTCATTAGGTCATCAGGTTTACAAGAAAATAACACAATTATAAAGACGGCGAACAATTTGTAGGACGTTCTTAACTTTATAACTCACGCATCAACGAACGTGTTCAAAAGCGAGGCCATTCATGGGGATAGATTTAATGTCACTTGAGGGGTACAAAATTTCAATATTCTCAGACAGTACTTTCTGCTCAGCTGGTCACAGTTTCTTTGGAATTTTGACCGAGTGTTATACTGTAACTGTAATAAAATTTCTCGCAAAAGTTACGAATGAGTCAGAAATATAACATTTTTAGAAATTGGATTGAACTTAATTTCTCATTTTTCCTATTATATGAATTAAACGTGTTTTTTTTTTTTTCAGGTACTAATAATCCTATCTCAGAAGATAGTGAAGGAATTTTGGTTACTTAAAGAACTAGAGACATTAAGGGTGAGTAAATAATTTTAATGCTTCCGAATGTATTTTTGTACTATAACCTTAAGCTTCTTAATGCGACTTGGTTGAAGTATGGAACAGTAATTTCTTTTGCTGATAATCTATCCATATTCTTCGTAAACACAGCTGCATATCTCAAGCAAAGCCTGTTAACTTCAATTTTATTTTTAAATTGTCTGAAAAACTGAGTGCAATATGGCGGATTAAAGCAGGATTTTCTGCCAAAAAATGCTCTGTTCAATTCTTTGAAGAATAGGCGTGATTGCTTTATGCACTTTTTCTAGTCAATTTAAAGGGTTAATGTACGTATGTTTAACTATGTTTGAGTGTAAAGGATTCCATAGAAATGCTGTATATTTTCAAGTTTGAAGGATTTGTTGTTGTTTATTGAGTTTCGTCAAAGCTCTCGAGTCCTGTCTGCGCTAACCGACCATAAATCTGAAGTGATAGGTTGTAAAGAAAGTAGCTAATCAACTACCCTCACAACTCGAAAGTTTGGGGAGTGGTTTTTAATTTTTCTGTAACTGGGATCACAGATTCACAACTTGGCACATTTATCACTGGACCGAGAAAATTAAAAATCATTTTAGGTGAGAAAATATTTGACTTTTTTATATATATATATACTTTCGATTGAAGCACGTATCCTTTTAAATTTTAAGTTATTAATGTGATCCTTTTACTTTTTAGCTTCATTAATCCATAAAGATTGGTCACACGTCATTACTCACTAAAGCAAAATATTTTACATTGCTGTTTTTCACTGCGTGGAGGAATTACATTTGCTTGCTAACCTTTACTTATGAACCCTGCTACTAATGTTACGGGTTCCATATTACATTCCATGTAAAATACTACTACTTACCTACTAAAATAGTAATTTCTTAACATTGTGAAAGGGGGCGATCATTATACCGAAGAGTCCGACATCATGCCTGCAAAGCTAGAAGACGAACAGACGATTCAAGATGTCATCAAACATGTCTTGAACGTTAGTCATCGCAATATGTGTTAACCCTAATATACCATTGATTAGGTTGTTGTTTTTTTAACTCCTTATTCATTATATTTCTGGTATATCTGTGACATTGTTACTTAATCTTACTGCCATACGAGATGGGAAACAATTTAAATAACATAATTGTTTCAGTTAATTCCACAACTTACTGCCTAGGTCCTCATACATATTAAGTATAAAATCGGTAATTCACACAATGTCTGGGTCAGATCTTTAAGTATTGTAAGAAGGAATAAAGCCAGTTTGATTTCGCTCAAAACTATACGAGGATTATTTGCGTGAATAATCCCTAATTTTGATTTAGAGGAAAAGCAGCCAAAGAACACGCTAATTCTTAGGTTATTCTTGCTAGAACGAACAGTGGGGTTTGTGTGTGTGTGTGCCAACGGAATACGAACCACGGAACTTCAGTTCTTCAGTTTAGCACTGTAACTTTAGACTCGTGTCCTAAGTCACCAAGCCAAACTACTAGATTAAAAAATGTGTTAATGTACAATAAAATACTGTAATACGAAAATAAATTAGTGACAAAATGGAAGTTTTGTCCTATGTGCGGAAGAGTTAAATACTTTTTTTAAATCTTGGGAACTTGTAATTTAATCTGAATGGAATTTATTGTCAGATAATGAATCAAACTTTGACAGCAGTTCTGCACTCACTGGACATGCATTCAGTTCTGTATAGATGTAGTACATATTTATCGGATTAAACTTCAGTTTGATTTTGTATTTGTTTTAAAGGTAGAAAAGATCTTCACTTGTGATGTCTAGTAGGAAGTAAAGTTCCGAGTGCTTTATCTCAATTTGTTTTCGTGGTATAGTTTAACATGTTAGAAGTTATATTAGGAATAATGTATTGAAACGGATAAGGCACATTGTGGAGAAAATTAAGATAACTGTTTGAGCAAAATTTTTTTGTATTTGGAAGTTCGTCCTATTTTAAATCAGTGGATAAGAACATGCGTTATTAAATAAATAAATATAAATGCATAAGTAGCTGCGTTGGAGCACATGTTATCAGGTATTTTGTTAAAATGATTCGATGGCAGTTTGTGTATTCTTGAGAATAATGTATTGAAACATTACCAGAGAAGAAATCTGTGCACCTTGTACCTACCTATATATGTATGCGCAGTGTACCTTTTGTTTTAGATACAAGCAGCCTTTACTTGCTACTTTGTAAGTAAAATATGAATTTTTGGAGATATACTTACCACACTAAATCCACATATTTATATCGAATTTTGTAGCAACTATACTTTACAGAGGTGACTGATTATTCCAGTGTCTAAAATGTCAAATACGGAGAATTTCTAATCTAGATTTTATTTCTGGGGACAGAAACTTTCATTGCTTTTATTAGCAGATGGTGTTTATTAAAATTTCTATATCATATGCGAATGACGTTTATTTTAAAGCTATAATGTTTGAAAGTGACTATTGATTAGCGTTTACGTTACTTGCAGGTTTTAAATTGTAGTCGTTATTACGTGAAACCGTCTTTAGAAATGTCAGGAACAAAACTAAGCCCCGAAATTTCGGGGGTGGTAGTGAATGACCGAATTTTTTTTCAACACAATGGACCTTGCCAGTGTGGACTGCTTTATTCATGTGCAATGTTTGAATGATCCAATTAGAGATTTTATCAACTTTTGCCGGACATTCACCGAATTGTGTTTACAATTTTTGGTTTTGCCTAATAATCTGTCGAAACAAATCTTTCAGTTTCCCAAAATAAAAAAGAGAATTAAATGCTGAAAAATAATTAATAGAAAATTGTATTTATGCTGACATAATGAAATACTGATGAACATTTTCCCCCTGGGAGATGTACATATTTCTCCAAGATTATTAAGAAATTCTCTTCTATCCATAGTTTACCGATACTGTAAGAAATAATACAAGGTGAACACGTTCTCAACATCACGTGTCATGCATGAGACAACAGTGCTAAATCAATCGCCGAAATACTTTTCATCATTTATATACAAAGATGGTACTCTGTTATTTCTAGCATATACTTGTATGGTTACATCCTAAAGGTCGGCGTAGTTTGTGATTAACGTGTTCGGACTGTATGACAAGGATTCATAGTTTCCGACCTTGTGACGTAAAACCTCGCTCTGTAATTTTCTTTCCGTGCAGGCAAATTGCACAAGTGATTGGCAAATTCTAGTTTTACGTTGGGCAAGAGTAGCTCGAGAACTGACAGTGGGTATTGATGAAAGTTTACGTTTTCAGGACAGCTTTTCTCAAATAGTTCTTATTTTAGTTTGCGCAAAAATTCAAACGTGTATATATCGAATGCAACAAATATACTGAAAATTTAGAGTAACTTTTATACGTAGTATATGTATACTTTACTTTTAGTTTTCAAGTTAACTTAAAGTATCTTACTTTTTTGGTTCTGAAGTTTCCCTTGAAAGATAATGTACTTGAAGAATGGTGTTATTTTTTTTACTTGATTTTGAGAGCTATTCAATCTAGGCATATCAAATCAAGTGATTTTGAGATAAAACGTTTTAAATAACCTGCTAGTTTATAAGTTTATATGAAATTTTGAGTGTGTTTGTGTGAAGAAGCTAAATATGCAAGTCAAGAAAGGAAATGACGATACAGTTTTTATTTGCGTCTTTTCAATTACAGTTTCAAGATGTTTGATGGCTGCAGAAAAGCTATCAGATATGCCATGTTTACAGCCAATTTGTTAATCTTGGTGAGTATAATGTATCAATTGAGAATTCATTGTTTGTTTCTTGTGAAAGTTAGAGCTTTATTTTGTACTTATCTTAAAAGCACTCCCCTTTTCACATTCATCCACTTGGACCTTATTTTAAAGTGCACCACTTTTAGTTCAGTTTGTAGTCGGAATAATCTGTCAGAATAGTAAATACGAGTCGTTAAACCTAACATGAGATATTAAGTATACCCTTGACAAAACTCGATTCAAGTTCTAGACTTCATTAAGTTTCTACCCCCCAGTAACAAGTTTGGGGGGCTTATGTCACCAAAAATCGTGTTTCGATACACGCAGTGGCTAAAGCACAGATAGTACATTGTGAAGTTTTGTGCTTAAATTCGAAAATGTATATATTTTTTTCGAAACAAATTGTAGTTGTGTACTTAAGCAGTCATGAAACTGAATAAAAGTTGTATTGGAACGGAAGTGCCTCAAAGCCTTCGATCCTTCTATTTTAAAAGACAACTCCTTACCTTCTAGATGTAGTCACTATATTTGGCTGATCAGATATATAATAGAGAAGTGAGGGGTGTAAGTCCCCTCATAAATATTAGGGTATTTTTAGATCTTCTAACGGGTTTAGAAGGAACGTTAGTCCGAGGGTTTAACGCAATTGAAATAATATTAGCACAGATTAAAGCTGAGTCTTACAGGAACTTTACAGTAATTTGTGTTAATGTAGTAAAGATTCTATTCGTGTACTGTTTTTATCCACTTTAGCCTTTTTTTTTTTTTAAGTGCCATACAAATGCCACACCCAGACTTGCACCGTATCGTAATTTTAGTGTTCATTTCTCTGTATTTATACACTAGAGAAGTTTAGCACCAGGCAATAAATAAGTTCTACACTCTCAAACTGTGGAGTCATGTGGCTATAACTCTCTTCTATAGAGAACCTTCAATGAGTTTTACTTCTGTTTGTATAAACTAAATAGAACTTGAAAGCGTATTTGTGTATCTTAATAATAAATCGACTCCTGTTGTTGCTTCAAGGAACACAAAGTTATTTGGTGAGATGAGTTCTAACACTCTAGATAAAGAAAACTCAAGTTGACCAAAGTGAGCACTCAAAGAAATGAATGAAACACTCACTCTGTGGGCATTTCAATAAAATATAAATTCACTTCGTACTTAAAGGCTTAAGACACTTTATCATAGCCATACAGTTTCTATGTCTTGTTTATAACGTTTCTTTGTTTTTCCCTTTATCTAGTTCGGTGGGTTCGTAGTTTTTGCTATAGGAATATGGACGCTAGCAGACAAGTCTTTCATGGAAAGACTTCTTGGAAGTAACCTCTACGTCAGTTCCGGTGCTATTCTTATTGCCACTGGTTTAATAGCAGTTATTATAGCTTTTCTAGGATGTATGGGGGCACTGAAAGAAATTAAGTGCATGCTTTTAACGGTAAGTATTTGTAAAAATAGTTAGATGGTGAGGGGAGGGGGAACTGATGGTTTTAGTCTTTTTTTTAATAAAAGCTTGTTTGCTATTAATGACGATATTTTAAAAGATGTATTGAATATTTTTGCTTCCAATAATCATTCAATGAAACTCGTTAAATATTGAATAAAGTATCGAAAACTTGGATTATCAAAAGCAATGCACTGCGAATATTAACCAGCATTACCAAATACTGTTTTTAGCCTTATTGAACTTCTCTTAAGGGCTGTCTCGAATACGATAGGTTTATGTGATGTTTAACTATTGTTGCTGCATAAGACTAGTTTTTGAAGTGAAGAAACGTCAAGGAAAAAAATCAGTGCTGTATTTGTGTCGCTCTTTTAAAATACAAGTGATAACTTTTTACAGTGAAAAGTCTAGGAAATGACTGAATCACGAGTATTCTAGAGATTATCAGAGAAAAGTCTGAAAAAATTATTTCGATCAGTAAAAAATAATAATAATAAAACAGAAAATTTAGTGAAACCTGTTTGTTTTCTTTAATAAAACTGATGTTGTTGGGATGTTGTTCTACGTACAGTTATTTTGTCCAGGTTTAAAGCAGCATGTTAGTTTTTATCCATTTTGATTAGTTCATTCACTTGAAACTTAAATCGTAAACATTTCAATAAAACATTGTTTTTAACAAACGTGTTTTACCAAACGGTGTTTCAACCTGTTTAATCGGATGACTCGCAATGCGTTGGTTCGTTGATCAGTAATTAATGGTACAGGTGAAGCCAAAACTTCAGGACAACTGGATTAAAGTTAAAGGTTGAATTTCGTTGCAATTTTAAGGATACCTTAAGTTTTGAGAAACGGTTAAATTTTTTTCCATGAAAAATTTAATTTTTACATTTTTTTTTTCTGTTGAAACTTTATAATGTTTTTCTTTAACTAGCAACATATTTTGCAGTAAGTGATTTAAAGCGAAAGACAGTTAATATTAACATATAATCGAAAAAAATCTGTATGGGGAGGGAGAAGGACATGCTCGTTCCACACCAATAAGTATAAATGTATTGAACCTGAAGTCTTCACGACCAGAGTGTATATCCGTTTGAGTCTTAAAGTTGGTTTTTAACGGCTTATTTGTATAAATTTTAGAATTTTTCTCATCCATTACCTTGAGGGATATGTATGATAAAAGCTTATTTTTTGATCAAATGACTAAATATTCGCTTCTTTTTCATACTTTGTATTTCAGTTTACGATAATTTACACGCCTTCTCAATGGCTGTTTTACTTGCTGAAAATTTTAATTGTAATGATTTAGGTACTACAGAATAAATACGAGTTTTCTTTGTTTAAAAGTACGACCGAAACATATCAAGTGCTATTTGAATGTAATTTACCCTCTTTTAAATACCATTTTATATGAAAGGTGGAATATTGTCAGTCTAGCTCCATTGCAGCCATTCTTATGAAATTTTGTTCAATTGGTAAAATCTTAACAGTTTAAAACAATGTTATCATTTGTAATTATTTAATATTATTTTGATTTGGCCAAGTGTAGAATGTTTTGTAGCATTGGTTTGGTCAGATCATTGTTACTTATCGGAGCTTGTGAACTGAAATTCTTAGATTTGAACGTGTATGTAAATACAGCGATTATATTGAATAGATTTTATGGGTTCCAAAACAATAGTGGAGCACGTTTAACTTTCAAGATATACATTTTATAAATACCAAATATTCTTCTTCCGAAATGTTTTTAACAGAATCTGCTTCTTTAAGAAAAGGGTTAAGGATCCATATCGTATATATTTCGGGATTTAAAATTGATTCCTCAATTTTAAACAACGATCAGTTTTTACTGTTAATATTTATGCACGTTTTAGTTTACTGGAAAGAGTAAATTACCAAATCCTGATTTCCTTAATTACTGTTTATTGATTATCGTAGTATGGGAAATATTTAAAGGTTTGCTAAATAATTCCCGATGATCTACACCAGGGGTTCCCAACCTTTTGGCACTCGCGACATGAAAATGTAATTGATGAAATAAAATTAATGTTATCCCAAGCTACTTCTAACAAGGCTTCGCGACCCCCCAAGGGGTGGCGACCCACCGGTTGGGAACCCCTGATCTTCACGGAAGTGATACATTGGAATTTCTAACCTGACGTGTTCACTTTATGTATTATGAAACTTATAGAATGTGAGGAACTATTTAATAGAATATATTGATTTTTTTTCAGTTCTTTATTATCCTGTTAATGATATTTATCACAATGCTTGTTGGTGGAATACTGGGTTTCGTCTTCAGAAATGAAGTAAGTTATTTGAATATATTAGCTCTGGTTATAATATGAGAAAGAATGACACCTGTTTAACGTTTATCCTAGCGATAGTGTTAACTTGCATTATACGTTTGAATCAAATATAATTGTACAGCAGAAAAATGCGACACATTAGTTCACATAATTAGAATTTCCAACACTAACGGTCATTAGCAGAAAGGAAAAGTTGCCAAATAAATTATTTGGATTGAAATTTCATTTACAACAGTAGTGCTTTACGATATATATTTTTTTTTTTTTATCCTGTCAGAGTGACGTCAAGTATCTTAATCACAAACTATGAATCCAAGGATTCTTGGTTTATTTCTGTTTGACGCAAAAGTTGTTCCTGTACGTGGAGGGAGGGGGGCTACAGGTGCGGGTAAGAGTGACGGTCAAATCACACTTTTTGATCAAGGAATAATCTAGAAGTATACAGTGGTGTTGTTCACTAATTCGCTTTATCTACTCTGAAAGTTCGGAGTTAAGGACAATTATAGCGCTTTGTGTAGCTTTTTCCGAAAATTCTGAAGGAATAGAACAGTGTAAAAAAACGCATCTGATTTTCGTAATTGATTTTGTTGAGAACTTGCGTTCGTTTACAAAATTAAACTGTTATAAATAATGTATAATTATTTACAATAAACAATCTTAAAATTTCATTACTAACATGAATTTAGTTTAGAAAATTTAAGAAAGATAGTAATGTTACTGTAAGTTCGCTTTCACCAGCGTTTGTTAGTTTAATTGTTTCATAAACTGTTCTGAATGCACGAGGCGACATGCTTTGCTCTAGCGATGAAGCTGTAACACAACTATGAAGTTCAGATAAACCAAAACTAGTCCACGCTCTGTTTTACATTAGTGAGGATTATATAATCGACTGATGTAAGATTTTTATTTTTTTTAAGTTGGAAGCATTAGAAATATATAATAATTTCGATACAGTCACTGGTACTTTCAGAAATCCGGAAGAATTCTAAAATGTGACTCTATATTAAACGTTTTCAGTATGCCCATATGTGGCCTATGGAATAAAGATTGCGGAGTTCCCAACACACATCTCTTTTGTAAACAAATAGTTAAAACAACTAGTCGTTACATTTATGAATACTGTTATATTAACTTTACCAACAAATGTCATATGGGAAGAACAAATATAGCATTAGACATGATTTCAAGCTTTGCTATGTTTTAGACTAAATATGTTTAGGGTGGATCTTTGAGAATAACCATATGATTATTTGCTTATATATTAATGTTTATAATTCGCACATATTATTATTAAACTCTTGACATTAAAACGTTACGTTTAAATTATTTTTAAATTTATCTCTAAATACAACAAATTCAAATTTTCCGAAGCAAAATATTAAATGAATAACACAAGATGTCAAACATAACGCAGATATGATAGTGCCAGAAAGCCCTACATCAATATGATAAAAACAATAACAGTGCAATATCTTATCAAAAGCACGTAGATTTAGGGTTCACGAACTGCAGAGAAATTCTCTCAAAGGCTTGCTTATTACGTTATTAGCTACGTGATTCTAGTTTGGTAGATAAACTAGATTCTCTGAAGTGATGTTTTTGATGTATTCCAGTGTAACTTTAGTATTTTAAATCGGTGAACGTTAGTGTTTTTTTTCCTATAGGAAAGTAAACTATTTCTGAACAAAAATGTACTACGCAATTTTGCATAATTATTATTTTTATAAATTTTCTTAACACTAGGTGGAGGAACACATGCATACCCAGATGTTGAAAACAGTTAAACAGTACATGAATGATACTCCAGTAACAGAAGCTTGGGATGCTGTGCAGACGAAGGTAATGCTGCGCTTAGTGTACGTCTTTATTGCGTATTGTCTTGCAGATGTACAAGAAAATAAACTGCAGGTTGCAGGAGAAATATTAACTGACTTAACGCGTATATAAGGAAGAAATTAAACAGTTAAATAAATTTTGAAAATATTTTTACATAACTACTGCGATGTGAAAATAACTTCATTAATTAAATCATTATGAAGATTTGTTATACAACAACAGAAACCCTACTTTGGACTAATAACGTTTAACAGTAGCTCTAGTGACCATCTTATGCTGGGTAAATGTACTTATTGTACTGTTGTGTTTTTGTTTGTTCAGTTCGAATGTTGTGGAATTAGACCTGGTGGTGATACTTCCTACTTGCCTTACAAGATTTGGATGGACATGAATCAAAACTTTAGAATGAAAGGGCCACAGGTCCCAAGTAGTTGCTGCAAGTCTAAAACAGTGGTACTCCAATGTCAACGGAATCCTTCTCCGGAAACAACATGGACGAGTGTATGACTTGATTCTAGTATTAAATATTGCATAAAAATCAGTTAAAATATTTTTTTATTTAAAAGTATGATACAGTGACTTTTGTATATATTACTAGTGCGTTTCATATCCTCTGAGAGAAGAATTTAAGTGATTTTTAATTTACTACTTGAGTGGTAAGTAATGAATGAATCGAATTAAAGATAGGTTAGGTTTCATATTTTTCACCCATCAGTCGTATTAACTATACGATTAAGATATGATAAAATATTACACTAAATTTCTCATTTTCGTGTACAATCGTGCAGTACATTTGTAGTAATCAACGCCATGTTCGTTACTACTGGTATGTGTTTATTGGGGAGAGGAATGCTACATCACGCCTAAAATATGCCAGGTAAGTATGAGTTATGAGAAATTTGTGTATGGGTGAGAAGAAATATATGAGACATTCACTGTTCATCACAATGTCATTAAGTTGTTACAGATTTTTATAGTGATTATTCGTTTAACGTTAGCTATCTAGCGCTGCCACATGCTTAGCACATTGGACTATAGATATGATGCTAGTGACCCGTTACCGCCAAAAACAAATGAATAAATGGTGTCCGCATATTGGAGTCTCGGGTACTTTGAGATTTATCGTTTTAATACATTACTCAGCTGGACATGAGTTGGAAGTAAGTGGGTGGTATTGACTAGCTACACCCTCTTTAGTCTATCACTTCAAAATTAGGGATGTTTAGTGCAGATAGCTTTTGAGTGGCTTTGCACAAACTCAGACAGACAAATATTGATTCTTTAATTTTTGCCACTTAAGACCTAAATTTCGATGATTGATTAATTTTTAGCATTTATTATTATTTCATGGTAAAATATCAGGTTCACGTAGTATATAATATAATTTAGAAAAGCTAACAATTAAAGAAGAGAATACATCAAAAGGAAAGATAGTACGAATCTTATGCAACACATCCAAACCTTAGACGAAATACAATTAAACGTAAATTTATGAGGGAGAAGGAAAAATAATCGCAGTCGCAATACAAACACCTAACACTTGCACACAAACAAGATGGGTTACTGTGTACTGTGCTCTTATCCTTTGTTCTCTGATGTAGGATGCTTGCGAGTGCGGTTTTTTTGTTCGTACTCTCAAAGTTTACATTAAATTATATATGATGTGTGTGTATGTGCGTTTGCTTGAACTGAAACAGTATTAAGATAAACGTGATGATACTTGCTTCAATAAGCTGTTTTTAAGTTGTATCTTCTTTCATATGTAGGAATGCTATGAGAAACTAAAGGCTTTTGTGAAAGATCACGCCAATGTCATGGGTGGTGTAGGAGTTGGAATCGCCTGTGTTATGGTAGGCTAGTTTTCTGTGTAACGTATTGATTCACATGTGTACACGCCACTAATGTTAAAAATTGGTACTTTGGAACTTTTACGTATGATCAGTTTTAACCCTTATAATTAGTTGTTTGTATTAATGTGTTTTAGTAATGGGAAAGTTTCCTGTTTAAAAAAAAAACAAAATTGTATATACAAAATTGACATGTCCGCTGGTGCTCCTTACTTCGTTTTTAAACATCGAAGAAACAGATTATAAACGTTATCGTGGTCTGTTACATTTTACCTTCATTTATGGGTCTCTGTAGCTTTTGCTATGAAGAAACAAGTCTTTTTCTTTTTTTGTAAGACCAATTTTATTCTAAACTTAATGATACTTAAAGATACTATTTCTAAATCATACAACGTTTTTATATATACTGAGGATAAACAATCTGTTCATGTTCGGTGCCACCTTAACTGTTTATTCTGCACACATTTATCCTGATTATTTAGGACAATTACTTCTATTTTAAGGTAGACGGGCATATGCTCGCACACTGGTTGTTTCGTCCTTTATTATATTGATGTGTAGGTGTACAGTATGCAGTTGTATTTCGTCATTTAGTAAGTTGAGTGATTTTCGCTTCCATACAGAGTTGTTTGGTTTGCGGAGATTAAATACATTATATGAAAATACTTTGAAAGTCACACCTCCTTCAACCTGTCACCTACTCTACTATCTCTGACGACCGAGCATTTTGATAATAACTGCTGCAACATAGATTTCATTATAAAAGGATTGCTTGTAAAACCCATGTCTAAGGCATTTCAATCCTCCTTTCAGGTTTTCCATAATCCATCTAGAGCACGAAAACAATGGTTCCCATCATCCTTTTCAGTTATCTTTTAGCACAGAAATCCATAGGTATATTGACCAGTATATCTGCATAGATTCATACAATTTAATCTGTTACAAGGTGCTGAATTTTTCTTACCACAGCTGTGATAGGATTTGCTACATACCTCTTTCTGAATTAATGTGGTGCCCCAAATTGGTGCATGTCTTTGTTTTTTCATAACAGGAATGTCTTGGAAATTCTAAAACCCAAATATGAACACATCTGATCTGCTCCTCAACCAAGTCGCCGATAAGTTTATCTATGTCCATTTGTATATCTTTGCTTTAAACAGACAAAACTTTTATAATCAGAATGTACGAGTATGTTATAGCTGAAATAGCTGTTGTATACACTTCCCAACAGCGATTAGCTTTCATTAGTATCACTTCAGCTACGAAACGCTAAGCAGTGTCAAAGTAGTTGTGATACGTGCCTTTCCATCATCAGTTTATATTGACAAGTGTTGTCAGACGATCTGTTGAGTTGCACTTAAATTAATTTTATTATAACGTACTCAACTCTATCATGTTCAGTTTGGAGAATATTTAGTATATTCTACTTGTAATCCTTTATAAGTTTAGACATATAAATAAAAACAGATTTTTAAACCAGTTTATCTGGCTCTTGTTTTGAAAACTGTATTTAACTGCTGTAAAGTGTAGCTTCATTTCTGTATTAACTTTATGAGCCACTCCTTAATTTTTGCTGTTTTTTTTTAACTAAAGCCGTGAAATTTGTTTTCTAATCGCCTTTTATTTTTCAGATTCTTGGGATGATTTTGTCCTGTGCTCTGTTTCTGATGATAGGAATATAAACTTACTGGAGTATCATAGCTGCTACAGTTGGATTGCATGATTTAGTCACAAAACTAATTTGTCCATTTCATGTACATTTTTTATTCCAGTAATTGTAGCGTTGGTCAAAATTTAGATTGTAAATGGTTTATTATCCGTATTTGTTGTATTTTGAAAATGTACTTTATAAAATTATTGTCTGGATGAAACACACTGAAACAAGTTTTATTGTACTTTGATTCTAAACGGAAATTATTTTTTTAACCATTTACGTAAGAACGATTGTGCATATTAACTGACGAATTTAGAATAACTGTTAATACACAAGTTCATATTTTTAGAAAATTTTTGAGGCAAATATGGAAGCCCTTTTGTTTCTAAAACTTGACATACGTTTCTGATCATGTCAACAGTAATTCCACAATTTGCAAACAGTATATAAAAAATAAAAGGTATTGATCTAGAAATGAAAAGTGAATTGTAATCAAAGAAATTGTATCTTCAGACTATTTTTTTATTCCTGACTGTTTAGTTCCAGAAAAGAAAAAAAAAAGTTAGGGTAATTTTGTTTCCGCGAAGAAATAAATTCGTAATCTGTAAACTTGAGCTAATTGTTTATTTTCGTATTTATATTTCTTTGTTTAAAAAGTGTGGATTAAACGGAATGATTTGTTATAATTTGCAACTATACATTTACCACTGTAAAATAAATTTATAAACCTAATGTTTAAAGGCGTGTTGTGCATTATATATAAGTGAAATTTAAGTTACTGTTTCTTTCGAATCGTCTATCATGTATTAACCAAGAGATTCAAAAATGGCTTTCGTCAGTATTTTTAATATCTTAGAGCAGCATTTCAAGGCTTAAGTGTATAAAAGTAGTTGAATCTTGTCTGGAGGAATGCATGCAAATCAGCGCCATTTATCAGTTTAACTGACATTTATGACAAGTATAACAAGTAATGAACTGTAGACGTTGATTTTCATTAAATGCATACTTCTTTAAATGATACAAACCAGTTAGTGTGTAACCCTTGTTGTGTACATAGTTCCTGAAGGTTTTATCATTAGAGAAAAATTAATTTTTAACAAGTGAATTAGGTAATTGTATATTCAAGCAGTTGCCGAATCAAACGAAATTTCATCTAAGAATATTTTAGTTTGAAGTTTCACATCAGAAAAATTAACTTTGTTTCATAAATGCAGATGTTTTTGTTTTTTTAAAGGCCTGTTATGTTTTATCTTAGATCGAGCATAGTTAGAAGATATGAAATGTAATTATTCATTATAAAACGAGTATGGTGTATTTTGTGTGTTTCTGAGAACATGTAGTTTTTGTATGTGTTTTTGAGCTGCTGGACATAGTGATGATTTAATGTACTTTGTAATTATGTTTCATGTTGTTTTTAAAGGTCTGTCTAAGGAAACTTGTATACTTATTTGTTTTGCACTCTGTTCGAAAACCTTGAGCTTTTATTATACAATTGGCTTTACTTCAGTGTTGATAGTCGGTCGCTTATTACTTTATTGTTTCTAAAAATCTTACAGCGAACAAACATTAATTAACTTGGAAAAGAAACTGTATATCGAGAAGATCTGGGTTATTTGTAAGAGTGCAAACAGAATTTTGTTCAGAGTTTAAATGGCAGCCATTGTGCACGTGGGTGCAGAGTTGTAAAAATGTTAATTTTATTATGTAAATTTTGCATCATGAAGTGCAAGTGTATTTATTTATATGAATAAAAAAAAATAGTTTAACTAGATGGACCACATTTCTTCATTGGATTTTTTTTTTTTTCGAATACCATAATTTGTTTGAGGGCGAGTGAAATATTTTTCTGTTCATGCAAGGTTCTCTGATTTCTTATGCACTGCGCCTCCTTCCTCTAATTTTTTTTTTGTTTTTTGAATTTCGCGCAAAGCTACTCGGACTATCTGCGCTAGCCGTCCCTAATTTAGCAGTGTAAGACTAGAGGGAAGGCAGCTAGTCATTACCACTCTCCGCCAACTCTTGGGCTACTTTTTTACCAACGAATAGTGGGATTGACCCTCACATTATAACGCCCCCACGGCTGAAAGGGCGAGGATGTTTGGTGCGACCGGGATTCGAACTCGCGACCCTTAGATTATGACTTGTACGCCTTAACATGCTTGGCCATGCCGGGCCTCTCTAATTTTTAGAAACTTTCAGATGCTGAGTATTACTTTTTTTTACAACGACTCGAAATAACTAAATATTGTATGAATAATTTTTGAAACAAATACAGTAACTAAAATTTCCACTTCTGTTTCAAGGTAGCCGAAAGATAGTGTTCATCAAATACCTGCTGTTACACTCCATTTTTTTGTTTGATACCAAATTTAGAGCGTACGTATAAATTTGGTGTTTTTAAATTCACATTACTGGAAAATTGTTCTAAAATAATTACCAGTATTAAACGCCAATTAAAACAGCATTGTCTAAACTGGTAATACTTCGCTTTGTAAGAATTAATACCATTCGCAGAGAATGAAAGATAACTATAAATAATACTAAAGACAAGAGTGAATTATAACATACGATGCATATGAGTATATGGTTCATATTCCCGTTGCTGCAAAAAACGTTCTTCGCACTTTTGAGCTGTGAGTTTGCTATAATAGTCAGTCAAAGTGTTTGACTATTTGGAATTAAGCACAAAGCTACACAATGGGTTATTTGCGAGCCCGCAGTCATGCGACTGTCCTACTGGAGGGCCCTAGTGTTTCATCAGACACGAGATGGTGGTGGGTTCTATTGGTTAGCTGCTTTTTTTTCTAGTCTATCGGATTACGTTAAGGACAATTATGTATAGATAGCTCTTTGGTGTAGCTTAGCACTAAGATTCTGAAATAAAACTAAAGGGTGAAAAGTTACATTAATTTTCACCTATCTCATTCAATGCGATATTTCAAGGTATGCAAGTTAATATTTTCTATTTAACGCTTAGGTCATCAATGTGTTAAACGAATTAATGGATGTACATATAGGGGTTCAGCACTAGTACGCGAAGGCCCGTAGGCATATCCGCATGGTTAAGGCTCTCGACTTGTAATCCAAGGGTCGCGAGTTCGAATACCTGTAACACCAATCGAGAAATTAAACTTTAGCTAATTCATTGATGTATAAATAGTTAAACCCTATAAGAGCTTTAATTAGTTTTAATAGCAAAAATGTTAATGTCCATATTGGAACTAAATTAGGGAGTTAAAATAAATGTGTGGTACACGTAGAATGTTTGTTAGATTTTATTCTAATAATTACCCTAACTTGTACAATGTACTGGCAAAGTATAAATAAATCGCATTTTGAAACAAAGTACATAAGCAGTTAAGTACATACATAGCAGGCTTGGACTTTATGGGGCAGCTAGTTAATTATTTTCGTTTGTTCCCTGATGAAATTGTTGGATCATTGTAATTTCAGCTAAGGTTTAGTATAATGCATCCAAAGTGTATAACTTGAATTAAAGAAAATAAAGTTTTGCTGTTTCTTAAAAAAAAAAAAGGGGGTTTAGAGCGTAATGTTTTGGCATAAGAGGAATCTGAAGAGAAAAAAAAATGCAACATATGAAACTTTTAATACTAAATACAAGAAGGGTGATCGCATCCTCCAGTAATTTTTTTTTTAACGAATTAGAATACTAAGGGACAAACCGAAAGTCCACAGATTTCTCATTTCTCTCAATTCCAACCAGTATTCTTTAAAATGAGCTTCACAACACATATCCCTTATTTTCTTCAATACTTTCGATAACATTGGTTGTGTTCAATCTTGGCTGTATTTGTTCCTGATCTTGATGTTGCCTCATGTTCCTCAAGTTTGACGTATGATCACATCTTTCTTTAGACTGATTCACCACTTATATATAAATACTGCGTTAAATTGTTTTATTCCACATATATCACGTTATAATTCTGTTTGTTTACTATTATTATAACTTTTCAGTCTTATATCAGTGCAATATTTTATAGCTGTTTCGTGTGTTTACAATTAATCTGAAACTTCCATCTCTTCTATTCCACCTTTCAGGCCTCAAACCAGTAAGTTCAAATATTCTTACTGTCGTTCATTTTCAAAAGCAGATAGTCACACGCACAAAAACATCAAATTTAACCATAACTGGATGTACGACACATGTACATGAGCTTTAACCAAAGCGAGGTCACAGATTGATTTAACGAATTAAAGAACGAAACGGCGTCTGCATTTCGGTATCCACTCGCTTGTCTGTAAACCTACAGGAGTATCAAACACGTGTGGTAACAGACGTCAATGTGACAGTTTTTCATTCTTCACTCTGTACAACCAGATTAAAGGGTTTAGTCTATTTCCACACACTTGATTATAGGTAAGTGACTTAAACGTGCTACTGCTAGGCTATTTTCGAGTGCTACAACAAACTGATTCACCTTAAGTTTCCATTCTTATCATGGTGAGGCTTTTGTTTCTTCTTCTGGTCATATATGCTAACATATATCAAAATTAGGCTTTATATCTAAGCCAATTCATTCTTAAGTTGTAATGGACTAAAATATATACAGTAGTAATTCAAAAGATAAAAAAATCCTTATTTAACTTCTCAAATGCAAATATCACAAAAGGCAAATATATCCCAATTAACAGGATTCACCTGCAGCCTTACTCTTGTCATAAGCTTAAATTAGTTTATTTGTTCCTTCACACATCACATTTGTTTGTAAATAAGGATTAATGTGCTGCTTTTTGTTCTTTCGCAGTCCTGAATGATGTATGATGTACTCGAAACTGGAAGCTCCAAGACTCCGTGTTTCGTTGTATTGCTTCTGGTCGAAGTAATCCAGTCTTCTTTTTTTTTTTTTTAACGAGACAGCCCATTGTAGGACTTTATGTTGAAATTTGTTACACGTTTAAACCACGTAAATGTTTTACGAAATATTTTTCCCAAAAACAACGATTTTTAAACTGATTTTACTGAAACGTTTTACTCATCAAAACGACTTTTTAAAATTGTGTTGAAGCTGTACGAACCCACCTTTAGTTTCGTTTTAGCTTCAAAGTAACCCTTTTTTCATTTGTGCAACATTGTCATTACTGCATTAAACTAACTGTTCCCGAGTGGGACAGCGGTAGGTAAGTCTTCGGATTTATAACTCTAAAATCAGGGATTGGACACAGCAAATAGCTTAATGTGGCTTTGCTATAATAAAACACACACGTTAAGCTAATTTATCATGAACTTATCTATACAGTTTTATTTGGAACAATCTGTGTCTTCATGGTGTGTTCATATTGTGCTTAATATGTTTCATAACATAATTTGGTATGTTGAAAATAGCGTAGATGCCATAACGGTCAGTTTCCCAGGTAACTGCAAATCTTTCTTTGTGACTTACAGGTCCAGCTTACGGTTTTCAGCATATTGTGAACACACGTAACATTAAGAGCCCAAACGCACGAGCTTACTGATCCTTTAGCTTACATTACATAAATTACCCGGTATGATCTACGTTCAGGTTTTTCACCTTTGCGTTATCACGTATATGAATCGTTCCAATTGCTATAATATTTAACATATTGAATGTCAAGAGATTAGAAAAAATCTTTTATGAGAGCTATATAGTTCTTTCTGTCGGATTATTTCTACTGGATATCAGATATTATGTTGGTTGTTATTGGCCTTTCCGTAATACTGATATATATTTATAGGTTTTTTTTTTAATTTTATTAATAAACTAAAATTAAGGTATTTTACGTGGAAGGCACTGAAACGGTATTAATGTTCGCTTGCTCTACTATTCATTTGTGCTGCTAACTCGTGTTGGTTTTAATACCGGCAATGTAGATATATACATTTCCGAGATATAATAAAGGCTTAACGTTTTGTTTTTCGTTAGTAAAACATTTTTATGATTTGCTTAAAGCTAAAACTCAATGTGAATGCAGAGGTAATTCTGAAATGTCCTATATACCATTAATTTAAGATATTTATCTCCAAGTGTTCTTTGTAGAAATATAGCCCAGTCCAACTCGACACAAGTATTAATTTTCTATTACAGTCACTCCCAGACCAACAGGTACATCAATGACTTTTGTTCACTTAAAAGAATAACTTTCTTGATATTACAGTCACTTGAAATCCAACAGTTACACCAGTGAATCTGGTATTGTTAGAATAATATGTCTGCTTGTTATTCGTAGTATTTAAATAATTAGTATCTGCAAGAATTTATTAATGTTGGTTTATCCATCACCTAAATTTTATTACAAATTTCTTACTTTGGTTTTAATGCATTGCTATGAGTTCAAGTATATTTTACGTTTTCCTCAAACACAGCAACTTATCAATCTTTTGAACAAGAATACGTGGGAATTAATACTTCCTATCTGATGTATGAAATAGATTTACGATGAATTTTGTTTGGTGTAACAAAGATACACAATGAGCAATCTCTGCCAACGCAACCCCTTTTTAATCACATAAGCTCCAGACTTAAGGCTTACCGTAAAAACTATCGGTTTATTATTGTGTTTTTCTTCGTTTTCAGTACTTGTTACGTAAGACTGATTTGTTGGGATTAAGAACATGCTTTATTTAATTAGGATTTCTGAAACGATTAAAACAGAAAACATTCCGTGACGATCTTAAAATACATTTTCAGTTAGACGTCATCACGTGACTTCTAAATGTTCTGCTTTAGTTATGACATTCTTGTTACTCAAATTTTGTGCAAAGTTACTCGAGAGCTATCTGCGTTAAGTGTACCTAATTCAGAAGCAGCAGGCTAGAGAGAAAGCAAATACTTAACACAACCTGCTGTCTAACTATTCGATTACGTTTTTCTTTACCAATGAAAAGTGGAATTGAATGTCATGTTACATCTTCAGGGTACTAGTACGATAGTTTATTTGCACTTATTTCAACAGTTTAATCAGACAGAAATGAATAGGTGTTGCAGCCAGTATGTCTTCATATGGAAAAGCAATGGGCTTCTGTTTCATTCTACAGGTGTCTCAGGTATACCAGATATCTTGTGCAAGCAACTAGTGTCGCTTATTTCAAACAAAAATCCTCCTTGCTTACGTTATGCTCTGTTTTCTTAAGTAGCAGATGGCTTTTACCCCTAACTTTTGTGTTGGTGAATTTTCACCTCTTGCAAAACGCCATACTTTGCTTGGCACTTGTGTGCCTCTTTCTAGACAGTACTGGTGCCCTAAGGTCATTTATATTCTTTTTTTTCCCAATGTTAAGTGAAAAGGATGCACCCATTTTGGAAATTTTGAATCTCTGATGATCTTTATGATGTGGATGTATTAATATTTTTTTGTCGAAAGTTGTAAGTCATGTAAAATCCAAAGGGATAAATTATCGGTGATGTCATACAAATGCCAAAATGTAGTTCTGATACATCAATTTGACCGAGACTTGTACTTGCATATTTCATTTCGTTTTAATGCAGCACACTAAATTCCTTGTAAATAGGATGACGTATCACATTTTCTATTTTGCCGAGCACGTTTCTATAAACAACTAATCCTTTTAATGCAGAAAAATGTAATTCTGGTAAGAAAATTAAATTTTTTTTTCCAAACGACTTTTATTATATCTCCTTGAGCCCTTTTTAAACTTTTTACTCTTAAGTATTGCCACTCTTTCTTTATGGCCAAGGTTTCACCCTTTAAGCATACTTAAATGAACTAATTAAAGTTGTGCCACTTTCGGTTTCCTTTGCTGTACATTGCTTTGATACAGATTTACAACAAACCACGAAGCAAAAATTGCAATTCGAAAAAACAAGTTTCACTAAAACAGTCCCGTTTCAATACAGTGAAAATACTCAATGCACGTACAACAATTAACAAGTAATTACAATATCACAATTAGTTCGAGTGTGACGTCATTTCGTAGCAAAAGCTTTTTTTTTTTTTACCCTCCTTTTAATCTCTGTTGCCTCCATCTGTTTATAGCTATTCAAGCTTTGAATAAATTATGATTCCATACAAGATTTATTGTACTACATTTTTGTGAACATGTCTTGTTCCACCCATATTTCCTGACTTTATTTTTAAAAAAAACAAGGGTTTATTATTTTATACGAATGGAAATTTAACTTACAAATGACAACTATGTACTAGGGTAGTAGCTTATAAAATTATCTAATCATTTATTAATTAGAAGCTAGTTAAATAGAGAAAAGGTTATTTTCCATTTTGACTACTGATTTGCTGCCATCTTCAGAAAAGTATTCAAAAACGTTTCTCCACTCATAGTGATCAAGATTCAAACCTGAGTCTTATCAATAAAAAAGATGGTGTGCTATGCACTCCAATACACTGAAGAAACAAGTCAATAAAAGTTGTAATTCAAGAGCATAAGACAGAATACTTAATATTACTCATTTACAATAGCCATAATGCTTGAAAAGATTATACAATAAGTTGGAATAATAAAATTATATCAAACGTTGATAGTCTGTGTGTGTGTGTGCGCGCGTTATATTTTTCTGCTTATTATTGGTATTTATCTTCCATATTATGGCGTAAAAGAACATTTGATAAGGATGTCTTTCTTGTGTGCACCTTCTGTTCAATGTCATTAATTTCTGGAGTAGTTTCAGCGTTAGTTTAATTGGTGTATTTACTAATCTCTGAATTCCTGTTACATACAAGTGATGTGGTGATAACTATCATATATAGGAACGAGTTTGTTATATTCTATTTCTTGTTCAGGTGATTCACGAATTATAATCGTTACTGTGGAGTATTGTTACGAGTGTACTGCCAAAACATCAAGTCAAATCCTGGAATTCAGAGTTCTTATTTGTTATCCTTACAGTGAATTTACCCCTATGAAATAAAGTCAGAAATTGCAAAAACTTACTGCTTATAGACTCTTACACTTTGGAATAAAGCATAGTTTATAAATTAAAAAAATTAGCATTGGTACACAGTAAAAAAGTAACAGAAACATTAATAGTTGTTGGCTATCTTTGTTTATACTATTAGCAGGGATAATCTTAAGGTATGATGCAATACAAAACATCAAAAGATGCACGACAAAGTATTTGTACTAAAATTTAAAACAGTGAATATTTACTTTGTTGTTAACTATAGGTTTTCTAAAATATATACTGGATAAATTCTAAATGATTGTGTCTGTACATACAAAATATATGGCCATATTAAACATGCACACCAAACAATATAACCTAAAGTAAACAGTCTCATTCAATACTGGCTTTAGGACATCAGGGAGCAGCTGATTTTAAGTGGAACCCAGCTACCTATAACAAGTTGTCTCTTGGTAAAGTGTCAAATATCTTATGCAAAACACAGTTGTGAACCTGTTCGGAGCACCAGTCTAACTGAATCCTGCTGATGTATAATATCTATTACAACAATCAATAAAGAATGAGGAGAGAAGCAGAAAAAGTTAGATTTGAACAAACATTAATCTTCATAACTGAATTTTTTTTAAGTACAAAAGTGTTTGGATTAACTTGATCAATTTTCACTTCACCTCTACAGACTAGTGTAGAATTTTTAAAGTTTTATAACTCAGTGGGAAGAAAGAAGCTGATTAGAAAAGGCATTCAAAATTCTCAATTTTGTGGATAGTCTAGTACTTTAAATTCTATGGAACTACCTTTTATACATCGAAGATGTAAGTATAATTAAACCTGTGCTACAGCTGAGGTATGATATCTTTATTAACTTTCTTTCAAGCACTGTCCACTGATCTTGCTTGGAAACATAACATCAAAAATATTACACAAGTTCCAAAATAATGTTATAACATCAAAACAATTTAAAAATAGAGTAGAAAATAAGTATTTTATTTAATGAAACAAAACAAAACTTATAAAAAAATATTCTGACAAATTACAATAAATGATAAGCATTGTCTTAAAATAAATATCTAAAAAAACAAAAGAAAACTTAAAACAATCTTTCAGAAATACATAAATGTAATACAGTATACAGTTAAATTTCTCATCAGTAATATGATGATATAATATACACACTTACTATACCATAAACTAGCTACTTTAAAAAGCAGCAACTTTCTCAATATGAAAAATATGAAATCAAATTTTAATAGCAGCATTTTGGATAACACGTACTTTAAAAGATCTCTCACAATCCAAACAGTAATAACAAACTTATTCTTTAGAGGTGTTAGTGTTAGATAATTTTGTCTGATGTTTTCACACTTAAGTGTATAATGGTACTGATGCAAAGCAAACCACTCAGAACTTTTTAACTCCATTTTTAAATCTTACTTTTTCTATTACTTCCAAACATCTGCATTATTGAAGATGGAGAGCTATACAAACATATAAAACTCTTTGAACACCCAGTATTATTTACTACATTTTCCACTATTTAATAAAATGCCAAATTTAAGGAAAATTCATTTTACCAATTATTTCTTTCTTTCATACCTCTCACAATATAAGTATTATTCTTCCAAACTTTAATAAGATTTTATTTAAACTTCACAATAAATAAAGCATTCTTCAATAACAATTCATGGTTTTTACTGATAAATTAAAGTTACATTAGGTTGCAGACAATTCAGTCTACAACAGTACCATGTTGACAACTTTTTCATGAAATAGACAACTTCTACAAGATTATCTCAGATTAGCACTTGAAATAACATCCACTGACTTACATTACTTAGATCAGTAATGATGCTTAGATTAACACTTCTGACAATCTTGACAGCAAATATTAACCAGTACCTTTTAATAAATGAAACTAGGAATTTCTTCTTATTGAAAGACAGTGACTTTTCTAATTTTAGAAATGTTAGAATGTACTTAACTTCATCAAAAATTTAATTGTTAAATGTGCTCCGTACTTACTGAAGAATACGTAAATAAGACAAGAAGTCAAGCACAAGGCACAGATCTTGAAGTCATAACTTTGTAGGCTAATCATTTACACAGCATACATTTACCACTCAACTTGCATGTAAAATATTCCACGAAACTTACTGTCCAGAAATTCAGTTTACAACCATCTTAAACACAAAATTTAAACCATAAAAAATAAGGTTATATTCATAATTTAACATAGTAAGAAATCATGGCTATTTCTTTACCACTAGTCATGAACTATTGCATAGAAATTATGGCTAAAAAATTTAACAAAAAATACATTCAAGAATACTTCATTCTTTTTTCTTTAATACAAAAAATGTAAAAAAATTAGAAACTACAAAATAATTTACTGATTGCTGTGATATAGTTTTGCCATTTATTCCTTCCTAGCTTGAAGTCTAGTTAAGTAAACACTGATATAACCATGCAGCCTTATGAATGAAAGACAAAATCACTTGCCAACAAATGGCATGGGCATCAATAGTAAACAAACAGAATACTTCATATAAAAACTTTTGCACGACTTTAATACTATAATAAAAGGTATGCTCCTTTAAACAAATGATTTGTGAAGAATAATTAATAATGTGACAATAATTAACACTAAAATGATTATACAAATCATTACACTGAAGTAATTATCTTTATATACAACACAGTAAGGATCCTGTTATCTTTAGGATCCTAACCCATTTGAGAACTTCACCAGATGATTCTTCAATATTATACGCAAATATTTAGAATTCATGTGAATAATTCACTTAAATTCTAATGAAGTTTTTGTCCCATTGTAAACGTTTTCTGTTTTCATAATATATCTTTATACTGTGTGTAAGGAATTACACTTATTTTCACCACTTCAATGTGATATGCTAATGAATACACTGAATAAATTTGTTCAATGCCATGTACTGTGATACTTAAAGAGGTAATTCTGTCACCCAGCAAAAATTGGTTATTTGTTATTATGAAAAAAAATGACTTGTTTAAAGCTGACACACTTCAACTCTACTATGGATGTTTTCACTAATTTTGGGACAGTCAAACAAGAAGCGCCAGCTCTGGTAGGCTCAAAATCTTTGACACATAAGCACCAACATTTTCAAGCACTGACTGAGCTAAAACAGGAAATTTATACCAGTGAAAGTGTTGCTACCTCTTTAATTTATGTTTCTCAATTGTGAATTGTTTACCATATCTTCTGGATAAATCCTTAACAAACTCCTGTTTTAGAATTTTCAAGCACCTGTAAAGTAAGCTGAGCATTAGAAATAACCAACACCATTGAAACATTCTCATAACTTTATATATGCTACATTGACAAACAGACAAAATATTTATAAGCAATAATTTACTGTGTAGAGTTTAACACACCTTAAGTTTTAGTATCTTTATAAAATATTCAAAATTTGGATTTCAAATTCTACTAATATTTAACAAATAATACCTGTTTAAACAAATATTAGCCTGTACTTTATCTTGCTGTATAAAGTTAGTTGCTCAGATACAAATGGCCACTGCACCAGTTTGTTATTTATATTATAGGTTTAATTACCTGAGTACAGAATATATGCTAATTTTTTAATGTAATTTTAATTGATGTTTGTAAAGTTATATTTCAGTACATTTGGTTACCCCCTTTTTGAATTCTAATATAAAAGTAAATTATTTTTAACTTTGTGAACTATTATACTATTAACTTTGGTAACAAACTAAATAATATTAGCACCTAATAAATAAACTATTTGCATGGGTAGCTAACAAGGATCCCAGTGATGAATATAGGTAATAACATACAATGATTAGATTACATTGTTTTTATCAGATAGGTACTTTTGCTGTTGGCAGTATTTTCAGTAATACTTACAGTATTATATTACCAGTTTTGTAAACAAAAATCACAAACAAGATTGTATGTGTAATAAACATTAAGACTACAAACAGTAATAATATTGCAACATTATATAATGTTTGAGAACTGTGCAATTCTACAGTAACCTAAAAAATATCTTATTTGCACAAAGAGGACACACTGTTAGTGTGTCCTTATATATATATATACACTTAAAATTAAGCATCAAAAGTAGAATTTTTTTTCCCCTTTTTGCTTACTTTCTGTACTGAGAGCTGGATCTAAACTTGGCAATATCAAAACTTGGGGCATGGGGCATGTGCACAATGAATGCATTTGGAAGCACAATGAATTCAAACCTACATAAAAAAACAAACATGTGGAAACAATAAAACAAATTATTATTCTTGATGTACTTTTATTTTTTTGTTTAAGGATTTAAAGTACAAGTCACATACTTTAAGGACACTACAGAATGCAATTATAATTTAATCAATAAATATATTGTTATTCATAAGATTTCATGATATTTTATTCCATGTTGAACATTAAAATATGATAAAATAAGTCATAATATCAACATGATTATCTTTACCTAACAATACAGTAAGGATCACAACCTACTTCAGATAACTTGATTAAAGTAAAACAACAACAACAGAAGATTTCTTACTTTAATCAGTTCTCAAAACTTGGAAAGAATGAAAAATACATTGAATTAAAACAGATTAACATTCCTACATCAGTCAAGAAAACACATGAAGTCACACATGGAAAAGGGTAGTGTTCTTACATAATTAAAAACCACTGCTAAGTAAGAACAAAAAAATACTAGTTCCTGTCCTGCATTACTCAGGTTCAGGTTTTTGTAACTTTGGCATCTAAACAATGCAGAAAAATATACTATTTGTTTTGACTATGTTTTTTTGTTTTGAGTGAATTCTTAAAAAATATATATATATAAACCCATAAGAAGTCAGTACAAAACAGGCCATTTCTTCTTTAAATAATCCACAAACCAGGAAAAAGTGAGACATGTGTAAACTTCAACAAGACAGTACAAATCATCGTTCTTATTTTTGTCAGAGCTAAAAAATGAGAAAAATTAAAATCATACAAAAAACTTACAAACTAAGTAGTCCCAACTATTTGACAAACCTAGAAAAGAAGAACTATTATAAAAAGATGCACTATTCCTACTTTACCAAGACTTCAAACCTACAAATAAAAGAATATCTGATGCAATTCATAATCCTGTTTCAAAGTGCTTGAGAGCTTGTACTTGTAAAAACAAACCTTAAGAGAATATAAAAATAAATCTTTAAGTCAGAGTCTATACACTACTTACAGTTGTCAATTAAATTTTAAAATAAATTTACTTTGAAGAACTTATTTGTGTCCTATCAATGTGCAAATTGTTCTTACAAGACTTCTGTGATTTTGGATAAATTTCTGTACACACCAAAATGCAAAAACATTTGTTTATGTAATTCAAAATAGTATTAAGAAAATATGTGATCTGTGCAGCTTTGTTTTATGTGTATAGTCTCTCCAACTAAACCAAGAAACCGTGTTTGCCAAGTCTAGATTACTTGCCCTTGGGCATAAAGCTCCATGATATGAGACACTTTGTTCCACCCAAACCCAACAAACCGTCTATCATACTCAGGGATATCTCTGGGAACAACAATGTAAGGCTCAAAGTCAGGTTCCCAGAGGACCCGATATGGAGTGGTAGCTGTTCTCCACTTGGCATAGTTGGTCGGTCCATGACCACGGGTCCACACATGATACCTGCAAGATGTGATCGACCAACAATAATGTTAGAGGCTCAAATTAAATTATTTATTAATTATTAGTAATAAAGCAAAATACTTTACATTGTTTGTAATTACTCATACTTCTTACAATTAACTTTATTTTTAAATCCACTTAACTTTCCTCAACAATGATATTTAAAGGATGTTTATAAATGTGAATAACTTGTAAATATTTGTTTTATTTCAACTAAAGTCTTACTATAGCTGAATCACTTTTGTATGTTTCAGATGCAGATTTTTGTTATATTTTAAGGCAGTTGTTACAAAGAACTTAGAGATATTACAATGCTCTCAATTACCAGTTTAATAAATGTTTTTGATTATTACAACTGTTGAAAGAAAAAAATAAGCCCAAACTTAATGTTCTACAAAACAAAATCCATTCCTAATTTCAGTACATAAATATTTTCTGAGGGATGATAATATCAACTGCATTTCAAATGAACTCTGATCAAGCACAGAAAACACCAAATACTTTATTATTATCTGTTTATAAAAAGAAAATGAAATACGTTTCAAACAGGATTATACAAATCAAGGTTTTTTTTTTTTTTTAACTAAGAATAAGGTATTTACATGTCTAGAAATGGACAGATTAAACGTACCTAAAAGTGAACAGTGTACCCATGTCCAACATTGATAAAAGTTCAGCTTTGGATTTTGGAAATGACAATCTATATCGCTGGGTTTCAAAAGCGGGGACAATGAGAGCCTAATAAAATTACCAGTTAATAAAACTGTAATGAAATTATTAAACTACAATGTTGTAATACTACTGAAATTACAATGTATAAACTAATACTTTTGGCTAATAACACTACTATACAAAGTAACAGTAAACAAGAAAAATATTCAGACATTTGAATTAATTCAAATATGGTATCTGAATATATAGTAAGTAACACTTTCTATACATTAAAAAACTGCAACTGAGTAGCATTAGGTAATAATTTTTTAACTACAAAAACAAGGTTTACCTTAGTTTCATTAAAAGAAATATCAGTACAACAATTTAAGTAAGAAAATGACATTCAGCAAAATATTTTAGAAGCCATAATATTTTTCATTTTTTTAGTTCAATGTTTCAATGAATCAGTACATGCATCATTTTTATGGATAGGATATACTTAACTGATGTACTTAATCTTCCACAAAAACAAAAAATATATTACGGTCTCTAAACTTTAATATTTAAATATTTTATGTAGAAGTAAATATGGATATCACCAACATCAGGTGGTTTTACAGATCAAACTACAGTTTGGTACAACATTTAAACTGATGTAATCTTCAATACACTTAATTACATTGTATACAGAAAAAAAATGAAAATTGCACTAGGATTCAAGTTTGAACCAGCTTAAATATTTCCAAAATATACTTCCCCATTGTCTTGTGTATATATTATAAACACCACAATAAGAAACAAAATTAATGCTAATTACTGGATTTTAAACTCAAGTTGTTGCTTCTCCAAATGTTTCAGCAACTTATGATAGCATCAGTCAGTGAAACAATGAAATATTAAAACTCACATTTAGGAAATAATAAAATATATAAGTATATACATATGAGATGTGCCAAAGATCAAGTATAAAATATGGATGCATTTTAAATGCACACTATGTCACTTTGACATGACACTGACCTTTGGCACACAAACATAGATATACATACATAGAATGTTGATACTGAACAGTTAAGTAAAATAAACGTAAATCAAAAGAAAGGACTACATTAAAAATAGCAAATCCAAACCTCTGACCAATGATAATTTGTCATGAAAAGAACAAGCTCCAACAAAAATGAAAAATGCTGCATCAATTGAAAGGATCCGCAAGCTACAAGATATAAAATGTATCCTTGATTTTGGAGGTGATTCAAGAAGCAAGACCCATATTGCAATGGGGATACACCATCTAAATCAGTCTTAACCTTCATTTGCCAGTTTCATACAAAGAATAAAATAACCAGAAAATAGGAGAGTGAGATAGAGGTGCTCAAGCCCACAATGTCCAACATCTTTATCACCCTTCATTGGCTGCAGATAGTTGTGGGAAGGTAACTGCTCTCAGACGTAAATGAGAGAGGGAGGAAAAAGTACTACCAGGTAGGGATAATTATGATAAATAAACTGACCTCTTGCAGTTTGAATTACAATCCCCATTATAGTGGTAAGGCACAAATTAGTAGCCCAATATACAAATTATACTTATATAAAGGGGTCCCAACCAGTTATCTAAAATAACTCATATAACTCCCAACTACCACCCACCAAGTCCACAATGATTACTAACTTTCAGACTCTTAAACAAGCTTTTACATGTGATAAGATGTTCATCCACATCAAAGTAGTGATAAGATGTTTAAATGACCTTATTAACAATTAAAGTATCAAACTCAGTAAAATTTCTTTAATACTTACTTCTTAATAATTTTATTTAGTTTCTTTATTAAATTCATTAAATATTAATTTTTGTACTAATATTTCCACATTAATAATAAAATATTGTAATTTATTACAAATATTAGAAAATATGAATAACTGTGAAGTTATAATTCTTTTAACAAAAGAGTATGGTACATTACTATTTAAAGAGGATGAAAACCATATATTGGAAAAGCAAATTTTTTTCAAATCAAAAATATGTAGATTATAACAATTATTTTAACTTCTAAATCTAAATAATAGGCCCCTTTTATTGAAGTATTTTCAATTTCTAATTTATTGGATAAATAGTGTTAATATTTATTTCATGATTATTTATACTAATTAAAATGTATGTAATATACACACACACATCTATAAGTAGTATAAAACATATTAGGGTTTATGTCATTTTTAAAACTTATTCTCATAAAAATTCCTAATATCACTGCAAATAGGGGAAGTTACTCATACATAGCTCATCTACCTAAACATCCAATGAGAAGAGTTGTAAGTCAAAAGGAAACATTAAATTATGAATGTTAGAAACTTACTTTTTTAGAAGAATCTAATCTTAATGCAGAAATGGATTTCTTTAAATAGTCATATAACGAGTACATCGGAAGGAAATCAATATCAGTAAGAAAAACAAAAGGTGTTGTCACTTGCTGCAAAGCCACATTCCTCAGAAGGTTGACAGGATAAAATGGCTATAGAAGAATGCAGAAGTTAGATATCTGTTAAACTAAGTTTGAGGAGTGTTAAAATCTGAAACTAATTTACATCACATGTTGGTTGATTTTTTTCTCACAGAAGAGATATTAAAAACTTTATATATTCACTAACAAATTAATAAAATAACTACTTGGAAAATGTTAATATGTGCAACAGCTATAAAATCACGAAATGACCAAAATGCTTATAACAAGTTCACTGACTTTGAGAATAGGTACTACACTCTAGATAAAACACTTAAGTTTAGATTCTTATGTCTGCTACTACTCTAGTAATAACTTTAATTGAGATGCATGTGCAGATGTAATTGAGTGCAGTTCCATAAAAGCACAGATTTTCAATCCCACAAGGTAGAATATATAATTAACTTTCAATGAGAATTTACTTACAAGTATTTTAACACTTACTTTATAAATCATACTGAACTAAAAACTTAAATATACTGTGATAAACAACGTTAACCACATGTCTATGAATTTAGCCATTTTGAGTTGACCAGCCTTGAAACAACCATGCAACTATAGTTCCTGGTTAGTCTTTGAGAAATTTATATTGGAAAGAACTGGTATCATACTTCTTGATGACGAGAAACTGACTTGAAATAAAAGTGTCTCAGAACGGCTGGTATGGATATTAACACTTATTGACAAGCAGAGAACAACGTTTCGACCTCCCTAGGTCATCTTCAGGTTAAGAAAGAGTTTGAATGTGACTGTTAATGGACACATCTTAGGGAAGGGAGCATATAAAGGAACACCTTTATACCTATACTAATTAATAATTTAACATCCACCTGTAATGCCCCCTACAATTCCATAACTGTTTACACTCTCATCCCCAAGACATGTGTCCATCAATGGTCACATTTAAACTGTTTCTTAACTTGAAGATGACCTAGGAAGGTCGAAACGTTGCTCTCTCCTCATCGAAAAAGTGTTAATACCCATACCAGCTATTCTGAGATACTTTAGTATCAAACTTCATTTTGCCTCCCCTCCATCTATCATTTCCACGCCTTTTAACTTCAACTTATAATTATTATTTTTTCAAAAATGGAGAAAAGATTTAAGCAGACAAATGAAAGAACAAGCACTGCTGACTGTGCATCTAATACTTCACACGTATCATTTACACTTAACATAAAAACTTTATAAACATGTAAAAATAAAGGTTGTGTCACTCATTTCATTTAACAATAAATACAGCAAAACTTAAAAGTTGTATAGAGACTATTAGCTCCTTAAACCCATAATCTATCACCCATTCTGCCAGAATTATGTTTATGATGTCATAATAATTATTACCATACTTCACAAAAGTTTTGGGTCTGTTTATAAAAGGTGGATAACAATAGCATGGTTTGGATTAGTCTTCAACCAAAGAGATGTTATTGGATGATGTCACCAAACAATGGGTGAATGAGAATTTTTGCTGGGTTTCAGAGTTAATAAAACAAAAATGCAAACAGAAATCTTTAAAAGTGGCATAAGATAGTACTGATTGAGGCAAAAATAATTAATATTGAGAGATAAATGACAAAAAAATCAGGTACTTTCAGTGTAAGTTTCAAGAAGAACCTTTAATTTCATATTACCATCCTGTATACTCACATTTGTAACAAGTGTGTATACTGATTCAAAGAACATTACACCACTAACATTGTGCACAAAATGTTATTAACATCCACTACTAATATTTATTCTTTATATAAAATGAAACCATTTTTTCTTCTTCTGATTTCAGACAATGACATTTTAACTAGATATCCAACATGTTAACTTTTATAGGATGCAATTAGATCAAAATAACTTAATTTTCTTTACAAAACTAATTACAAATATAGAAAAGGAAAATCAAAATGCTTACCCCTTCACGATAAACAATATGGTAACCAACATTTTTGCGACTCTGAAGTATTTCTGAACTCAAGGTGTAACTTAAAAACTGCTGAACTTCAGAATCAGACATATACAAAGCTAAACTGATGGGACCTAAAAAGAAAGAAATTGATATCAAATTAACAGATAAATCAATGCAAACATGGACAGCCAGACAAATATTGACACAAAGATAGGTATTATAAATACACAAATCTACAAATATACAATTCAGCATTATAGGAAACCTAGTCTTATTCTTACAAGTAGTGAATTGATTCATAGATTGGGATTTACTTATTTGAGGATTTTTGTTAAAAGCTTTGCTTATTAATTTAAAGGCATATTTCATTATTTTTTCCATCACACTGGAGTTATTATATCTCATGTCTGCATATTAATTTAAATTATCATTTAACAGAGTACATTATTCTTGCTTTTTACTATTAACAAATTTCTGTGTACATATATGCTCTTTCCAGACTCATTAAATAACACTGTGTACATATGACTAGTGAACAAAGCACTTAATCTTAAAATTGTTTAAGGTGTCCATGTAGATAGGTGTATAAATACACAAATCTACAAATAGACATTTAAACTGTATAATTTGCAAGAATAATACATTCAATGAAAACACTAAGAAATCAATAACAAAATAAAAATTGCTAGACAGGGAGTAAATGAGCATTTCTAAAAAGATACACTTGATCATATATTTCAATGGGATGATCATCTCCAAACTTAACACTACAGGGAAGCACCAAACCTTTTATGTTTATGATTTTGCTCTACATGATAGGCAGTGTAAGCACCTGACCAAATAAAACAGTGAGTGGATCAATTACATTCTAGAGAAATGACAAAATCACACCAATAATAACTGAACAATACAAACAATATTTAATCTAATTTTCCACAATTCATATTTATGGACACCTTATAACCATCAAAGTCATAGATAATAAGCAACACGGTATATAAACAGTTAAGAAAAATGTGTTTAACAATCGATCCATGTGGACACCTTAAATAATTTTAAGATTAAGTGCTTCATTCACTAGTCATATGTACACAATGTTATTTAATGAGTCTGGAAAGAGCATATGTGTAAACACAGAAATTTGTTAATAGTAAAAAGTAAGAATAATGTACTCTGTTAAATGAAAATTTAAATATGCAAGCATTACAGATATAATAACTCCAGTGTGATGGAAAAAATAAAGAAATATGCCTTTAAATTAATAAGCAAAGCTTTTAACAAAAATCCTCATAAGTAAATCCCAATCTATGAATCAATTCACTACTTGTAAGAATAAGAGTAGGTTTTCTATAATGCTGAATTGTATATTACGTACAGGTTGTTTACAGTTACTTTTACTAACCACAGCAACCTATATTTATATAGGATTTGAAGAAATTGTATGACCTTCAAAAACCTATATAAATATAGTTTGCTATGGTAAGTAGAAGACAATTCAAAACAACATGCACATCAAATTTCTCCAAAGTAATATTTACAGACATCCCACCAGAAAGTAAACTAGAGTAATATTTACAGACATCCCACCAGAAAGTAAACTAGAGTAATATTTACAGACATCCCACCAGAAAGTAAACTAGAGTAATATTTACAGACATCCCACCAGAAAGTAAACTAGAGTAATATTTACAGACATCCCACCAGAAAGTAAACTAGAGTAATATTTACAGACATCCCACCAGAAAGTAAACTAGAGTAATATTTACAGACATCCCACCAGAAAGTAAACTAGAGTAATATTTACAGACATCCCACCAGAAAGTAAACTAGATTACTTGGAAAATACACTTTAGAGAAATGTTACCAGCACACAAGTTTTAAAAACTTGATAAGACTAACAGACTTACCTTGTGAAGTTGAATCTTCCCCAAGAATACACTTGAGTAAATGATTTAGTTAACTATGCTACCACATTTAAAATACAGCAAAAGTCACTTCATTAGTTGACACGAACAGAATTTTGGTAAAAATTCTAAATATTTATCAATCAACTTATAAAGGTCAAAATACCTTTATGGTTATGGCTCTGATAACAGAACTTAAGCTAAATTAGAAGTCAAAAGTGCCACACCATCCCAAGATGTTAAAATTTTCTGGAGAACCAAAAAAACATTGAGATCAAGCAAGATTAAATCTACAACTGTGCTAACCATGCATATTTTAGCTTCTGTGTATTGAAAAGTTTGCTGTATTTTCCTAAATGTTTGTTTGTTTTTAAATTTCATGCAAAGCTACACAAGGGCTACCTGAGCTAGCCATCACTAATTTAGAAGTGTAAGACTAGACGGAAGGCAGCTAGTCATAATCTCCTACCGCCACCTTTTGGGCTACTTTTTTTTTACCAATAAATAGTGGGGTTGACTGTCACATTATAATCCTCCCATGTCTGAAAGAGCAAGCATGTTTGGTGCGAAGGGGATTCAAGCCTTCAAACCTCATATTACGAGTCAAACTCCTTAACCCACGTGGCCATGCCAGGCCTTTCCTAAGTGAAAATTTTTCTCTGCTGTTTATTATATTTTACATATATTCTAATACCACGTGTGTTAAACTGCAATTTATCCCTGAAGAGTTATAAATGTACTGAAGTTATCAGTGAAGCTATGAAACTAATTAAAGACAATGTACAAATTTCAGTGACTTGTTTGAAAGTGCTTGAATATGATTTTAAATGGTGACTTTTGCACTCATGGGTACTACGCAAAGTGACATGATTTCACCATTAAACACCACATGATAGTGCACGCTGTTTTCCACATTTTTAAATAGGTCTATACAGTTTTACAAAAGTCTGTTCTTTGGTTTCCTGATTGTAATCATCTAAAAGTGGAAGTGACTTTTCAGAGAATTGGTATGTATGGCTACACATAATATAATCTTTTACTTTGGAAATTACACAGCAAAATATGAGAGATTTTGGAAAACATATGAAAAGTCATATTTCTTACCATCCCAATGTTTACAAACAGCTTCTACCATTTGTAGTCTATCCATAGACAGCTGGGCAACAAGTGTGACATCATTTCCTTCTGCAGACTGAAACAAAACATTGTTCTTTCTTCATTTACTCTTATGTCACTCATTTTGTATCTAAACAAAAAAAACTATTCAAAAATGATATAAATATTTATGTTTTTAACAAATGAGCTGACAAGTCACTTACCATAGAGGAAAACTTGACTGTTCCTTTGCACTTTTGAGAATTACTAATTACAGGAATGTTTTCAACCATTTGCTGACTGTTATATTATATTCAATCATACTATTTTTTAAGTGCTAGAACTGATTTCTTCGTTTTTCACTAGATACCACTAAATTAACAAATAGATTTGCACTGCAGTACGTTAAGTTTCTTAGGATGTTACAAAAATAAAATTATTAAAAGTAAAATACTATCACTACTGTACACATACATAACCACCATCTATAAAGTGCTATCAAAACTGACAAACATTCTCCTGATTACAGGATCAAGCAAGCAGCTTGAATAATGTTCAAAAGAAATGTTTATCTTATCAAAACCAGGCCACGATGGCATATGAAACCTATGCATATATATGCTTGTCCACATTTTTTTTTAAATAGTTTGCTTTGAATATTTGTTCAAAACCATGCAAGAACTAATAGCAATAGTCATCCCTAATTTTGAAATAATATACCAGAAAGAAGTCAACAGCATCCACTGCCAACTCTTGGGCTAGTCTAATCAAGTAATGAACCACAGTCACATAATGCAGAATGATTTTTTCTTTGTGGTAATGGACTGAAAACCATGAACTCTTCGATCTATAGAATGGCACACTAATCAGTTGGTTATGCCTGTCCCATGTGTACATATACACACAGTTAAAAAAAAAAAAAACACAAACTGTATTTAGTAGAAACATACTACACTTTCAGGTTGGCCATCTGTTTCTAACATGTATAAAACATACATTTTATTATTACACTTACTTTTTCTGTACATAAACATACATGTAATGATTACCTAATTTTTAAATTATTGTACATTGTACCTTAACTTAAGCTTGTTACACAATTATTTTGTATCAATATACAAAGTACTCAAAATAATTATGAAAACACATACAGGAGTCACAAACAATGAGTATAGCAACTACATGGATTTTTTTTTTTTTTTTAGTAACCTCAGTTTCTACATGAGCCCATAAAAGATCAAAGACATTCACATATGGACTTTGCACAAACTAAACCATGGCTGAATGTTCCATCAGGTACTTTACCATCAAGATATCACATCACCCCATTTTCTGTATGCTTGGGATAACCTGCTTATTGGAAGATAAATTCCAGCCTGATAAGTTATGTTCCCAAGGTAATGGCACAATGGATCAATTTTGTGCAGACCACCAACAGTGTTAATTCAGCCACTCCTATTATTAAATGGTTATTTCTTCACGTATCATCTTCAGACTCTTCCATGTAGATCCTACTGAAACATGAAGTCTTGCCACAATCTTTCACATGAAGTATCCTTGACCAGCCAAGTTTTTAATTGCTACATGTTTTTCATGAAATATTTTAGTCCTGGAATCCATGAATGAATAACATTATAGATTCTGGATAAAGAATTGCTGATTATACTTTTATAAGCTTTATACTGGTGTGACAACAAATCAGTTTGGTCTATTAACACATGACTGTAGTCTGTCCATTCTCAAAGGATAAAAAGGGTAGCACAATGTGTCTTTTGTATCCAATTTTCTCAATATTCTCATAAATATTTCTGTACTGTAATACAGATTTATGGGGTTAATTGTACATAGTTTCTAAACACAGCACATTAAACGTTTTTGTATGTCCCAATTCACACTAGTTTTAGTTTGGCCAACAGATAAAATTTCAAATCAAGTGTGTAACTTATAATAACAACAATAACAACTTTAAAATCTTTAAAATATGACCATCTTGTAAAATAAAATGTTCTTTGAAATTTAAAGATTTACAAATATTAAAGTCCTCTGAACACTTACAGGCTCATAATCATATTCAATGTAATACAAGTGAGTCCTATGTTCAACTACTCTTGCTCTCCTGAATTCATAGCAAGGATCATCTTCATCTATGGCATTTAGCTATAAATGGTAAGATGAGAAACATGAAACCTTTTATAAACATGATCCAGTTTTGATTCAAAAATAATAATTAAAATTAAAAGAACGATGAATATTACAGAAATAATGCTTTCAACTAACAAGAATTAGAATATCTAATGTTAATTCTACCTCCATTCTGAACACATGTTAATTTTTGATTAACAAAAAACTATTGTGTCCTGCATTATCTTGACATCATTAAAATCAAACTTAGTAAGGTTAAGTTCTAAAGTAATTTATCATTACATGTAATTTAGCAGTAAATTATGGTTATTTTGCATATTTTTATTTGTACCTATAACTTATGAAAACTTACTACTTCTTGTACATGGGTACTTCTTGTATTGTTACATCCTATTAATTCACGACGTAATAAGTTCCCATCATATTCAAGGAAAGTTAAATAAAGGTTGCGGAAAAACTCCACATGCTTGTTTTTCACTTTTAATTTCTTAGGAGAATTCCAGTGAATCACCTTCAACACAAAAAAATAATCAACATACTTGTTTCTCACTTTCAACTTCTTGAGTGGGTGAATCAACTACAACATGGAAACAAATTAACAACTACTTTTATCTTATTGAATTCATCTATTTACATTTATAAACTGACATTAATAACTTAGACTTTTGAGTGAAAAAGCTGTTGAGATACTCAAAAATTACTGATCTGTTTTGTATTTTATTTCCTCCTGCTAATGACTTTTAAGTTTTACCTAAATACACTTTTTTTCTTTTCTGAATCAATAATAAATTATCAATAAAAGTCACAAAACAAATATATTAATCAATTTAGAAAACAATTATAAAATATTTAATAAATAAAATATTTTCAATAATAAACAACCTGTAGATAAAATCAAAAGTAAATGACATGCAACAGTTTAATGATTTTAATTTAAGTATAACCACATAAAATCCAGTGATTTATGGTAGAAATAATTGTCCATATTATTTTAGTTGCTATAAATAATGTACTTATCCAAATATGCTTACTCCTATATAGCCTTGAAGCAATTTGAATAAAAAATAATAAAAGTTAGAAGCCTATAAGTGCTAAAAATTTACCAAATAGTTTTACTGGTTGAACACTAAAGTTAAATTTTTTTTTGAAAATTACTAAAAATAGAATATGGCTTGATAATACTGTCCTTAAAGAAGCAAAAAAACCAAGTCATTAGAAAAGTTTATCAATGTATACCAATGTCTAGGTTGTTCCATTTTCCAAAGACATTTGTAAGAAACAGTAAATACAATCCTTTTTATTAGAACACACTTTTCAGACTGCTGATACTGAGAAAAAAAAGCCATCAATAGCATGTTTATATCAACCACTTACTTTTAAGTCTTGAACTTCAGTGTAACACAGCTAGAAATAAAAAACATGACATCATATTCTGTAAGTTTGTTTCAAATAAAAACAACTTTTGATTCAACACAAAAAATCAAATAGAGCATACAAGTTAATCGTTGTACTTTTGAAAGGCACATTAGGCCAATGCTTAACTCCAGTTTCAATTTCCTGTAACAGAAGCAGATGAAAATGATGATACATTACCCTTATATTAACCTCACACAACTTGCTGGTAACCATTATGCAACTAGATAAAAAGAAGAATTGGGGAAAAGTGTCTTGTTCTAAGACAAAACATTGTATGTACATCTCAATGACATAACCTTTCAAATGCTAACTGCTAGGAAAGTGAATATGTAAAGTTTGAACTAATAAATGTATTCACCAATTTTGGAATTAATAATAATTAATTGATAATAGCTTTTCAGCCCAGCATGGCCAAGCATGTTAAGGCGTTCGATGTGTAATCCGAGGATCGCACCAAACATGCTCACCCTCCCAGTAGTGGGAGCGTTATAATGTAACGGTCAATCCCACTGTTTGTTGGTACAAAAGTAACCCAAGAGTTGGCGGTGGGTGGTGGTGACTAGCTGCCTTCCCTCTAGTCTTATACTGCTAAAGTAGGGATGGATAGAAAAGATAGCCCTCGAGTAGCTTTGCGCGAAATTCAAAACAAAACAAACAAATAATAGCTTTTAAGTACTGCAAACTAAATGCAAACCTCCTTAGGTTTATAAACACATTTCTGAACTGTTTATATGCTGAATTAATTGTGGGTGTAACAAAAACACTCTCAATATTATGAGTCCCACTAATTACTGCTAGTTTCAGAAAAAAATAGACTTCTTTTTCCCAGCAGGGATAAACTGGGAATAGTGGTGTAATAGAATAAGCGATATATAAGGGGTATTGAGTGATGTGGCAAAGGTCATCTAGTCTTCCAAGAAATGTTTAATAAAGTTTTTCTATGTACTATTGTTAGTGTGTTCCATTTTTGGTACAGTGTAGCTGGCAACCAGAGCATTAACTAAAAAGGTGTCTGGGATATTTTGCTTTAGAAATGGTTTAAGAAACTATATTGAAGTATCAAAGTAAAACAAAAATGACACCTGGAGACTGATTGAAGACATTAAGCAATTAATTTATACAAATAGGCAAGGAATATTATCTGAAAGAGATAGAAATAAAAGTTGCAGAAAAAATTAAGGTTGCACTACATGAAAAATATAAGTAAAGAATAAAACATTACTTTTGTGACACAGATGTTGAACAGTGTTTGGATTAGTGATCCAATAAGCTTCTTTCATCCCTCTTAACTTTACTCTTGAATTGTTTCAATGCCAATGAAAGTTAAATCATTAATGACCAGGTTGATTAAAGTGTTGAGCAACAGAGATCTTTTTTTGGTGTTAATAGAAAACTTATGGTTATTAAAATGTTCTCCAATAATTGCTTGTGTATGTCCCACGTGATTGCATTTTTTTTTTTTACACTGTACAAGATAAATGGTGTTTCATGTTCCAGAAGTGATTTATTTGAAAATTTAAGTTTTTCTTGGTTGTGCTTGTCAGTAAATGATAATTTCTATAAATTTGCAGATTTGACAACAAGTTTTATTGCATGGATGACAACCATTTTTTGGCAGAATGTAATTCAATCTTGTTTGAAGTAAAATATCTTTTTAGAGTTCTGTTTTTGGAAGGAGACAACATGCACCTCAAGAAATGTCTATTTAAAGAAATCATTAAGTTGTAGGATATGAAAAATGTTTTTTTCAAAATTTGTGGAACATTACTGAGGGTAAAGTGACAAGTAGTAATAAGAGGAATTCTATTTGAAATTTTAGTATTGTTCTGTGTTAGGATGTTTCTGCTAAGTGTTGTTAGCCTCTTCAATGCATGTGTTGATTTTAGTATCTATGTACTCTTTGTAACATGGTTTGTTTTAAATCCATGGTGTGTCTTATGTAGTCTGCTTAATTTAAATATGCTTTCTTTATTCTAAGAGCTTGACTGTAGGTAATGTTTAACTTAGTGTGAGTAGAGTGACAGATTTCATAAACGTTGTTGTAGTCTATGTGTAGATTTTTTTGTACAAGTTGGTGTTGAAAATTTTGTCATTTATAAAGACAATGATATCAAGAAAGTTAGTTTGAGTAGGTGAGTATTCCAAGGTAAACTTGATTGCTTTGTGAAAGGAGTTGTATATGAAATAAATTGTTTAAGTGGTTGAATACCAGCTGTCCAAATGAAAAATACATCATCTGTGTAAGGTTTTGATGTATGAGGTTTTACAGGGCTTATCTGTATAAACTGGCTTTCAATATGACCCATAAAAATGTTGGCATAATTGAGAGCCATGTTGGTACCCATTACAGCACTTTTAATGTTTGTTATTGAATTTGAAATTGTTCAGAGTTGAAACCAAGCTGGCAAGATCTGATGGGTTAGAAATGTTTAATGTAGAACTTAGAACTTCTAGTCCATCATGTAAAGAAGACTGTTAGGTTATATGATCCATTAGTATTAATATCTTCTATGACATTAAGAAAATGAAAAGTATAATTTATGTAAGAAGAGAGGGTACAGAGAATATATTTTGTGTTGGTTAACAAAAACAAATTTCCAGTAGCCATGTTTATGTTAAAAATCATGAGTCAGCCAGGATTGTTTGGCTTGTGTGTTTTTGGTCAGAGAGAATATACCAGGAAAAGTTTGGTCAACAGACTAAAAAAACATGTGTTTTTGTGCTTAAATCGAAACATAAATTTACAGTTATGATAAATATTACTAATATATATTCAGTTCAACTACAAATACATGCAATTTTTGTGAAACATAATAGGAGACAAACACCTTCTCCTGCACCTTCCTGAAAACCCAAGCATTGTAAACTCTATAGAGGCACTATTAAACTATTGATACTATGCCAGAGCAGTACTAAACCTATGAAAAGCTGAGAAATAAGAGTATTTAGAGCAATATATGCATTATTTGTCCTCTGCTCATACTGTACAATTGATAAAAAATGTTAATTGTTTAAGATGGGAAATACGAATTATGTAGAGTTGTGTTTATAATGTTTTATGTTAACTCAAATGTAACTTTTGTTTACTGTGAGATCCAGCTTTAAATGATAATTTCATGAAATATTTTGTTTGCTATATTTTTTCCTGTTATGCCAACAGAATCAAAGCCAAGTGTTTTTAAAACATATGTTAAGACATATTCTGTTTATTTTATTGTCACAACCACTTACAAAAATGAGCATTTTTTTTTACAAATATTGAAGATATATAATTTAAGTCTTCAGAATTAATAAAATTTTATTTCAGAGAAACTGAGAGAGACTTAATGAAATCAGTATATATCAGTACAAAACTTACTGTTCAGATGTGAAAGAGATTAATATTTTTACTGCATACTAGTTGTACTAAAATACATTTTTGCTGCAATATTTCTTTCCACATTCACTCCCAAGGTTATATTTGTGAAATTTTACTTTGGCTCAACTTCATTTTTATACTGAATTGTAAATTTTTTTTGTCAGATTTAGGGTTATAAGGTATAAATGATTTTTATTAATCTCAAAAACATAAGATTAGGTCATTCACATCATTTTTGTGCTATAAAGAGATACATTTCTCATTTGTGATAAATAACCCAGTTGAGAAAAAAACAAATTATTTTAAATAAAAATTTAGAACTGAAAAGTTTGTTTTCTAATGTACACACACACACACACAAATCACTTTTGGTATTGTGATATAATACACGTGTATACAAGTAAGTTTTTCTGCCTAAACATTATATTAAAACCATAAAGGTTTAAGAATGAGCCTTAAACTAGTTTCATATAGCTTCTTACCAGTTTAAAGTACTGTGAATCACACTTGCATGACAAGGATTTAATGACATTGTGCATAATCATACATTACTGTAAAATCATGTCACTCATGTACAAGCAACATATTAAGATGTAACATTTACAAAGATTTTAGGTACTACACTCCTTTATTCCATGTACAAGCACTGATAAGACTTACCTCGCTCAGTGTATTATCACTTAACTGTACATTCCACTGGCATGGAAGACGATAAATCAAATAAGGATGCTGCTTTAACACAGCATTTATTATATCCTATAAAGAACAGAAACTATTAATACTGTAAATGAATAAACGTATTACTAACATAAAAATATTTTCTTTTAAAGATTTATGTTATTAAAAGAATTATAAACTGTACTAACAAAGTTTTAGTGACTAAGTGTGTTTTGGGTATGAAATTGAAAATCAAACCTAAAACAAAAATATATTTATGATAATTATTGTAAGAGAACTACAAACCAAGTCTCACCTGATCTGCCAGTGAGGTGCTTAACATGCTTAATAGCTCTTTCTCTGCAATAAACTTCCACATCTGCATCCATGAGAGTTCTCTCAACCTCTGAAGATACAGTAGAATTACTCCAGTGTTGAAGCCACGCCCCTGTCCACATGAGAGAAAATAATAATTTACTTTGATTAATGAAATCTAGAAAAAAACTGCATTGTTTCACAAATTGTGTGTCAAAGTTGCAGAAAGTTTTCAGAAGCACTTTCAAGCTATCATGTTAACAAAGTCATAAAAGAACTTCAGGATAATACTGTAATACTAATAAGTGAATATACCCTTGTCTTAATCTATTATTCATTTGTGTAATACATTTCTTATGGCAGTGATGAGTGAGCTGTTTGAAAATACGTTAAGTTTGCCAGTTTTGGATTCATTTTGAATAGTAAATTCAATATTATGTTTCATAAATACTTTTTACCTAAATCAAATACAAATCTAACATTAGTAAAAATCAAAAACTTAAACAAAAATATTTTAAAGATTTGTTATAAATTACATTTAAGCAATTATGCAGAGTTAGAAGGTAATTCAACAAATTATCATAAATGTCAATGAATTCTAAATCAAAAAGGTTAAGGCAATACAGCTTTAAGACATGGATTAGACTAAATAAAGATATAAAAACTCAAGAGTTGAATACAGTAATAAAATTCATAATGTCTTTAGCCTCAATAACATTTAGAGTTCTAAAAATAATTTCGTTATTAACTCAGTTTTTGCAAGTTGATACCTACCACATGCATTACATAAGAACACAAGTATTACAGTGCAATGAAAGGGGAAAAATGCACTTAAGTCACAAATAGATTCAGACAAGTAACATCTGAAAATCAATGAAACAGTAGTAAAACAACTCACAAGAATGTAATACTATTCATGTATGTATTAATGCAAGTTTGTAAAAAGCCAAATAAGATTCATAATCGCTAAAAATTTATATAATTATACAAGGTTAATAGCTATTCATAGATATTTTGTCTTAGAATTAATGAATAATTTTTCCAATAAATTAGTTGAAACAATAGTGTACTTGTGTTAAGTAAATTAGTAGGTCTTGCTAGTTTAGAAATATAACTGAATTAGAACAACAATCTTTTACATTAAGAAAGAGGTGGATTTTCACTTCATTATTGTATTGTATTTAAGAACAGTGGTGCAACAGCACAGTATCTGTAATAATTTTACATCTGCACTGAATTACTTATTCAATAATTTATAGCACATGATGAAAAAAATTAAATAAATCACAATCATTAGGTTTTCTTTAGTTTACTTTCTGTTGACTATTCAAGTTTGTAAGTGTTCTTTGAAAGCAAGTTTAGGTGATGTATCCAATATGTACACACAACTTCATGGTCCAAAAACATTGTTTCTGATTCTGTTCTACAAGACTCACCAACACAAACCTGCTGGTTTGGTCTTAAGATAGTTTGTGGGGTTAATATTGATGAAACACTCAGATAACAGAAAACAAAACATTGTTCTAAGACAAAAAAAAAATGTATATAACAAACTTGTATAAAATCTAACAATGAAAAAATTATCAATAAACTTCTGCTCACTAGAAATAATGCTACTAATATCCTGTATGAACAAGCTAAACATTTACCAAAGCTGGCCATGGCCGATGATTTTTCCATAGTTTGCCTAAGTACCAATCACTCTGATTTTCGACTAGACCTATAGCCTGAGAAAGAAAACATTTCCATTGAACGATGATCAGCAAAAGTTAACCGTAGAAAACATCACTGCATTTAAATTAAAAAAAGTATGTGGCTTTTGTTATTCCATAAATTCTTTTTACAACACTGATTTTGACTTACTTGTTTTGAAGAAAACTTGTGAAATATTCGCCACAATTCTGCAATATCTGTGGCAAATGTGACATCTGTATCTAAAACAATCACCTGAAAATGAAATACACAAGCAGGTAGATTTATATAAAATACTGAGAGTAATGCACAAAAAGAAACAAGGAGAGAGAGCAGCAGCATTGCATTTTCTATAGAAAAAAGTACTATATGTACAAAATCAATTTTGTACTAATGAATCAGTTTACAAAAATTAAAAATATATAATAATTGGTAATAATTACATTTACTCTTCAGAAAGCTAATGTTTTAGCAATATTTTTGTTAACACTAATTTAGAGAAATAAGTACTCTTAAACAAATTTATATAACTACAAGTAAAAGATAGGAAATGTTCCAACATACTGGTATGTATGTTTTGTCAACCTTTTGTGTGCCTTTTATTCAGAATACATTTCTTCAAAAAACATTTTGATAAAAAATATTCATAAAAAATAGAGAGAATAAGCACAGCTTCCTGCCTTCCAGACAACAGAATAACTGCAAATAACATTTAGGTAGTTAACACCAGTTGGCTATGCACTACCATATACCCCTTGCATTACTGACAATGGTATAAGTACATTAAATAAGACAAAATTATGGCTAATATTTTGTAAGGTAGTATGATTACCTTCTAAGCTCAGTAAGCAGTATATGGGTCCTGAAATTGGTAATCTACAGTATGAATCAAGAGCAAACAAGTATGCTGGTTAAATGTATAATAGACTGAAATGATTTTCATGGTAGAATTGTCATTGATACAGTAACCTCCACGGTCATATTCTCAGTTAGAATCAGTGCTCTCTTACAAAAAAATACAAAAGATAAATCCAAACCTTAACACTTAAGGTTATACATTTGTATATAAAACTTAAGAATTGAGCTTTTATGTCAATAAAAAAAATAAATGGAAAATTGAGTTTCAGTTTGATCTTCATATATTATAATTTGGCAAATAATATTAAAAATGCCAATGTGTGCATGGAAAAATGCAACAAATCTGCACCACACAATCTCAACATGGACCATTTTAGCACTGTACAAAATCAAAAACTGTCTGTTACTGTTTAGGACCCACAAGAACGTATCTTTGTAGTAAATCCCATGTAAAATAGTTAACCCCAAATTTTGGTTTCATCAGTGAGAAATTTAGTAAAAGAAAAAAATTATAAGATTATCTGTTTGAGACCTTTAAGGAAGTATTTCTGTAAATTGGCTGAAATGTGTCAGAGTAATTATTAAAAAAAAAAAAGCACCTAATGTGTTTTTGTGGCATCTTGATCCTCTTTTAATTCCCAAAAATGGGCATGTCTGCCATTTTTGTTTGATAATTTGTAGGACCTTTAGAAAAGTATCTTTTTATAAAATCTCATGTAAATTTGTCAACAATTAGTTGAGTAACTGACCAAAAACCCAAAACTTATTCTTTTACAAGATCTGATCACTCTAAAAACACTCAAAATGGGTAAACCTAACTTTTTTTTTATACCAGTGTACTGGTGCCAATTTTTATCTTGATTGTTGTAAATATAACTGCAAAGGAGCACCAAATATACATTTTTTTGCAAGGTTTTACCTTTGACCACATAAAATTATTAAAAAGAACTAAACAGACAAAAATTTAAAAAAGGTCAGGGTATACTGGAGGAAAATATAACCCAACCAAATTTCAAGTCAGTATGCCATGAAATGAACAAATGGCAGTCAACTGAAATATTTGTGAAGATGAAGAAACAGTACATCTTTCTGTGGAGACAATTAGAAAAATAAGTAGAAAGAAAAATGAGATTACAAGTGTATGTAGAACTTAATGATTTTAGAGAAAACTTACAGTTAGAAAAGCAGTGATAATAAAAAGAAATAAATTGTGGCAGGACAAGCTTCAATATACACATGTCAAAAATAAAAATATTTTTGAGTTGATAATGCTTGAAAAACTTGTATGATAAAATAACATTAACAATAAATTTAGTATTGGAGGTAAATAATAAAGTATGCTCTACACTAAACTAGGAAAATTAAATTTGAACACTGAATGATCTTTACTAATTTGTAAAAACCTTTATTCATGCTTCTATACTAATTGCATAAACAATAATACAATGAATTCAAACAGGGTACTATATTTTTGAGCAATATTTAGAAAGTTTAATTACAGACAGTTTACATTACCTTCTCTAAAGTGTCTGGCAACGTTTTTGTTAAAACCAGCTTCATCAGGCCATAGACTCCTGAATAATGTTTATTAGGAATCCAAGACACCTCTCCCTGTACATTATCAGCTAGGTAAAAACTAACGTCCACTGGTAAGAATAAAGACTGCATTAATTCTTCATATTCTCTCCTTGGTTCGTTGTATACACTGTTTAAACCTATTTATTCTTGTTTAAAAAACTAAGCTTTACAGAACTGACTACTTATATTTCAAAAGTCTGTCATATAATTTATTGAAAATTATACAAAGTACCACACAAATATATTATTACATTTCAAGCACTACACACGTACATATTTTCATTAGGTTATTTTAGGTTATATTAAAACGTTTTGAATCAATTAATGCTTACATTACTTAACACACACTACTTAATTGTCATCACTAATGTCACTATCATATCTTGAGAACATAAATAATAATATTAAAACCTAAGCTCAAAATATATGAAATGTAGTAGATAACAATACAACTTAGAAAATTAAACAAATAAATGATTGGACTTCCCATAATGCCACTTTTGGTTCTACAATAAAGTACTGAAAAATAAAAGAGCAGGTAGTGCTTTCAGTAGTTTCACTACCACCTTACCTTCCAGTAAACTGAAGATTTGTGCAATAAATTTGTATATGCAAGGTGTATGCAATGGGATCATTCCATGTCAAATCACCCAGATTTTGGAAAATTTTCCAGGTGACCCCCTCAGAATGCCTTACAAAAATCCCCATGTGCTCATCTACCCATATAATGAAAATTTGCCAAAGATTAGATAAACATCTCTAATAGTTTCTGACTTACAACCCTGTAAAATTTATTTTTATATTTTTGGCAAATTCATTTTCGAGCAAATTTGGCTGCTTAAAGCTGCAAGAGTAATGGTGGTAGAAGGCTGAAATTTGCTACACTGACTGAATTAATCTCACAGAATTCAAAATGGTCTCAAACCAAGTTTATCTCTCTAAGGAATTTCATAGTGAGGCTGTAAAATCACCTGAAAACCCAAAATTGTAAAAAAACATTGGTTTATGTAATAAGCCATAGCTCTAAGACTTGATATGATACAAAGATGAATTTTGTTTTCAAAATTCCTAACATATCAGTTGATAAATCAGCAATTGTTGTAATTAAAAGTCTATTAGATCTCCTGTAAAAAAATTTAGTTGCATGCAACTTTCTATAATTTAGCTAAAAATAGCCCTACTTCAGGCCACAGTTTGACCATGTCACCAGTTATTCAGTCTTTTCAGACTTTTACCATATATTCTTACATCTCTGAATATTATCTACAAAAAAAATCAGGATGGTGTTCAACCTTCTGTTTGAGTTATAATATTTTAAAGTATCCTCTGACCATACATGTTTTACATGAAAAAAAAACTTTAATTCAGGTGTGTTACTGTGTGCAAATATATCCATATAATTTTGAAATAATTTATGAATCCCATTGAAATATTATAATCAGCCTTTACCATACATTCTTACATCTCTGAACATGATCTTCAAAAAATCAAGATTGTGTGAAATAACTTATCAAATATTAAGTGTCTCTGATGTGTACCATTGGCCAAAGGACCACATTCAGTTCTTTCTTGTCAATCAGGAATCAGTCCTGCAGAATGGTGTAAAGTTTGATCTACTTGAGTGCAATGAAAAATACAAAACTGTGGCAGGTATTAGGTCACATCATAACTTTATTCCCCATTCTACCAACAAATTGTATATGAGAAGGCTATCAGATAATGATGTGTACACAGTTGTAACTGTTGGTAGTAGCAGTGAAAGTGATGCTGCAGCAGCTCAAATAGGGTCTAATGATAGTAATGACAATTATCAGCCAGGGAAATATGTCACATGCATATACAATCATGAATGGTATGTGGGAAACATAAAAGATAGATCAGATGAACATTCCAATGTGTTGGTGTCATTTATGAAGAAATCAAGAAACAAACTGTACTCTTGGCCTGCAAGGTCACATGAAGATGAAAACTGAATTCCTTTCCAACATATTCTTTGTCTGATAAGTGCACCTACCGTACAAGGCAGTAGTGCTCGTCACTATGTTCTAAGTCAAAGTGATCTCAACATAATCAAACTCGAATTTCAAAAATTTATTCAAGCTGTCTGAACAAAGCAATGTTTATTTGATGTTGTTAAGGCTAATTTATTCCCAAAGCAGTTTTTGAAACATTTCATTGTTATGATTATTTCAGTTTGGTGTGACTATAATCTTTCTCAGTTATCCCCTGTTGTAGTACTGTGCTTTTTGTGTCTGTTTTACCTTTGTATTAATATTATGAATCTTAAACTCAGCCATATCTGCATAGCTGTAATGCATACACAATATATTTGTATCGCCATGTGATCTAACTAGTTATGCCAATAAACTTGTTCAGTAATGAATTAATTTTTTCTTGTTTCTTACAACTTCATTATTTAACATTGTGAAAGGTTGGTTAGAATATTTCAGTGGGATTCATAGTATTCTTACAGGTATTTTTCAAAATTGTATGGATATATTTGCACACAGTAACACACCTGAACTGAATTTATTTTTTCAAGTAAACAACGTATGGTCAGAGGATACTTTAAAAAATTATAACTCAAAAAGTAGGTTGAACACCATCTTGATTTTTTTTGTAGATCATATTCAGAGATGTAAGAATATATAGTAAAAATCTGAAAAGGCTGAATAACTGGTGACATGGTCAAACTGGGGCCTGAAGTAGGGCTATTTTTAGCTAATTCATAAAAAGTTGCATGCAGCTAAATTTTTTTACAGGAGATCTAACAGACTTTTCATTAGAACAATTGCTGATTTATCAAATTATATATTATAGGACATTAGAAAAAACAATTCAACTTTGTATCATTAAGTCTTAGATCTATGACTTATTACATAAACCGATGTTTTTTTACAATTTTGGTTTTGATTTGGTTTTGTTTATGATTTTTCGTTTTCAGGTGATATTACTGCCTCGCTATGAAATTCTTGAGAGAGAGAAACTTGGTTTGAGACCATTTTGAATTCTGTGAGATTAATTCAGTCAGTGTAGCAAATTTCGGCCTTCTACCACCATTACTCTTGCAGCTTTAAGCAGCCAAATGTGCCTGGAAATGAATTTGCTAAAAATATAAAAAAAATAAATTTTACAGGGCTGTAAATCAGAATCTATTAGAGATACTGATCTAATCTTTGGAAAGTTTTCATTATATGGCTAAATGAGCACATGTGAATTTTTTCAAGGCATTCTGTGGGGGTCACCTGCAGCCCCCTGGATAATTTGACATGGAATGACCCAATGGGTATTGTATTAATTGCCGTTAAATATCAGTCTTTTACACCAACATGAACTCAACTTTGACATCTAACACGTTACATATCTCCATAATATTTGCACAGTACCTGTGATGAAACAAAAAAAGACATTTTATATAAAAAAAAGCGTGTTAAATGTACATGTGCTCACAGTGTAAAGAATAATTATCTTGTTACAAATGCTAAAAATCGTTAGACTGACATCACACATACTTGTTTTTAAAGACTGACCAGCAAACTTTCCTAAATATCAGAAATATGATACTGGTCCACTAATGCTAACAAAGTGTCTCAACACTTTCAAGATCACATCACTGATACAGAAGGATGGAATAGAAATTTCAATTCTTCTGACAACCAAGGTTCTAATGACAGTAAAACGTTGACATTGTAGGTGTGAATATTTCATGTCTTTATGTACTCTTTCACTCCATATGTGCTTTATGCTCGCTGTAGCGTTTTGTGTGTGTGGGTTGCAGTAACAATACTGATTTTGTGTCCGTTTTAGTTCTTTCTCAGTTTATCATTTAATAACAATATAATTAGGTGACCAAATGCATTTTTGTAAATATCACACAGATTAACAACTGCACTCCAGTGATTAAATTTCACAGTAGAACCAAAAACAGCTCTTACAGAGGACCCATCCTTTATAACAAAATACCAGACATACAGAAATACCAAAATCCAGAAAAATTCTCCTTACCTCCAGGAACATTCCAAGTGAGAAACAAAGTTTGAAGAATAAGTTGAGCTGCAGAGTCCGAGATAAAATGAAAGTGTAGTGGATTTTTACGATAGAAGAGAATACTTTTTATAAGTGTGACAACAGACCTACTAGAATTGTAGCCAGCACAAACAATCGATACATGAATCACTTCACATTTTGGCACCTCAGGTTCTGGATTAACACACACAAATGTCTTCTGTCCACTGTCCTGCTGTCTTTCAGTTCTTTTTAAAGTTTCTCTTCCTGTATAGATACTACTTTCATTATGCTGAGCTTCATCCATAAGGTTTATAAGCTGATTCTGAGAAATACTGTGTGGGTTTGTTAAAATAAAAAAAATTTGAAGTTTTAATCTTTAATAAGGTCTATAATTATTATAGAAATAATTCACAAGCTATTAAATATACATTCTGGGGAATGACATTAGAACTTTATCAATAAATACAAATTACAATTTCAATGCTCAAGTTATTTTGAAACTTGTGTAAATATCCATGAGAACAAAATTAAAAATTCTCTATTTTCTCTACACATTTAGCACCAATACTAAAACACACAATGTACTATATACACACCTTTTTCCTTATTTTTACTCTACAATATTAATGTACAGTTTTTAAACATGAAATTATTTATTCACGTTAAAGATGCAGCTTCAAAGTAATACTTGACGCTTCAGGCAAAAAATATTTATCATTACAAAATATTACTTCTGTAAAGTGTGTGCATGTCTTCACATTCATACTGGCATACAACAAAAACACTACAATAATGAAATATGGAAACAATCTGGTATTTTATTAAAGAATGTAACATACAAATTTTAAGTTGTTTGAGATGGTTTAAATGCTTCCTTGATATACCCTTAAGTCAAACCCCACAAATATCTCATTTCCTGAAGTCATATATACAAAATGGATACTGCATGAATTAAGATTTAAAGGAAACACAACTGAAGTTTAGTAATAAATATTAAACTATTTAAAAAAAAGAAATTACACAACCAACAATTTTTTATTCCATTCTAAAACTATGTTTTTACTGAAATAAAAATAAGTAAACTTGTATTCATTTACATAAGTAGTTAGTCTTCTATGAAAAAAAGAACAAACTGAGGACAGAAAGTTCTATATGCTAAAAGTAGTTTTATTCAAATTTCCCAAGTTGATTTCAAAAATTTTACATAGCCTCCAGTGAATTAAGGTTATATTTTCAATAAGAATATCAAACTACTTGATACGTCATTTTCTAACAAACTTCCCTATGAATGAGCCATAAAAATTACTAATAAATATTTAACATGCACAAAAAAGATTAACTGATAGGCCTACATTAAACACACTAATAAGATTATTTTTATGATTCAACTACACAGAAGCCTTGCTTAGAAAAATTTAATTAGTACTGAAGTGAGAGTAAAGACATCAGAAAACAAGCTATCATATTAGTTAGAATGCACATAGTTTACTCTTAAAAGTGACAAATTACAAACCATTTTGAAAAAAAAACAGTTATGTTAGGAAAATAACTCAAGTGACATTTTAAATTACCAGGAACTATTAATTCTAGTCTTATACTCTTAAACAAAAAGACCTTGCAACTCATATTTTAAGTTGTGTAAAAGAAGCAAAAATGGCTACACGAATCTGTTTCAACAAAACATAGAACATCACAGGGGAAAAACATCTGAGAACAGTATTTCTTTAAGGTAGTAATAAATATAAATAACATGAAAAAAATGGTTAAAGTTACAAAGCAGACCTTAGTTGTCTTCGTAAAAGCTGATTCTGTGCTTCAACTTCTCTCACTCTTTCTGCAAGCTTGGCCTCTCGTCGTGTAAACCCCAAGAGATTGTCTGTAGTAACATCTGCAATGTGATTGCCACATTTCAGTAAATGAATTATTAAATTTTAATAAAACAAAACACTAATTCGAATCACCATTACTTTTTAAAATACTTTTTCTACAATGATAAGTGCTTCCCAGAAGGTTTGAAAAAACAAAAGCTAATATTTAACTTGACAATTCAAAAACAACTTTCGTTGATTAAAAAAAAATGACAGAAAATACAAATTGAATTACCCTAAGTACATATATTTCATTCATCATAGAAACTATTAATTAAACCTTATCTAACAATTTCAGTTACTTCAAAGTATAAAATATTTTGAAACAGCATTTTACTTTGTAATCAGAATACTAACCACTGTTTCTTAATAGTTGCATTTCTGATTGAAATAATTTCATTTAGCTTAATTATTTTGAAATAATGAAAAACAATTATGTAATTTAAGAAAACAACTCATTGTAGTACAAAGAAACAAGGCAATAAAAACAGTAAAGCAATTAGTATAATACTTAAGTTCATTACAACTTTACATTGATTAAAAAACACAATACAAAAATGCTGATTGGAATATGTAATTTGGTAAATATCAACATAACTAAAGGATGTTTCAATTAGCATCTGACACCTTATAATATATGCAAGTTAATCAGGACCAAAGAAGATGGCTTTTCCTGCAGTTCTATCATAGGAGATGACAACAAATAATTGATGTTGCAGATGTTGATACAGTCCCCAATAACTAATTAAAGACGAAGTTTATTCTTGATTCCGTTAGTCTGATCACACTGATAGGGTAAGATGCAGGTGTATTTCCATGAATCTCACTACATACAGTTGTTAGGAAGTGTCAGCCACAAGACCATGAGGGCCATAAAATACAGAAGTCACAGGATGTCAAGTCAAAATAATATAATTGTTTAGAAATGACTGTTCATATAACATTTTTATTTGCAGTTTTTATTCTATAAGCAATTCACGGATTCAGCATGTTAAAAAAGAACATTTCTCAGCAATGGATGAACATGCAAGCCTATTAACATAGATGTATGTTAACAATATTTAAACAAATTACTATGTTAAAAATGAGAATTCTGAAAGATATTTTGGGAAACATAGAAACTGAAGTTCTGTCAGGAGTTTATGAATTTTCTCTGTACAAAGTTATTATTAAGCAGTGATGCATTCTGATAAATCTGAGCATGCATCAAACCTGCAATTGCAAAATTACAAAATAATTTGAAGAATTGTCACAACTGAAACTTAAATTCCCCATTTCTCAATCATGATTTAAGTTTTCTTTAAGTGAGGAAAGAATAGTTAAACTATACAAATATAACATCTTTACTGTAATAATAGATACAAAACATTGAAGTATAATTGTGTTCTGCCAAGTAAGGAAACAAATTACAACATGAAAAATTCAAATACTGTAGTTACTTTGGATATACTAAAATAGCTTAGAGACATTGCTTACAATGCTTTGATGGACTGCTTACAAGAGGGATTCTTCAAATCAAATTGCATCAATATTATATCTATTTAAAATGCAGTTTCAAACATAGTTTGATAAAGGAAATCGCCCATTTATTCATAATGTGAAATAAAATCAATTTTAAATGAATCTGGAAATTACTTTCTGCATTAAGAATATTTCATTACGCAATAATTATAGCTAAAATAAACTAGGGGATGATACTCACTGGTACTGAAATTTATTTTTAGGTAGTGTCAGCAGTAAGGCTTATTTGAGTTGCTTTGTCTTGTGTCTACAGGCAGATTTTTTTTTAAAAAAAGGTTACTTAACCCATATGAGTAACTTTTGTTTTTTGTCAGAATTGCACCCCTGAAGTTAATCTATCAATAATATAAATACATCTAGATAGATACACAATAACAAATTTCAATATAGTTAAATTTCACTATATATTCTTTTATACATACAGCAAATTAATTCAACATTTACTTCAAAAGTTAATATAGTGCCAAAAGATGGCGATATTATGAAATGAAATTCCAAAATTGTTTCGTTTACTTTCCCTACACTAAAGTCACACGTTAGGAGTTTATAAACATTGAGAAAAACGAGAAAAAAAAAAAGAACAAATTGTTTCATCTAAGAAACTGTACAAGTTACAATACTCAAAATGCTATTACTACATTAACAGCTCACAAAATCAGCAATGTCTTTCTACCATGCTAATTAAATTTGTTTCTCTATCAGTTTAAAATACGATTATGAGGTCAGAATAGTTACTTAGAGAGAAAAACACTAAAATAAGTGAATGCATAGTGTGAACAAAAAATTGGTCAAATACGCACTATGTTTCTGGCTAGCATCACGCTAAACTGTAAACTTCAACATGTCTAAGCTGTTCAGTTTCTACCCCCCTCCTCTTGGTTTAGCCTCGATTTTCAAGATGATCGTTTACAAACATTCACGTATCAGCTTTTGTTAATTATCGTAAATTTCTTTAAAAATTCACTCAACTATACTGATGGTTCAGATTCCATTTTATTATCACGACCAACTAATGAATTTTGATAATAATTATAGTGCTAATTCAACAGCATCTATCTAAACAACATTCGCGTTTGACTATTATTAAATAAGCTGACTTGTACAAGTCCCAGTATACAACACAATTATAGTTGTCTGCTGAATTTCGCCCAAGGCTACTAGAGCGTTATATGCGAAAGCCGTCTCTAACAAATATTGGTAGACCAGAGGTAAAGGAGATTTTTTGAATTTCGCACAAAGCAGTTATCTGCGCTAGCCTTCCGTAATTCAGCAGTGTAAGACTATAGGGAAGCCAGCTAGTCATCACCAACCACCGCCAACTCTGGAGCTACTCTTACCAACGAATAATGGGATTGACAGACACATTATTACGCCCCCACGGCTGAAAGGGCGAGTATGTTTGGTGTGACGGTAAAGGAGCTAGTGAACATTATCCTCGGTCTACTCTTTTTTTTTACCAATAACGGGTAAAAGTTAGTGTGCGCTTCATATCATAAAATGTTTTAAATTCAATAAAATCTCGCTTCTTTACCATTTTTTGAGGATTACTGATGTTATTAAATTTGGCAATCGTCTTAATTTTTTTTAGTAAAATATGGATTTAAAATACGTATTTGAAAAATTGCCTTCTAATGAGGTAACATTTGATTTATGCTGTAAAACAATACATAGATCCATATTTCATCTACTGCACTCAGTTTACGACCACCACCACCTTACATAATGTTATTTTGTAGTTTTCGACCATGTGAAGTAGAACGAAGTATTATATAGAAGAGAAAAAAAACTTTACTAATGTAGGAGCAATAAATACGAAACAATAGGTTCCTTACGCACGCTTGTTTTCAGAATTTTAGTCTTTTATATAATACATATTTTTGGTTTGTTGTTCAACCATTTAATTATTTTTTTACTTTAGAAAACACACTCGAGGTCTACGTTCCATCATAGATTATACTAATACGATAAAAACGTAGAAAGGTGTAATAACAAAACTAGTAAAAGTAAAGGTCATACTCCTATTAAAATACATTGTAATATTTAACACGAACTTAACTGTAAGCACGACTGAAGTTGCGAGTTCAAAACGACAAAATTTAACACAAGTTAAAAGAAGGTTTACTACGATTTGTATCAAAGCCGTTGAATGAGAAGGTTCATTTAAGGACAAGTCGCCTTCCTTGAAGTGTAAAAGTTCACAATCTTATCATTGATATTTAATGTTTCTAATAACGAAGCACTTTAACCACGTGAACGTGATACTTCTGTAATGAACGTAAAAGGAATGTGGCCTGAACAAATTGCAGCGAATGAGCCATGAAGTAAGGTTATTAGGTAACACATAAATCATGGATTGCAATGTTCTATTTCTAACAAAAACGAAATTATCAATTTTTAAATAAAACAAGTGGAATTATACTGTTGATAAGAAAGGTCCAACTAATCATCACGAGTATAACTTAAGCCAACAATGCATAATACATTTACTTACGTTATTTGAAACGTTCAAGAAACTGATATTTCTACAGCAGTACATGTATATATAAACTACGATTGTGGGAAAGGAAACGTGATATATCCAAACACTGTTTCTACAATACACTGTGGTAAAAACTCTCGTGCAATATAACTTGCATGTCTTACCTCCCTCTGATGACACCAAGTAAATGAACAGCAAAACAGGAATCGAACACACAATGATTAAAGCAACAACGCTAAATCGCCGTCGTCGCATTCTGGGTCCCTGTATGACCGCCAGAATTTTTATCTCAGGCCTCTCGAAAAACGAATTATTTCTGCTCTAACCTTTCCATGTTGAATGGTCATCTCTGAAAGGAACAAAAACTTATTTATAGATACAAATTAATTACGTGCAAGTTTTGGGAAGGAAAGTGTTCTGTTGTCAACATTTTTAGTTCGATTAGTTTTCTTCAAATGTATTGATTTAAATGCACGAAAAAGAGTACAATAATTAGCGTGTAAACACTAGTGCCCCTTCCTTCCCATTACTGTATGACATTACATAAAATAGTGCATACACACACAAGTGGTACATGCTCTGCTGTAACTTAACAGAATCAAGCCCTCACAAAACAGAACTGATCGGCCTCGTCCAGGCATCTGTACTGTAGAGCCAGCCCTGCACAGTGCTAGTGGTGCCCTAGCACTAATGACTGGTTACTATGGCAACATGATCATACTAACGGCCAGCTTCGGTAGGATAAACAAAGCATCATTTAAGCTTTATTCCCTTAGCTGAGAACAGCTTTCATACGTTGTCATATCCCACGTGAGATCAACTTCGGACTATGTAATCTCTTCAAGCATGAACCACACATTGTTTAAGGGGCACTGAATGTAGCTAACCCCAGAAACGATGCCCTGTTTTAATAAACGAGCAGAAAGATAAAATATGTAATCTTTAATGTAACAGAATCTGTGTACTTTTCTCTTAGCATCATCATTGCCAATCCTTTCCATCAATAGAAGCCTTGAATTTTTTTTATACTATTTGTAACATATAGTAGTGGTATGAAAATGGCACACTATATATAAAATTCTTCTTAAAACACCTTAAGGGAGTCATTAACGAATATAGTGCTAAAACTACAGTTAAGCCTAATATTAATGTTATGGCAAATATCTATATATTTAGCACTATTTTAGAGCTATATAGAGCTTATCTGCATTTACTAGTTAGTTTGTGACAAAAAGTTCTTACCTTGCAAGCTTTTGAAAGCTAATTATTTACTTCTGAAATTAAGAGAGAGAACTTTGCAGCACTTTTAAAGTGTATGGTTGGTTGCGAAATGATCCATATAAACTTTGCATGGTTTAGTTTGAAAGCAGGTTTAACTAATAAATATTTAATAACCTTCCTACGTAATATTTTATAAAGATATGGTAAATGTCCCACATATAATAAAAAGTGTTGTAGGTTTCAAAGTTATTCCTTAATCCAGTTATTTTTTTGACTCGTGTGGTTGGAAGTATAACACATAAGTGAAAGGTAGAGGACTTAACTCGTCTTCCACGTCGAGAGTATCCTGCGAACGTTTGTCTGCTCTTTTTTTTTCATTATCAAGGTTTTGTTGTTTTTGTGTATATTTAAAATTCATAGTAACACGTATCTGCATCTCCACTTGCTTTTCTTGCGCGTACGAGTTTATTGTGGAATTACATCTAACATACTTATATTGTCTTCCAAGGATTTTCTCGGAAAGAATTAAAAATTTACTTAAGAGTAAATTATCATATCCTTTATCACAATGAATATTTTTATTATGTTTGTTAAAAAATACAAATAAACTGAAGAAAAGTGAAGAACACTGATGTTAAACACACATGTATCTTCATTCCTCCTGATTATTTTTGTGAAATCTACGCCTTCTAGTCTCAAAACTGCGTATTATGGTCTTATGCATTGCGCCTGGAGCATCTCCTTTCAATGAACAGCGGTACTCAGCCATCATACTGATGTTCCACCTTCCCTGATACCTCCCCCTCCCCATTTCCCTGATGTCTTCGTTAAACTTTTCCCTTTGTTCATCACTGACAGAAGAGATTTTCAGGGAAACAGTCAATGTGAGTGTAAAAAAGAACGTTCAAGCTCATACTACAATCCACCTCTTTGAATTTATCGATTATGTTATTCACAATATTTTTTTTTATAATTTAGGTCCTTGTTTCGTAAAAAAAAATGTCAATAAATATTTGAAGGCAGTCCACGCTTCATTTTCAACGTTCCTCGTTGTACTTTCGAACTGTTCATCCCAAGTTAACTTCCTAATCTGAGGACCAACAAAAATCCCCTTTGTATTCTCAAGACGGCTGAGACTGGTATTAAAACTTTAATAACATAAGAACAACGTTTCCATCTTCTTAGATCATCTTCAGGTTAAAGAGAGTTTGTCTTGAGAATAGATTTTTACTTCAGGTGGGTTTCTCGTCATCACGAATCACGAAAAATCCCCCCTTTTAAGATTTGCTTTTGAACGAGCCAGAAATTTCCCATATATACGGACAATCAAAAAGCAATCGCCACTCACCTAATTTGTATCTATATACTTGAAATAGTCGCCATCTTTGTCTAAGGCCTTTACAAACTGCTTCATGTCGCTCATCTTTATGTAAAGTGGAGGTAATACAACTTTATTTGCGACAAACTTTCACATTCAATATTTTCGATCCAAGTATCAGGCTAACTATAAGTAACCATTGCTTCTTAAGCTAGTACTTATTCCGGGATCTGCTTTCCCAATCACACAACAAAACACAAGCTTTGTACAGCTGGATTGTTGAACAAACAACATACAATGTAACAAAATAACCAACCATGGTCTTTGTATTTGACCTCATTAAGAAGTCCGAGATTTTAATATTGTTCCTTCAAGTGAACCGAATGAGCAGTAAGAACAGATGCATGTGGGTTATCACTTGGAAGAACACCTTTCAGACGTCTTGTGGAGAAATCAATGAACAATCGCCACTCACTTGGTGGTTAGTCGCATGTTTAAGGTTGAAAACAATCCCTATCATCATTGGTACTGACGTCAGATTCAGAATCACATAAAACTGTGTCAACATTCTCTCAGGGTATGTACAGGTACATCAGGTCCATGAGCAACAGAACTTAAAGTAGATTGAATGTTTGGATAAGAAATTTACTTTTTATTTCAAGTGTTGCAACCTTGTATTTTACATGAGCAAATAGAGCAGTTATCTCCATGATTTCTAGACTCGCGCCAGATCATTGGAATTCCAAAAGGCAATTTTTTTTTATCTTTTGTCCATTGTCAACACACAGTGAAAACTTTGTGTGGAGCCAATAATTTGTCTTTATCCAAAAGTTTCATTCCAAAATACGAGTAATGCGTTGTGTGTTTTTTTGACAAATTATGTAATGTTTTGCTTTTGTTTCTTTACAACGAATTTACTACAAATATAACAGAATATGTTTAAATCACTTTACAATCTCTTATTTTCACAGCGAAGAATAACTAATGTTGAAAAGAAAAACAAAGTGCACTCACAAACAAATACTGTCCAGAAATGACACGACCTGTTAACCGTTTATATACTAGTGGAATGTTTCTCGTGGGTTCTAAAATGACCGATATGTTTCTCACGTCGCGAATAATCTAGAGAAATCTATAGTCAGTGACTGTCAACATTTTAAGCATAACAAAATGTGACCTGGTTTCAACGAAAATAATTCACTTACGTAAAAGTACATACGAAGTTTTATAACAAAAAATCTGTACGTTTTGAGAAAAAAATCGGATTCAGCATACAGGGATTACTGTCAAAAATGTAAAAATGTTAAGACAATAAAACCATCGAAGACCTGCGTTTTAGAACGACCTTGATAGCACACCTCTTTCAAACATTTCTTACACTTTACTGTGAATTGATTTAGTGGAAATCTTACAATTATAGAAGGCTTTTAAAAAAAACGTTAAGAAAAACTGTATAAATTGCTGTTGAAATAAGGATTATATATATATATATGAAACAACAGATCATAACTAGAGCTATGTGTAAAAATCTCAACTCAAAATAATACACAAAAACATATCTATAATAACTCATAAACCCATACAGAAGAACAGTCATCTGCAGCATATTAATCGCAGATAAGCTTTCTGGATATCAATAATATCTGTGAGAAAAAGTTCCAATAAAGTTACTGTCACCCTGCCATAAAGATGTAGTGTGTTTTCATCCATAGTTGGCTGTCCTCACGTACATCAGCTAGTTTAAGATTTTTGCCTCGGCAGGAGAACAACATGAGCCTTTACAACTGAACACATTTCGACTTTAAGATTTGTTTGCTTTGATTAACTAGAGTTAGCCACCAGGTCTTCTTTTTTTTTTTTGTGGTAAACAGACACCCGGCGATATACATAGACTACCTGCTTTAAGAGTTTTGCTCGAGCAGAGGGATAAAAATGGGGCACACGCATTTTTATATTTTTGGTTTGGAATTTAAAGAAACATATATTTAATCAATCAAACGAGACAATTACTGCCTTCCATAGAGTAGGTTAAACAATTAACATATGATAAGGCCATTAAGAACTTAACACGATAAAGAAAGGAGAGACATTATATAATTATCCTTCATATTATTTTTGCTTCCTTAACGGGTACATTCTCAGTTACTTTCATGCTTATATAACTCACATATAATGCACGTGCTTCGCTGTAGAGTTCACGAATCCTCTCATGATTTTCAGAAGGTTCAACATAAAGATGAAGCTCCTCCATTATCCCCATTTGCTTCTACAGCTATCTTAAGGGGCCCGCGCTCGAAAGCAAACCCCATTAGAACACCTGCCATGGCCCTAAGCATTTGTGGCACGTTTGATCATGCTCGCTTTTAACTAGGAGTATGAACACAGTTTCATATACCGATCCTACATTCAGAGTTACCGATCTAGAAAACCCATTCTACACCCCAATCACGCCGGGGTGTTTTTTTAGCTCCTCAGTAGGAGGGCTAGGCAATAAAATATGGATCCCGTGCCACCTCAAGTCAGCCTGCTGAGCTTGATCTTCCTTCTTCCAGAATTACAAGTCAGCCTGCTAAACTTATCCACCTTGTTCCAGAATTATGACAGGATTCCGCAGACTAACAAACATACGATGTGAATTATTATGGACGAAAATGGGTATTTTAAGTATAAAGTAATATGAATGCTGTTTATGCAACAGATGATATAAATAGCACCTAGATCATCGTATCTTATCCCAGCTAGGCTGATGAAATCTGGATATCAATGGAAAGAACTTATCAACACTGGGTATAACATATACAGTGTAGTTGACATGCCATCATCGAATATTATTCTTTGCTTTCACTCGTATCTTTTCAGAATTAATGACCCAAGAAAAAGCAATCGAGGAAAACTAAGTTATTTTGTTTGTTTGTTATCACTAGTCACAATTGTCATTTGTCGTTGTTAAAAGTTTTGTTCGTCTTTAATGCGCGACTCTAGTTTTTTTCGCTTTTATCTTCAAAAGGACGTCGCATTCAATCACAAGTAAGAACAGCATTCGTGACATATCCCTACAAGACATTGCAGCATGTGTATATGGACCAATAAGAAGCCATGAAAACTCATTGTTATGTTCGGGGCTGATCGAGCAAGTTCTTATAGAGAAACAACCACGCCAGATTCTAGAACTGGCAATAAAGCAGGAGTAATATGATAAAAGTTAAGTTACAGAGAAAGAAAACAAACGTTTCATGAAAGTTCTGTCGGTGAATATTTCACAGATAACTTTCAGGAAATTACAATTCATAGGCAAACAAACAAAAAAGTTAAACATGTATAATGACTTTGAAATTAAAAATAATATATCCAAGTAAATCTTTATTACAAATTATTTTGAGGTTGATGATTTATTTAATTACATACAATAAACATGCTAAAAGTACATGTTAAGGTGACCCACTACAATGCATAAAGTAACAATATACGATTGTTCTCGGGCTTAATTTATTATATTGACTGTCAGTACTTAGTTACGTTTTCAGGAGGATTCTTTGTTATTGTCGTTATAGCACAAAACTATATAATGTGTCACATGTACATGGAATCGGGAAGTTGGTGTCGAATCTCGCGACACTACGCAGAATCGGAAGTTGCTCTCATGTTGTGTCTTATGACATTACACAAAATTAGAAAGATTATAGTTTTACGTGCGACGTGCGTAAAAAGGAAAAGGCAAAAAAACCTCTAAAAGAAAGTGATGAAAGCAAGTACATAACCTTTAAATCGTGTTTTTCACTCCAGGCTCCTTTTGGGATCCTGTTTGACACCGTGTTCATATTCCCACTCACAAGCATCAAAATATATAGAATAACGCATTTATTACAGGTTCTGAATTTCCAACAGATGTAGTTATCAAGAAACCGAAGTCAGAACTCATGGAATTGATCAACAAATAGGGATAAAGAGAATAAGGGCAATGTTGTAGCCAAACAGATACCTCGGTAGCCTCAGACAATAAGGACATGCTGTTGTGTACAAAATTATGCACAACTAAATATTTAGCATAAAACAGTTCCCAGTTTCGGTATTTAAAATAATTAATCTCAGCAACGAAAAGACAAAATACCGACAATTTCAAAACTTCTACAAGTTGACGAACTCCTGAAAACGATCATCAATAATACGTTTGAAGAACATTCCTAATATCACATATCAGTGTCACCATGACAACCGTACATCACTATCCTTTTTCGTCTTAAGAACAAGTTATTTGAAGTTTCTACTAAACACACAAATACAATGAAACTAAACCACCGAATTATAATTATAGTTCTTATCGACCTCTACCCTCTCTGTCTCGATATATATTGCACTGTTTCCAGTCTATAAATAAAATATGAAAAACCAAACACTATTTGAAGTTTAAATTAAAAATACAACACTAACGTTTACAGTGGACAAGTTCTGGTTTTAATAATTAAAACACGCAAAGAGTTGTATTTTTGAACTAATTGTGCGGTGTGTGTTTTCTTACAGCAAAGCCACATCGCGCAATCTGCTGACCCCCACCGAGGGGAATCGAACCCCTAATTTTAATGTTGTAAATCCCTAGACACACCTCTGTATTAGCGGCGGGGCTTGAACTAATTATTCAGTTTATTATGCTTCTTACTAAACATTTGTTATGTCGAATTGTTAATAACATTCCTTTATTACTATGAAAGTGTCAAATTATTTTCACTGATGTTTCAATGTTTTCGCTATTTATTTTCACTGCACGAAGTCAAAATTAATTGAAGAAACTAAAAGCCTGAAACTAATTTTTACAATGTAACACAAAAATACATTAGTTTTATCTGCCTTTCGCAGGGCATACTGTGAAAATCTTACAATGTCATACCCAAGTTATTTAGAATTCCCAAACTACATTTAAGATCAGTGTTACATATACAGGTTTATTTTTCAAGCTAAAAAAGCTACAACTGTTAGCCAGTCAGTTCAAATGGTGATAAACTGGCATACATTAAAGAGGATTTAATTAAATATTATAATATTATCAAAGAGAACTGGCATTAATCCGCTCATTACCATTAGTAACTCAACAGAATCTAAAGATAAAATTAAAGACATTGAGGCTGAAACAACAGAAACTTTTGATAAGTAGTCTCTACATTGGCTTTCCTATTGGTGAAATAGGAAGTTTCTCAAAAGTTAAGATTCGTCAATAATTCTGGTAAATTAATGCCATGCGTTAGTAATTACGAAAGCCCATAATAATACCACTGAAATATTACTGTTGTTTCACGTGGAATTCCTGTACGATACCGATTTTCTATTTCGCAATACACGCAATTTAACCAACAACGCGTCTTCAAGCACATACAAGGCATTCCAATGAGAGGTAGCACCAGCCCACGATTTGCAGATTTGTATTTATCTAAAACTGAACTTTCGTAAATAATCTTATTAAGAAAGACTACAGTAAAATTTTCTACACCAGTTGCCCTTGCAGATATATTGAATTTAGTTTATTCACCAGAACTTACTCCAGAAAAAAAGTATTACGTTAAAAATAAAACTACTGGATTTATATATCAGATTCGTTAATTACAATTAAACATCAAGTTCAAAATTTTCAAAGAAAAACTTTCAGCTTTGAAGTTACAAGCTTTCCATTTCCAATTACAAATTTGTTGCAATGTTTACAAGTCACAGCTTATTAGACACGACGGGGTTTGTTCAACGTTACAAAATGTACAAGACACACGACGGGGTTTGTTCAACGTTACAAAAATGTACAAGACACACGACGGGGTTTGTTCAACGTTACAAAAATGTACAAGACACACGACGGGGTTTGTTCAACGTTACAAAAATGTACAAGACACACGACGGGGTTTGTTCAACGTTACAAAAATGTACAAGACACACGACGTGGTTTGTTCAACGTTACAAAAATGTACAAGACACACGACGTGGTTTGTTCAACGTTACAAAAATGTACAAGACACACGACGTGGTTTGTTCAACGTTACAAAAATGTACAAGACACACGACGTGGTTTGTTCAACGTTACAAAAATGTACAAGACACACGACGGGGTTTGTTCAACGTTACAAAAATGTACAAGACACACGACGGGGTTTGTTCAACGTTACAAAATGTACAAGACACGACGACGGGTTTGTTCAACGTTACAAAAATGTACAAGACACACGACGGGGTTTGTTCAACGTTACAAAAATGTACAAGACACACGACGGGGTTTGTTCAACGTTACAAAATGTACAAGACACGACGGGGTTTGTTCAACGTTACACGGGGTTTGTTCAACGTTACAAAAGAAGACACACGACGGGGTTTGTTCAACGTTACAAAATGTAGACACGACGGGGTTTGTTCAACGTTACAAAACGTACTAGACACACGACGGGGTTTGTTCAACGTTACAAAACGTACTAGACACACGACGGGGTTTGTTCAACGTTACAAAACGTACTAGACACACGACGGGGTTTGTTCAACGTTACAAAACGTACTAGACACACGACGGGGTTTGTTCAACGTTACAAAACGTACTAGACACACGACGGGGTTTGTTCAACGTTACAAAACGTACAAGACACACGACGGGGTTTGTTCAACGTTACAAAACGTACAAGACACACGACGGGGTTTGTTCAACGTTACAAAACGTACTAGACACACGACGGGGTTTGTTCAACGTTACAAAACGTACTAGACACACGACGGGGTTTGTTCAACGTTACAAAACGTACTAGACACACGACGGGGTTTGTTCAACGTTACAAAACGTCGTGGACAAAGCTAGAAGACTCGATTGCAATTTTCACAAACGGATACAAAATTCATCCATTTCTGTAAGAATTTAGCAACATTATTGATACTGATCACAGTGTTAAAACTTTCATATAATATTACGACCTTTCCATAAATTTCACGTCTACACTTTAATTTCTCAAATTGTTTAGGATTATACTTGACCACCATTAGTTTTAGATCTTGTGACTTCAAACTCTTACTAAATATACTTCGTACATGCCATTTATTATATTACTGACCTCTCTCGAATCATTTCGCGTTTAGGTTTCCGACTATTAGAGTATTTATTAGCCCTTACTGTCTGCTTCTCCAAGTGGTATATATCTGCGGACTTGTACCGCTAGAAATCGGGTTTCGACAACTGTGGTGGGTAGAGCACAGAGCCCATTGCACAGCTTTGTACTTTACAAACAAAACAAATTGCTCCACGTGTTTCGTTCTAGATTTATTAAAAAGCATAAGTAATTGCGTTAGACACACCTCACTGTTTGGTTAACGTGATTTTCTTTCTTATTACATTTAACATGGTTATATTTTAGTTAGAGTACGATTCAGGTTTTATTACTTGTTTTTATCTTCATAAACATCACTTTACAGCTGTGCTATTGGTACTGTCGTGTACCAAAACAGCAAAACGTGTCGTAACAATTTATCTCGGACGTCAGTGCCCTTTAAAGTTACATTGTCAGAGCCGTTTAGTAGGTTTTCGTTGGTCACAAGACGATTGAAGAGAAAACTTTTGTAAACCTTTGCTTATATATACAGTTATACCAACGTTACTTCGTTCATCGAACGTTATTTACATACGACAGTTAACGTTTGTATTCCGTCAGTAACCTATCGATTTTTAGGTTACCTATTACAGAGATTGGTTCGCATTGTTAGCTGAGTAAACGGATTTAGGATTATAATCTGGTCAAAACTTAAGAATATGAAGGGTTTTACAGTCGAAAATACGTTAACGACCAAAAAAAGGGATGATGAAACGATGCATTTGAATCTATATAAATAAGAACGAATGTTATGTCTAACGTGTAATACCAAGTCATGTAATGGGCTATCTGTGATTTTCCCACCACGAGTATCGAGACTCGGTTTACAGCTTTGTAAGCCCGCAAACATACCGCAGTGCCACTAGGTGGGCAGAATGTATGAAAAGTAAATTAGGTAAAACATAAAACAAAATAGTTGTATAATATTAGGGGGAAAAGAAATTGTAATTATCTTTTTATTTCTATTTGAAAATAACTAGATAGAACGTATACCGGACTTTAATAAACATGTCTCAAGTACCAGGCTGAATACGTCCAAACGACAACCGATATTTGATTTTCTTTGCGGCACGCGAAGAAATGGTAAAAACATTTTCCACGAAGAAGTGGTTACGAACATATATAGTTACAATCAATGTACTGATATTAATTTAGCAGTTCAAAGGTTTCCGTGCGAGTGCATGGCAATTTGATTCGGTTTCCATGAGACTACACTTTTGCCCTCAACAAGGTTTTACAAAATAAGTTAAAATCGACTCCGCTCATTAGTTCCAGGCATTTTTTTTTTCATATTCATTAACATACAACTATGATATGATCCGTGGAAGTACAGTTTTACCTTCAACAAAAATATTTTGTAATCAAAAGAGAAAATTTACCATATATTTATAAGCTTTATTAAAGTTGTGCATTGTTCTTTAAAAAAATAAAATACACACACAGAGAAGAAGAAATTAGACACTGAATTTGAATACTTTATTTTAAAAATGTTTCGAAGAAAATATGCCCATACTGCAACAAATTTTGGGCTTTATGATTTCAAGAAAAACTTCATCACATACTGCAAACAGTTTACGCCGTTCGAATATTTAAACGGAGTTTGTTTTTTTCAGCCTGTTAAGAGTTAGGGAATTGTTTGTATAGAGAAAATGTAAAATTAAAGGGCTTTATTTGCTATCCTCAAGTCTTCTGACTGCCTTATGAAGTAACACGAAGTAGTCTGTTTTTGCTGGTTACATGAGGATCTGTCCTAGCCATCCATAATTTTGAAGTGATAAATTAGAGGACACAGTAGCCAACATCATCCCCTCCCAACACAATGTCTACTTCTGTCAGATGGAACAGTGAAATTTAACTACCCTGTTATTCCAATAAAGCACACACAACCCCAAAGTTCGGAGCACTCTTTTTTGTAGTAACAAAGGAATAAGAACCATGAAACCTCCGCTCCACAGTCTTGCAAGCTAATTGCTTAGTTGAATTCAATACAGTAAGAGGAAAAACAGAAAATAAGTTAGGCAGAGTTTGTATAAATGAGTTTGATTAAAAAGAAAACGAACACAATGTTAAAAAGAGCAGGATTTGTTCGTTATCAATACAAATCAAATCAAATATAGATGGACTAGTTTGATCTGAATTGCGTCCAAAGCTAAACGAAGGCTATTAAGCGCTGGCCGTCCTTAATTTAAAAGACTAGATGGAAGGCAGCTAGTCATCGCCACCCACTGTCAACTCTTGGGCTCTGCTCTTTTACCAACGAGTAGTGAGATTGACTGTTACCTTATAAAACCTCCACGGCTTAAAGGGCAAGCGTATTTGATTGAACGGGGATTTGGACCCGTGATCCTCAGATTACGAGTTGAGTACTTTAACCACCTGATTATGCTGGGTCAACGATGGATATCTTTACTGTTTAACTTTCACGAGTCAGTTGAGAAGTTGAAAGAAATATGAAATAAAATTTGGATTAGACAAGTGAGTGGAATTCATTAAGAAAACAACAGTGTTATCTCTCCTATAGCACATGCACTACACCCACATCACTTATGGTCGTTCAATAATTAAAACATAGGGCATACCCTTTAGGTATCACTAAATTTCTACACAGTTGGTTTCACTGGATAAACAACACGATACTAAACCATATAGTTCTGCATCATCTTCCATTGGAGAAATTAATGTCCACTAAGGTAGAAAGACCCATGACAATGAGTAATTACAACAAGTAACTTCGCTACATTCCTCAGCGAGGCTTGCATGTTAAAGCTCCTGTGTCATATGTTGACACTACGTGTATACACTAACGACAGTATTGTAGAAAAAAAAACAACGACCATTTTAACAGTAACTATACGTTAAATTTGCAAATACATTCACGTCGTTTTAACACAATATCAACTTAATATACACTACAAAATTAAATCAAACCAAATGTTATTGTCTTAATACCTCACTTCAACTTACTGAACCCAGTGTAAAATAACATTATCCTTCATCTAAGTTGCAATAACATCACTGGTAATTATGTACGTGATGAAGGAGAAAGTTGTATATTTTAATGTGAAGTAACATAAGTGGTAACCATAAATGATGAACAACGAAGAGTAAAGTTCTGTGTTGTGTGAACGCAAGAAAAATAATAGAAACAAAATAAAGAAAAGTATGTGAAAGAAATGCAAGCACTCACTGCGTAATAGCCTGAAACAATGTGTTTAAATTCACACAACAGGCTTATCAAGGCAACTGTTGATTATTTGTCAGTGGGTGTGGCTTGTTTATTTCCAGTCTTATTCACAAATGGACTTGTCTTTGCTGATAGTGTAAGAGTTGCACTGGCTGTGTAGTAGAGGGGCTTGAGTCCTAGTATAACAGAGAGAAATGGACTCTTGATCACAAATGGCCTGGTCATTGACAGCTCAGAACTGTGGAAAAGTGAAGGCAATAACTGCCAGAGTGACTTCTTGGACCTGAAGGTTATCCAATTTGGATACACGTGTCGGTAACCCACGTCTTCATAACAGCCTCCCTTCAGCCCTGTAAAAAGTCAGGCCAACCCCACTAGTTTTGGGAACTGTTGGATACTCCTATACGTGTAAGTTGCTGTCAAGAATAAAACTCAAACCTTCCATTTTGAAAGAAAAAGTTAGTTGGTAATAAAGCAAATTAACGAGTAGGAACTTTTGGTTAGTTTAGTGGAAAAGATTGTCAAAAATACTGAAACCGCTCGAGAATCTTGGTTTAAAATAATCAGAAGTTAAGCTACAAGTGTAGGTTTGAAAGTTGTATAGGTTTAGTCACGGCTACAATCTGCTTTAAAGCAGGTTTTAGACAAAGTGCCGTTTATACAGGCAATAACTTATGCTTTAGAAAACATCGTCCAAGCGCCTGCGAACATCATGTTCAGGAGGATTCCCCTAGTACATACGTCCTTCACTCACATTGACCTGAGTGTTTCATCACTGTCTGGTTGTTTCAGCTGCTGATTGCAAGATTCTATTAACATGCAGTTTTTGCTTCTAAAGCAATGATACAAAACACTGCTGACCATATTATATCACCTGCCTTCAGTTTAACATTGAAAGCAGCACTAACACGTGATATAACTGAAACTTATACGGAGTTTAAATGCCATGACAATATTCAGTAAAATTGTACACTTAAATATTTCAATCTTGGTCATCGAGCATATCATACCAAAAAAAACAATTAGTACATTGGGCATACCAAGTTTACATGTTCAGAAAAGGCGACAGGCCTTGATATATCCACCCTAACTACTCAGTATAGGATTCTTGTTCTTGCATCCTGCTCAACGTTACAGCTCTGAACGTGGTGATAACAGATATTAAATCATTAAGAGTTTAAATGCTTTTTTGGCAATTAAATAACATCATTTTGCTAGATATATCCTCACAATCTCTAGACACTATGATGGGATATAATTTCCCAAGTCATACATTTTCTGAGGCACCTCCTCCTTGAAGCTTTGAAATCAGTGCAATGGATCGTTTGGATCTCCAGAAAATGAGTCAATGTTACTCAGTCACTAAGTTGTGCCCTCATTCTAGGATTCGTTCAAGACAAGCACTGGTCCATTAAGATGATAGTGATGTTATACCTCGGTAAAGTGTCTCGACAAAAACACGAGGCTTAGAAACAGTATCACGAACACGGACTATTTTTGAGCCCCTATATTTGAATAACTTTGTCTCTACTCCCTACTGGCAGAATGAAGAGTCATTTTCCAGTTCTGTATAACTCCAAGATTATCCATGCCAACTGCAGTCCTATCTCACCAGTGCCTCATGGGCCCTCTTATTCACCCAATAATATTTGACGACTCTTGCCAGCAAGACAACTACGACAAACAAATTTCGCCTACCAACGGCACCTCGAGTAACATTTGTATGACCACATGTGACATCAACTACGATTAAGGTGAGGCTTCCTTTATTAGTAACAGTCTGACTGTCCTATAAGAAAAGGTATCATTCAGGAAAAGGTCTTTCATTCAGCAAGCTACAGTCAACCTGGGAAGATTGGTTTGATTTGTTTGGAATTTTGAGCAAAGTTCAACGAGGACTACCAGTGCTAGCTGTCTCTAAATCAGTTGGATTGACTGTTATATGAAATTGCAATCACGGCTGAAAGGCCAGGCAATCTGATGACAAGGGTTCAAACCCGCATACTGCGGGTCCAGTGCCTTAACCACCAGACCATGCGAGATCAACATGGGTAGAGCTTGAACAACAGGCTTAGAAGTCCCAGAATGAAGTTCTCCTTTCGGACTATGCAGCGAGACCAAAACTGTGGACGTTTCTTGTTCATCGGCAAAAGAAATTTCCCTGAACTTTGACACACTCTGCCTGTATTATACCCACAGTGCAAAAACATTTTCATTTGCTCGAAAGTTCTAGCATTCTATAACATTTGTATATCTGTAATATCTTATGTAATAGAAAAATTATGAAAACACAAAAGTACATCTGTGAAAAAATAAGAAAATTGCAAACAAAATAATAACTTATTTGAGTTTGAAATCAATGTTTAACATTAATACTTTAATCTATAGTCAGTGAATATTTTGAAAATAATTATGATCACAGTGAGAAGATTTGTTTTGTTTTTGAATTTCGCGCAAAGCTACACGAGGGCTATTTGCGCTAGCCATCCCTAATTTAGCAGTGCAAGACTAGAGGGAAGGCACCTAGTCAACAGCACCCACAGCAAACTCTTGGGCTACTCTTTTGCCAACGAATAGTGGGATTGTCCGTCACATTATAACGTTTACACGGCTTAAAGGGCAAGTATGTTTGGTGTGACAGGGAATCGAACCCGCGACTCTCAGACTACGAGTCGAGTGCCTTAACAACCTGGCCGTGCCGGGCCTACAGTGAGAAGGCAGCACAGGAAATATTATACAGACTTGAATCTGAATTTTTTTTTTTTTTTTTGACGGAGGTGTAGAAAGAGTAAAAACCAGTAGTTGTTAAGCTGAACATATCCACACGTATAAAATAAAAGAAAACGTTGATGCTTTGAGTACACAAAGCCCAAAGTTCCCTGAAATGGTGTTACTCTTAACCCAAGTTTTCTCCGTAACAATCTATACGACGTGTCTCCATGAGCCCACAATAACAACATATGAACTTAAAATCAATAACTATATTCAAATTACTCGTGGCAGGTTTGCGAACACAATGCGCGAGTGGTATAGCATATCACAATTCGTGAAACATGGATCGTGCATAGTTCGCCCTACGGCCAATAACAAGGTAAATGCATGTTAACGTTACACGTGATCTATGTTTTGATTTGCTGTTTTTGATAACGTAAACACCCCTACTGGTTGGAAAGCAATCATTTGCTTTAGAAGCTGTACAACAATCCGTGTCTCTACGGAAATACAAGTAATGAAGGTTTTCCGACCAACTTAATACGATGCAAATTTTAAACAAGCAAAATTAACAGCAATCAATCACTAAGCACTCAAGTCTATACAGACGTTGTCGAATTCCACTGAACTGTCTACAGGCATAGTTTAATGTGACTTGTCGAACACTGGTTTGAAATACAGTTACTATCGAAATTCAAGTGTAAGAAATTGTGTTTCTTGTCAACAGCATTCGTATTACGATTAAGAAAGAAAATTATTTATCTTAATGATGTTGTCCGCTACGTTAGGTAAAGAACATAAGGGAGAAATTCGATTACAGTTTTTTTTAAATATTGTAATTCAATGTTTTTTACGTATTGCAATTTGAGACCTCATATTGTACATTCAAAATTCTATTGAACATTAAAATAGCAACAACATTGTTGGTTTGAAACAAAACAGGCAATAACTGGGGACAAAATAACTAATTTTTTTTGTTTTTGAATTTCGCGCAAAGCTTCACGAGAGCTAACTGCGTTATTCGTCCCTAATTTAGCACTGTAATACAGGATTGTAGGCAACTAGTCATCACCATCTACTGCTAACTCTTGGTTTACTTTTTACTAGCGAGTAGCGAAATTAACCGCACATTACGATGCCCTCACGGCTCAAAGGGCGAGCACGTGACAGGGATTCGAACTTTGGTTATCTACAATTCTCAAATGGTTCCGCTTCACATTAACAAAAAAATTGGTCTAACTATTTGTATCTCAAAACGGCTGCTTTTATGGGTATTAAAACTTTTATTAGAATAAAGCAGAGAACAATGTTTCGACCTTATATGTCATTTTCAGGTTAACAAAATTTGCAACCGACCGTTGCGGGGCACATGTCCTAGGGACAAGAGTGCAAAAGGGTACGGGATTGTTGAGGGCGTTGCAGTATGTTAGGTGATAAATTCGTGCAGGTATAAAGTTATTTCTTTATATTGGTTTCAGTTTGCTTTTAGTTATTGTATACGTAGGGTTTCTTTTACTTTGCGTTTGTTTCCCTACATAGTATTTGGGTATTTTTTATGGTTATGTTGCGTTTGTTTGTTTTGGAAATTCGCACAAAGCTACTCGAGGGCTATCTGTGCTAGCCATCCCTAATTTAGCAGTGTAAGACTAGAGGGAAGGCAGCTAGTCATCACCACCCATCGCCAACTCTTGGGCTACTCTTTTACCAACGAATAGTGGGATTGACCGCAACACGGCTGAAAGGGCGAGCATGTTTGGCGCGAGGGGAATGCGAACCCGCGACCCTCAGATTACGAGTCGCACGCCTTTACACGCTTGGCCCTATGTTCTGTTTGATTTGCAGTAGTCACAAACGTGAAGCTTTTTTTTTTTTTTGTTTGGTTTATTTTGAAATTCTCGCAAAGCTGCACGAGGGCTATTTGCGACAGTCCTCCCTAATTTAAAAGCGTGAGACTAGAGGGAAGGCAGATAGTCATCACCACCCACCGCCAACTCTTACCAACGAATAGTGGAATTGACCGTAACTTATGACGTCTCCACGGCTGAAAGGGCAAGCATGTTTGGTGTGACGGGGATTCGAACCCGCGATCGTCGGATTACGAGTCGAACGCCTTAAGCGCCTGGCCATGCCGGGCCTATTTGTTTTTTTTTTAACCTGATTTCAGTATTGGAGAAACAAGCAGAAAAATAGAAGTCGTGGCAGTTGTTGCATTGTATTTTATAAATGTTGGTGTTGTGTTTGACAGTGTAGTTTTTATATAGTATGGAGTTCAATTTTGTACCGGTTTTTTGAATAAATTTGTTGTTTATTGGAATGTTGTGTTAAGTTTTTTTTTTCCCAAATATTGGTTGTTTTTTCTGATATCAAGAATACATGGTACGCAGTAGTGTAAAGTTATGATTCGTTGTATCTTGGGGTTTATTAGTATTTTTACTGTTGACCGTGTTGTTGATCTCGGTGTGCGTTTATGATTTTTTCAACGGTTTTTGGATGATGAAATGTTTTTTGTTGATTTGATTGTTAATTTTATCGGGTGAGGATAGTTTTGTGGCTGTGTTTATTTTGTTTCTTAATACTTTGAGTTTTTGTTTTGTCTCATGTGCCGAGTCCTAGGAAACGTATGGTCCAGTATACGTGACTTTTCTGTGGATTTCCGTTTTGAATTGTGCATCAGTTCTAGTGATCTTGAGGTTAAGAAATGCTAGTTGGTTAGCTCTTTTCCTGTTCACAAGTGAACTCAATATCGGGGTGTAAAGAGTTAATGTGGTTGAAAAAACTGTGTTCTGTAGATGCGAATCCAGAAATTGTATCATCGACATACCTGTACTAGTATAGTGGTGTGTGTAAGAATCAATTGATCGTTTGTGATTCAGTCTATGTGAAAAAATGTTGGCTAGAACTGGTGATACAGGATTCCCCATATTTAGGCCATTTATTTGTAGGTAGTTTTGGTAACTGAACTTAGTTTTGGCGGTAGTTAATTCTATAAAGATTGCTAATTGGTTTCTGGGAATGTGTATCAATAGGTTGGGATCTTGGATATAAAGTTCTAAAACTATCTTGCAAACTTCAGTGGTTGGGACGTCTATGAAAAAGGAGATCACATCAAAACTGGCTATTAAGGCTTTATAGTGTAGTTGGTCAAGAATAGATTTAAAGTTAAGTCTTTCAAAAAGGAGTTAGCTGAAGTTCCATATTTAGAAAATGCCCACGCTATGGATTTACCGAAGTTGTAGTTAAATAATTCATAAGTCGACATTATGGGTCATAGTGAACAATCAGCTTTGTGAGTACCATATAGTTGTGTGCATGGGTCAGTCCTGCATGGGTAAGAACAAAGGTCTCCGAGATTCTATTGGTTTTTTCACTTTTAGTAGTATTTTGTTCACTTTGTTTCGTGTGTTTTTGTTAGATTTGTGTGTACGAGTTCAAATTTATTTGTATCTGATAAGATGTTTATTTTTTAACGTATTCATTTGTGTTTATTGTAACTATAGAATTTCCTTTATCTGCTTTTAGAATTTTGATGTCTTGTTTTAGGTTGTTTATCGAATTAATATATTTTAGTGCGAGGTTTTTTTTTAGTTTTTTGTGAAATTATATTGATGGTTTTGGAAGAAAAGTATTTGAAAAATTTGTTTAAGATATTGTTTAGAGGTGTTTCGGGGAAAAAGATGTTTTCAGTTATAGCTGGAAAGATAAGTTGAAGTCGTCATTTCTGGTGGTTGTTTTCCCATTGTGTTTTCAGTCTGTGTAGAATGGAACACCAGTCTACTAACTAGATCTTCCATACAGGCTTCCATTTCGACTGATGGAATATTTGTAAGTGTTCCTGTGAAGTTGAGTCCTTTGTTGAGTAGATGTATCTCTTCATTACTTAGTTATCGGTCGGATCTATTAATCACGAAGTTGGTTGATGGTTCGTCGTGTTGGCATCTTAGTTTATCTAGTTTCTTGTTGTGGCAGATCTTATTTTCCTTGTCGTTCTTACTATTAATTTGATTGATGTTGCATTTTACGAGTCCAAAGACTCGTAAACTCGACAACAGTAAATTGCAAACTCTCTTTGTCAACCTGAAATAACCTGGAAGGCCGAAACGTTGTTCTCTACTTCAATAAAAGTTTTAATACCCACACCAGCCATTTTGATACACTTTTACTTCGAGTGGGTTTCTCGTCATCAAGAATTTTAAAGTTGTTTTTTTATAATATTAGTAAGTTTTTTAATGTATTAACACAATTTTTTTTCAGTCAAACTTTACTAATTACAAAGACACCTTCATCAACAAGCTGTATACATGACACTTCGGGCAATACGCCCGCTACACTTGGTATGTGTCGCACAGTCACAAACAGGCAACTGATGTTTGCTTCATACATTTCACGTGCCTTCGGGCTATACGTATTTACTTCAAATGTTATCTTCAAAAGCAGAAGGTACTAACTAAATATAGTGTCATATCAGGTAATGACATACTGTCTTGCATAATTACACGTTTCTTTAGCCGCGTCTCAAATAAAACCCACACTCCGTAACACATTCAGAGATGCCACTAATTCAAATGACCGAGAGTAATTATTGTAGACAGAGCCCTTTATCATTTGTGGCTACTAGGCCTGACCAGTGTCTCTGAGCTGCTTATTATTATAACTATTATTTATTACTGTTATAGATTGCTCATTTATGACTGTTTTGTGCATTTAATAAATAAATTTAAAAAAATTCTTTTGAAATTCTTTTTCATATTTCGAATTATTACTCATAAATGTCGTTATCTGCATCGTTTTTGTCTTTGCCTCAGCCTTTTGTTGGCGAGATGCCGATTTTGTATGTCTGGAACAATTGTTTATCCCGCCATGCGCCACAGAAAAATCGATGTGACAAACTGTACAAAACATATGACTGTCACTGACTTTTTATGCAATGACCGGATATTTTGCACTATACTCTTTCCTAAATTTTTGATTCACAGTTTTAGTCATTTTAGATTTGCCAGAAACAAGACAATCTGGTGAACGAGGCCTCTTTTTTTCTATCTTGTGAACGATCGCATTGGTGTTTCTATGCCGCTTATAAAACGAGAAATACCCATCTACGCGAGCGCTGATTGGCTGACAAGCACTTATGACGTAACTAGGGGTTCCCCAATGTACCCAGTATAGAGAAGCACCGCACTCAAACTATTGGTAGACGTCGGAGATACAAATATTTTTTTATTATTTCAAGCACAAACATGATTATCGCAAGTAGCCATTTGGACAGTCTTATTTATTATTAAAATTTATTTGTATCTCACTAGAAATTTTCTTTCACCCCTTTCAAGCCCTGGGGGAAGAATTCATCACTTTATTGTATAAACCAATATAATATATAATAATTTGGGAGTTGCAACAAGTCGTAATATTTGTCTGTATGAGCGCATAGTCGTAATGTGTATACCAAAATCGTAATGATTACGCTCAAATCATAACTGTTGGCATCTCTGTTATGAGTTTCTTTTTGGAGTCCAAGTTGTTTTTGTGTACTTTGGTGAGTATATTAAATACTAGATCTTAATATCCTTTATTTAGAACTGTTGATAGAATAGAGAATGTCATATTTTCAAAGGTATACTTGTTAACTTTTACTGTTGGACAAAATTTTGGTTGCAGAATTCATATTTCCAAAGGAATGTTAATGAACTTTCAATGTTGGGAGAATTGTTTTTGCAGGATTCATATCTCCAAGTGGTTGGTTTCCAATGCTGGTCAAAATTATGGTTGCAGAATTGTTAGTAATTCTTGTGTTAGTGTGCTAAATATTTCTGTAAGTGTGAGATCAAAGTCCTGGTAGTCTTCTTCAAGGACCGTACTTCCAGTAGAGGAGAAAAGCACATTAAGCTACTACCGAATATCTTCTCTATTGTGTTGTTTTGTTTGTGGATGGCTCTGTTAATTATGATGTCCTTATTGTTGCAGTGGTAAGTGTGCATGCTTACAACCCTAAAACGTAATGATTATGCTCAAATCGTAATGGTTGGCATCTCTGCACATTAACCGTGTCTCAAATAAAACCCACCCATAACGCGTATCACCACTGGAGCAAAATATTAGCATTTATAATTCCTATCTAGGGAAGTTTAACAATAAATTAAAATGCTTTTGACACCCTTCATGTACGAGGGGTGCCGCCGATATCCCTCGATGTTTCTTTTCTCACAATGGTGATTAACCAAATTATATAGTTTCTGACAAACGTACTAAATAGTAGATACATTTAGTTTAGAACAGTAGTATGTCTTTTCTCTTTAGGTTCCAAAAGGACTGTTTAGTAAAAACATTGCATCTGTTGTTTTTTTCAATATTCATCAGAAACTTCCATTTTACCTCTAGTTAATTTCAACGTGGGAAAAACAGATTTGTTTAATGATGCTAAAACATTGCCTTTCAAAGCAGCGTCACATTCACCGTCTGGTTAGGTAATAGAGGTTTTGCAATATAGTTTCTTGTAAATAAACTTAAACTAATTTGTTTATGTACGTTGTTGGAAGACAATGAATTTAAAACTAACATTCAATAATTAAAGATTCATCTTTAGAATATTTTACCACAGCTCACAGTATTTAAACTTAACTGACTGATAGAGGTTTCAAACACATTTAACACGAAAATACTTTATTTAGACATTCTTTTTGTTCTATAAACTATAAAAAAAAATCCTAGCTCTGTGTTATTCCTAAGTCTTCAGAACTTCCCACTGAATGCCGTGGGTTAACGCTATATTAGCCTATTTCTCCATGCATTTTACTAGAAGTTTGTCATGATTTAATGGGTCGGGGGCACATTCTTCGTGCCCAGAGCTACAAGAATTCCTAATCCACTTCTCACTGAAATGCGTACATGAATAAAAAATGCGGTTAATCTCCTCTCGATTATAGACCCTTCGCCTTTTTATGGGTATTTACGGCAACTTATATCACAAGTAAGTTGAAACATTTACGGTTTATCTTTAAATATTCAAAAATACAGTTACGACTTTAAAAAATTGTCTATATGTAATGCATATCTATAAAGAAACGTAATCATACACGTTGAAATATGGCGCCTGTGTATCCTTCCAACGTGTTCTTTAATATTCAACTAAAACTTTATGTAAAAGTGTAAGCCATAACTAAAAATAAGACTAATACAAGTAACAATCAATGGTCTTACTTTGAAAAAAAATAGTAAAAACTGAAAATTAGTTTCAGGTACATGACGACTAACTTCACTCAAAACTTCGTAAAAACAAACTTGTTTTGACAGTAAGATCACTGTCGTAGTAATTTGTACTTGACGGCAAAAATCTTGAATTCATTAGATAAAAACTACCAGAAAGAAATTGTAGGCCTGATTTAAGTGGCGTTTGAAATCTATCTGTAATAAGATAAAACTTAGTTGAAACAATGAAAAACATCTAACTTATGCAAGTTCAATCCAAGTAATCGGTGAAAAAGGCAGTTTTAAAATTGCATCTTTCGTGACCACAGTGTGTTCGTTCTGATAATGATTTTAGAAGTATTGAAAGTAAAGTTGGTTATTGACAAACTATTTCTTTTGAAGACAATCAAATCTTTAGAAATAGTTCACCAGTGACATACTTTTAGGAAATACTTGTATCGTTACTAGTATGACAATTATGCCTTTAGGTTAAACAACAATTAAAAAACGACTTCACAGCCTGCTAAAGGTATATTACTGGTAATTATTTTTATAATTCTAACGTTAAAAATGTTATCGATGTTTTGATCTGCGTCTTTTAAAGATTTTAAATTTCTCCATTTTTCAAGAACTAATTAACCTATATTTAAGTAAACATTTTATATTTTTAATCTCTTTAAAACACCTACTTCGTCCAGCACCTTTTTGCCATTTTGGAATTGCGAAAATAAAAAATAAATTATGATTTATTTCCCATTTCGAAACTGGATTTGGCAAAGGTAAACAGCAAATTTTGTAATGGATGCCCAACGTTAATTTCAATTATATCAAGGTTGTTTGTATACTGCTGGCCAACATCTTAAGGCCAATGAACAAAGAAAACGTGCATTTGGCGTTGTTAGACACAACCACTTATTTGAGTGGAGCTTCGAAAGACGAAAATAAGAAAAGGGAAAATAAAAATAAAAAACGTTTTTAGCATTTAATAGGGAAAATGTGAACACTATGAAATTAGCCTAAATACTAGCTGGTCAACAGATTAAGACACACTGAAACGAAGCGTAAATCGGTAAACACGTAACAAAATTTAGTCATTTGTGTTCAAGCATTAGTGTTGTCAACATCTCCTGTGTTACATTAAAAACTTTAGACAGAGTTTAAACGTGGCAGAATTGTCGAGCTGCAAAAGCAAGGTCTTTCTCAACGTGCCGTCGCTAGTGAGATTGGGCGTAGTAAAACTGCTGTTGCAAATTTCTTAAAGGACTCTGAGGAATACGAAACGAGATTTTCAAGTGATTGGTCAAAGCAAATTTCGCCGGCGATGATCAGGAGGATTCGACGGGTTGTCCGGCAAGACACCAGCCGGACGCAAATGCAGCTCAAGAACAATAAGACGGCATCTACGAGAGAAAGGCTTTAAAAACCGTAAACGTCTTCAAAGGCCACTCCTCATTCCACATCACGAAACAGCTCGGTTAAACATAGCTGGGAATCACCAAACATGGAATGTAGAAAAGTGGAAGAAGGTTTTGTTCACTGATGAGAAAAAATTTTCCCTGGATGATCCAGATGGCTTCCAACATCACTGGCATGATAAGGATATCCCACCGGAGACATTTCCTACACGACACAGTGGAGGAGGTTCCATCATGATCTGGGGTGCTTTTTCCTTCCATGGAACAATGGCTACATTGGCATGTTAGAGAGCATTCCTATTGACTGAAGGCTCTCACTTGTGTCGAAATGACTGGATATTCAATAGGACAACGCTGCAATCCACAATACCCGCAGAACAAAGGACTTTTTCATGGCGAATAACGTGATTCTTTTGAACCATCCAGCGTGTTCGCCATTGAAAATGTTTGGGGATGGATAGCAAGGGAAGTCTATGGAAATGGACGTCAATTCCAAACAGTGCATGATCTTCGTAAAGCCATCTTCACCTCTTGGATACAATAACATTCCAGCCAGCCTTCTGCAAACGCTTATATCGACCATGCCAAAGCAAATGTCTGAAGTTATTCGCAATGACGGCCGTGAAACTCACTACTGAGACCTCCTATTGGGCATTTCCTTCCCTGTTCAGGATTTCTTTTTGGTGTGGTCTTCAACTTTAGACCAGTTAGTATTTAGGCTAATTTCATAGTGTTCATATTTTCCCTATTAAATGCTAAAGTTTTTTATTTTCCCTTTTCTTATTTTCACCTTTCGAAGCTGTACTCAAATAAGTGGTTCAGTCTAACAACGCAAAATGCATATTTTTTCATGTTCATTGGATTTAAGATTTTGGCCATTAGTGTCATATATATATAAAACCTGTTGATCTTCAAGGGCACACACGTAAATAAATAATAATGGGCTAGACAAGCATTTTCACGTACAAAATGTATCCACATATTCTTAAAATTTAAAGTCTTACTTTGTTTTAGTTTTAGAAAAACTGTTCGAGATTTTATAAGTCTCTAAACATAGAAATGGAGTTTAAAATTGGATTTTAATTAAGGACTTTTAAATATTACATTTTATGTATTTTCAGATACTGTTCAGGTTCACCTGGTAATTCTTCAAACGGTTCATTTGAAATTAAAGAACATGTGTAATTTAATGTAATCAAAGTATAAACACTTTTCTTTACATCATTACCGTTGGAAGTGAAGTTGTATTGTGTTTCTATCTATTGTATTCTATGTTTCTATCTTCCTACTTTTATACACACACAACATACACATCTTCTGTATTTATTAAAGTAGATAAGCAATGTTTGTTAATCCGCGAATTCTCCGTGTCCTTTGAACCAATTTCAATCATATATGGTAGAATGATAATATTTTATGGCATAGGATGGTTTTTGCCCAACCCCACCCGCCCTGCCTCGCGCTCATACCAGATATGTTTTTGTTTAGCTAATGATTCTACAGTATTATATCAATTTGTATTCCTGAAAACTTGCGTGTTTTCTTAATAAAAAATTCACGTTTTTTTTTCAGGAAAAATAGTCGCCAAAGTACAAGATTAGACTTTCCAAGTACCATAGAAATCGTTAGCCTAACTTAAGTGATGTTTGAAACCTATTTATAATGAGATAAAAACTGTAGATGTATTATTAAAGTAACTAACACTATTTCTGTGATATGAAATAAATTACGTACATAGAAAAATTTCGTGGTTAATTTGTTAGTTCAAACCCTACATACCGAATCCTTCTGCCTCAACTAATTCTTTATACTTTGAAGTAAATGAATTCAGCGAAGGAAATGTTATAAATCGCAAAAATATTTTACACCAGATTCTTAGACTTTTCTTTCCCACAAATATTTACTTATAGGAATCAAATATTAGCGTTTAACAGTTTCTATCGTATAAACCAACGGAACGAAAGCAGTGCGAAGAGCTTAACATACGACACGGTAGCTTTTCAGATGCAGGGTTCACCTGACACATCGACTTTCTATCAGCAGTAATTCCGAAAACGAAAGTTCATCTTCAATCAGTGAAAATTTACACTGACATTATATGATAAAACACATTTCGTGTGATTGTATATTTCTTTTTTTCTTATCAGCAAATATGTTATTGACAGTTTCAATTCACTTTTCTCGGGTGAAAACTACATACAGAAAACCCGTTATGTTCAATGTTAGTTACAACTTTTTGGTTTCTTTATCCATGAACCCTGTACATTTCTTATTGAGAAAGTAGTTCGACTAACTCAATCACCACGTTGCAACGTGTATAAAAGTTCACCAGGAAAATAAATAAATAAAAACATTTAGAAATCAAATAAGTAATAATTTTTGTTCGGATCTATTCATTTCTTTCTTTTTTCGTTATTTTCAGTTATAAGGACACATTATCGCCTGTTTCACTTCATCATTAAACTCTCGTGAAATTTCAACTTAAGGTAATTACAAAGTCATATCCATATTTAAGTAATCACATTTTTAACCTCTGAAGAACTGGCATAATGGAAACCCATAAGGTGCTGTAGAAACTGATTATGACGTCAATATCAGAATGAAATAGTTTTCCCTGGAATCAGTTTTCATGTTCACGCATGATAAAACGAAACAAAAAAACTTGAATAAAAATCTATATAAATACATATATAAAATTTTACGCTTTACCACGCAAAAAGTCGATTAGCAAGTAGATAGAAAACTAAAATATATTTTAGTATTATGTTTCAATACCTGAACACGCTATTGTGTCCTTTCAACCCACGAGCGAAAGGTGCCATATATACGATATAGATCAGGCTTGAGGGCCTACGTAGCAAATGTTCTTTGATCTTCATTAAAAAACTACATGTAAGGTTACACTGAAAAACATTTGCAGTTGATTATTACACCTCACGTAGCTAATGAGCTTTACACTATGTTAAGAGTAACACCAAACGAACTATTACACTATGTATTATTTTCACTATGCTTAAATTTACTTCGACTTTTAATGTAACCTTTTAAGGAAACAAAACAAACAAAATGATAATAAAACAATATACAGGACACTGCATCTTGCATTGCGACTATTACTTTAATCTACTGTGACTTAGTGGTTCCTTGTGACAATATTATGATTTACCACCACACAAAATATAAATAAACGTTAAAAATACAAGACGAGGCATTGCATGTACCCAATAGGTTGGCTCTATCTTGTGTTTTTAGACCAACTGTTTTGTCTTGATAGTTCATTTATCACATTTCTGTAGCGTTTATGTCCCCCGATGGTTACTAAATCTAGAATATTATGGAGTGATGTTCAGACATCTGTCCCAGACAGCCTATTGAGTTACAAGAGCACCAGTGGATATTTATAAAATAAGACGACGAAATAGATATATGGGAAATAAAACAGAATAATGCAGGAGACAATAATAATGTGATTTTAAAAAAGAAAGAAAAAGAGGCAAGTTCATTTATTACATCCTACAAGAATTTAGTTAACTGTAATAACATGAAAAATACACTAAATTTATCTTAGCAAGAATTCTGTCTTTAGTTTCGGATATTCGCGCTAAGACCGAATTATTCATCGGACTCGACGCCCACTAGATCTTTGTCATAAAGAGACCAAAGAAAAAAAAATCAAATTGTGTTTTCTCCATACTCTTGTACTAGTTTGTTTTACTCTTACTATTATTTCTATTTTACGCATACCAGTGTTTCTATTTTACACTTTTACCGAAAAATGTTGTTAATCAGATTTCACTTTTGAACTTTTATACTTTGTGTTACTTTTTAATATTGCAATTCAATTCAATGCGAAATAGATTTCATGCAACGTTTTTGATTCGTTGCCTAATATTAAATTTCAGACAAATTTTATTATGAATTTAATCGTTGATGAGGTTCATAAACGAAAAGCTTATAGTGGGGACGGGGGTCCAGGTTTGGTTAGTTAAATCGGGAATGATTCGTGTATAGCTACTGAAGACCTATCTCCGGTGTAGCTGTCCCTAATTATCATATAATAGAGGAAAAGCAGCTAGTCAACAGTATCCACTGCCAAGTCTTGGGCTAATCTGTTACCAATGGATAGTGGGATTGACAGTAACATTACAGTAATCCTACTAGGTTTCTGACTGCCACCATATCCAAAAGTACACATGTACAGACGAATACAGCTGAACATTATATCAAATCGTGAGATAAACAGTAATAATAATAATAAGAACATACAGGATACTGCATCTTGCATTGCGACTATTACTTTAGTCTACTGTGACTTAGTGGTTCCTTGTGACAATATTATGGTTTACCACCACACAAAATATTTAGGCGAAACATGATCCGAACTCACGATCTTCCTGATAATGATGCACATAATTTATCCACATCAATTTCTACATTCCGAATAGCATTAAGTCACAATTTTTATTACGTTGGCTCTGTCAAGATAGCTCTTGACCAGACTTCTCATCCTTTTTTTTTTTATTGCTGTGATCTCTTTTTAATCATCATATGATGGAAAATCAGATCCCTTCAATTAGATCCCAAACTTTTCCGGCAGAAACCACCACAGAGACTTTAACCTCTCTTCGAATGACAATCGCTACATCCCATGCACTATTCTAGTAACCCTCCTACGAATCCTTTCAAACAATTCAATATCCTTCCTACGGCAAGGATACCATGACTGGACACAGCATCTCAAATGTGGCAAAACTAGCGATCTATACAATGAAACAACTTCAATCAGGCTTTATTCAATACTTCTGCAAATAGAACCTCAGATCCATTTTCCATACCACAAGTGAAAACATCACATTGCTTGGATGGCTTTAGAGACCGATCAATCATTACACGAAGATACCTTTCTTTCATGACACTGAAGGTTATTCCCATCCAAATTATACTTGTGATTCAAATTATAACAACCCACATTCATTACATTTCATTTGTATTTTAATTATCTTATATTTATTTTAAAAAATTATAAAACATCCATAAGCACTGCATCTGGCAACTTGACCAGCGAGTTTTCAGATAGAATAACAAATATTCGTTTCATTCTCGAGCTATTAAGGAATGAGAACAGTTGAACAGAAGCCTTATATCAGTAAACTCGTACTCTGTTGAATTGCTTTCATAGCGACAATTGAACAGAAGCCTTATGCTGTTGGCCCCGCTTCAATATGGAGATCCTTCTTAATTATATATTGTAGCTTGTAACACGTAAAACAGCTTTTGCCATTGACATTTCCTCTCGTTACAAGACGTCGCACTTAACTTTAATGGCTACTGTACGACTTGTTGCAGGTCTTATTAGGATGGCACTTGGTTCCGAATTTGATCCATATTCCTTTGTTTTCTAATGCTATTAAATGCGAATATCTTCATCTTGACAATTATAATTTCCAACCTGATAACACATTTATGAAATTACTGTATGAATATTTTGTACTCGAAATAGCTGTTAGAATTCCTTCCCAAAAACGACCACACTACCAGTGTAGCACTAATGTCAAAATATAGTTCTGAGACATTACCTTCTATCGCGATTTAATATCAATTGTAATTATCACGTGGCTTACTGATTTGCATTTTCAGAGTCGTACTATAACCGATAAAGCTATATTAGGTTTCTTTTTTCAATAAATACAAAACTGTATTGAACAACATTCTAATCAATAAAGTTAAGGTTTAATAATAATAATAATATGAGCCCACCGAGGGGAACCGAACCTCTGATTTTAGCGCTGTAAAATAATAGCAGATATGTAATTATAAACAGACTTATGACCTGTATAGATTGTACCTAAAAATTAACTAAATTTAAAATAGAATTCTTACTTATAATTATTAAAAATACATTTACTCATCAGTTGGGTAACCTCGCTGTTAACGATATTTTCGACCATAACCCAAATAACACCTCCAGAGATTTGGCCAGCTTACATACAGACCAGAATAAGCTGACAATGCAAAATAATCCTCATAGTAAAAGAGATTAAAAATAAAATAATAAACAATAATCAACATAAATAACACGTCAAATATGTTGTTAATAAAACTAGCATTCAGAAAGAACTTGCCCTTGAAACTAAAATTGTATTGTTTGTACACGAAGAGTGCCATCATAGTGCAATAAAAACATGTTATCAATTAATCAGTAATCAAATATTTGCTTCACTCCACAACTATCTCATTATCACAACACTTATTTGTTTGTGACAAAGCTACTGAGGCTGTCTACCAGCGTTTCTAATTTGAAACTGCCGAACAGGTGTGTGTATTCTTATAGCAAAGCCACATCGGGCTATCTACAGAGTCCACCGAGGTGAATGGAACCCCTGATTTTAGCGTTGTAAATCCGTAGACTTACAGCTGTACCACCGGGGTACCAGAACAGAAGGAAGGTAACCGGTTGGCAAAACACACCGCCAACCATTGAGCTCCTCATTACCAATAATAGTGAAATTGGCCGTCACATCATAATATCCCCATAGCTGAAAAACTGAGCAAATTCGGTGCCAGGTTTCGATCCTGCCACCGGCATATTACGACCGTATCAATTTTTTTCGCACGTATTTTCTTTGTACATATTTTTACAAACAAATAACGCGCAAAAAATACGTGTAAATATTTTTGTAGGTTTTTTTTTTGAGGACGAATGAAATACTTTTATAAAACTTTTCTTTTTGTTAAGACTAAATCAAACTAATATCCTTTAATCAATCTGCTAGGGGTGTTTAAAAATTAGTGAACATTACGATTTCTGCAGAAAAACGTACCAAATAAATAAAAAAATCAACTTTTAATTGTAATTGTATGCTTAAAACTTAAAAAAAAATACCTAAGCTGACAATACAATGGCGACTAGATTTTTTTTTTCTATTATAAAGCCTGGTGGCTGTAAACAAAAACAATATCAGAATTGTTTCAATGGGATTTGGGTGTTGTTTGAATGGGATGACGTGTCTCTATGCTAATGCGTGCAAGTCACAGGAATTTGTATGGAGAGCAAACCGAAGCAGGAACTAATTGCGACAAAAACAAGAGAAATATATCCTCATTCATAACATCTGTGTGTAGTTTGAGGAAAATGTTTTTCCGTGTTTGACTAAGGTGGGTTTGCAAGTTGCCTAAATTAATATCTTCTTAGGTTACATTACAAGGCATTCTAACACAATGGTTGTCTATTTCATGATTACAAAACCATAAACTTTTATCGTTTCGAATGAAAGGATATCAACATCCGTAGAACTGAACCTTTTCAACAAAGCAAGGTAAGGCACAATTCTAGCAGAGAAGAAACGAGTGACTCCGCCACTGCGAAGAAAGTTAAACACCGTTAGCACAAGCAAGTTAGGAATAAAAGAGTATACTGTTGAAGTAGGAATATTACGACTTGTAAACAAGAAAATTCACATGGATTTAAGTACATAAAAGCGACACGAGCGTCGTGTTCACAAGTGTCTCTCAAAACGTACAATCAATTGGAGGAACTCCTGTCAAAAATTACACAAATGGAAGCACGTTGTTACATTGGATAAAGCATGTTTTCTTTTGTATTTTTCTTCTTATAGCAAAGCCGCATTGAACTATCTGCTGTGTCCCCCTAGGGGAATCGAACACATGATTTTAGCATTGTAAATCTGAAGGCTTGCCACCGTCCCTAATCACGAATACGCATTAATAGATTTATTGCCGTTTCAAAAAAAAAGAGAATCGCTTGACTTATAACACAATAAGGACTATATTTAATAACCACTACAGACATATTCTATATGACGTTTCATAAATCGATAAATGTTTGTTTGTTTGTTTTTGAATTTCGCACAAAGCTACTCGAGAGCTATCTGTGCTAGCCGTCCCTAATTTAGCAGTGTAAGACTAGAGGGAAGGCAGCTAGTCATCACCACCCACCGCCAACTCTTGGGCTACTCTTTTCCTAACGAATAGTGGGATTGACCGTCACTGATTAACGCCTCCACGGCTGAAAGGGCGAGCATGTTTGGCGCGAGAGGGATGCGAACCCGCGACCCTCAGATTACGAGTCGCACGCCTTAACACGCTTGGCCATGCCGGACCCAAATCGATAAATAAGAAATTCTACAGAGAGCGTAATTTCAGTTTAGAAATACTACACAACTATCTGTCCGAACTATGGATGAGTTCAGTAGTCGAGTATAAAATATCCCAAATAATTAAATTATATATATATATATTTTACACGCATTAAATTACTATGAATAAGGTTTAATTTCATGAGGTGAACTAACACATTAAGTTTCATTTCTCCGACTTTTCGGTCACACCCAAGTACACAGATATGTATCTTATACTTCCAGACAAACTTTTCTAGGATGATTGCATGCACAGGTATACACACAGTCTAAAACGGGAGTTCTACAACCGATACACCTCATAAAAATCGATTCCATGCCCTCAAAACTATCTTCCCATTTCAAGAGCTACTTTTTCTCTCTCCATTTAGAATTCAGTTTAATGCATCGTTCACGTCAAGAGAAAATTTATTTGGAACATATAGGAAGTAGCGCTACGTGAATTAAACACGCCATGTCTTCACTACACTCATAAGGGTGGGGTTTCAAACCTATTAACCACAAATATAATCAACGTCTACTTGTGCCTTACTGCTAAAAAACTTGTAATTCTGTGGGAGGAATAGTGCAACTGCGTGTATGTACACTGTTCGTGAAATTTATTGCACGTAACTTTGTCAAGATGTAACCTAGATAACTTGTCTCTTCCTTTATAAAGTTCATACTAACCATAGTTTAACAATTCAATCCACTGCCTGATTTATAATAAAGAATGAAAAGACGGAAAGGAATATTGGAACTCACGCAAGTCTTCAGGTTGAAGATATTTCTAAATGAATTGAAATAAAATTACTTTTACCATATTGCTAAGTAAGAACAACCAGAAGGAATTACAAATTTAGTCTACAAAACATCACACACATATATGGTGAATTTCACTGCATGCAGAGGTTCAGCGTACGCTATTGGAGAATGCATACTATATCGTACATCAATTTAACAATTAAAACGGAAAATCTCAGAGCTCCATCTGTCAACATACTGTAATAAATGAGCGATCTAATAACAATATCTATATAATTTCATAATTTTATCACTAACAGCTTGCGAGTTTAAAAAATAAGCCTAAATTAAACGAACTGAGTCCGTCGCGATGGTAGACAGAACGGTTCCTTGTAAAGTACAGGTCAACTTCAGAGACGTCAGAATTCTTAAAATGAAAATGAAATATATACATGTACAAATGCACTAGAAATAAACAGCAATTTGCGTTCCTTCTTAGATACATTTCTGAATGATCCAAACTAATGACGGCACATACAAGAAAGCTGTAGCAACAACATATTTAAAAAAAAAATATAACCAATCTTCCAAATCTCAAAGATCCACCAACAACATTCGTATACTGTTAGACTGATTCTTGCTAACATTTTACAACAAAATTAACAAAAAACAGTATTTCCTTAAACGTATACAAGTTTTACCGCGGAAAACTATCAAAACAATGGAGTCACTATTACCAGATTTTGTTATTTTTAAATATTTACTTTTACTTTGTGTGTGTGTGTGTGTGTGTGTGTGTGTGTGTTATCGGTAATATTACCGAACCTACAAATTAACTCAACTATATGGGAAGATGAAGACAGAAAAAATACAAATTATCAAGTTTACTGGCAATCAAGTACAACATAACAGTGAATGTTAGAGAACACTATTTAAAGATACAACAGTTTAATTACACCATTCATAAAACAGATGAAATAGTATTGGTGAATAAATAGTCTGTGTAACAATATCTTGACAAAGGTTTTTATTTCTTTTTCATTACAAAGATTTCTTAATTTTTTCTTTGGCAGATTTGGTTTTCTTTAAAATTACGTGAAATTAATGAGGTGCAGTCAGTCTTATGTTAGAAGACATGAGAGGGTGGACGATTGCGCGCATTTATGCTATAATGTTTTATTCATCTACGTCGCTTGAAGTTTTGACATTTGTATACACAAACACATGGTTGTCCTGGAGTTTATTTGGTTCAGCCGTCTAGTTTTGTGTTAGGCTTAAAAATTAGCTTTGCATTAATACTGGTTTTAAAGGACGAAACCATTATTTTTTTTAACACAATAGAGACTGAAAATCTTCCGGTAAAAATAGGTACTGGAATCTTTGGTTAAGCTGATGTTACCCGAGCTATGACAATCATTTTTGTTTTAACAATTATGTTTTTAACGCTAGTTTTAAAAACATGTTAATATGAAGAAAACTCGATTTTAGATGTTCGATTTCCAAACTTAGAATGCCTTGAGGACTATTAAGTGATTGTAGCATTAGTAATTAACGTTTAAAATACTTATTTCTTGAGAGGTTGGATGAGCTGAATTCCGAAGAAGTCAGTGAGGGCAGCCTTGCCTGTGCTTTATAAATTATTCATGACTTACGTTGACTAATCTAAACACACCACTCTTCTCTCCTTCGTTGACAACAAAATCTTACTTACTGTTGTTGTTTTCACTCTACAAAGTCCAACTTTCACTAGAAACACTTAAACACCTCTATATAAAACTTACCTGGAAGAAGAAACACACGAAGCTCTCACTTCTAAACGTTTTTATACATAAACGACACAAGTTCCCCCATGACTGTTTATCGAAAGAGGTTTTCTCATTTCTATACGTTAACTGAGCTCTTTTTGCAATGCAATTCTTCTTCTGAAGTTGTAGTCCCGAAGTTTTCTTTTTCGATAATATACAGAATATCACCTTATCTCATTCTCTTTGTACACATACACACAAAACACCGTTGACAAGTTGTACGTCTGGTGGCTTATCGTCACAGGTTGTAGCAAGGAGCTGGCTGAACCATTTTCGATTAAACGTGGTAGAAGAACTCATGTCCACCCCTCGCTACAAGACCGAGTTTAAACGGTTATGTAATAGACTAACAAGTCCAGTATGGCAGCCATACAAGTTTTTACTACGTGAAACCTTTGCCAAATGAAAGTGGCCTTGACTGCCATGAACAACACGGTTACCTTTCTTGGTTGCCCACTTCCAGTAGGTTGTGTCGAATAATATGCACACCGTTCCCCGGAACACAAATTAAATACAGCGCTAGACGCCGGAACATTTGCTAGCATGCAACGTCATTCGTAATATATTTTAAAAGTTAAATGTTTGAACGCAGAAAGGTGAAAGTTTTAGAAACCAAAAATGCTAATTTTTTTATAAAAAACACGTCACAAATTGCAGATACTCCCCTCTCAATTTTTTCTAAATTCATCAATTTTGGATTCAGAAAATCTTTTTTCTCATTGACCAACCCAACTGACAAGCTTTTGAACAGAACGAAAGCCTTCTTGGATACTGACTTTCGAAACAAAAGATAGCAAGGAAATGCAATTTTTTATACCTTTTGATTTTGAATCCGAAATGGATAAATTAACGTAGAGAAGAAATAACTACAGCTCGTGCAGCTTTCCGTTTGTTTGGAATTAAGCACAAGGCTACACGATGAACTGTCTGTGCTCTGCTCCTCACGGATATCGAAATCCAATTTCTAGCGGTGCTTTGCCACTAGAGGGGGATACGCAACTTTTATCATAACTTTTAGGCTTATTGATATTTGTCATAAATTACAAAGAATTGTGTGTAGTAGTCAAAGCGTGTCTTCGTTTGTCAAGATCTATTGCTTGTTACTACAAAACATGATTTTGTGACAATTTAATTTAAACCAATGACTAAAACCACATGGTAGAGAAAGGATTATGTCAAGAATTTATTTATTCGTCTGACTACACTGTCACGTCCATGCACACAAAAGAACACTTAATGTGATAACAACATGGATTTGATTCTGAAGTGTTTCAACGTACTACAAAGTTTTTTCAAAAGATAAAACTATGACAGTGATATAAAGAGCACATTAACCCTGACCAGCTTATAATCAAAAGAACAAAAAATTTAAAGTAATGTATCCGGATTAAAATTCAATATACGTTCACTATATGACAAATGTTTTTTTCTCCGTTAAGAAATCGGTATGTAAACAAAACGCAATAGATTGTAAACTATGGCGTCAAATAATGATTTAAATCAGTTAATTCAATGGCAAATAACCTTATCGTAAGGAAATGCCTTCTTGTAATATACCCTCAGTTGTTTAGTAGCGAGTTCATGTTTATTTACGATATTACTAAAGATCTGTTGCTACCCTCAATTGTTTAAAAGAGTTTGCATGTTTCATTAAGATCTTACTAAACATCTGCTTTTACCCTCAGTTGTCTCTAGGATCTTACTAAAGTATCTGCTTTTTAAAAGTGAAGCCACGTTTAAGATCTTACTAACGGTCAATTTCTAGACACGACGCTTGTAAAAAGTACTCCACTAAACAACTGTCGGTACAAATGAAACATGTTCACGCTATATGTAAAGTAACAAACGGATGATAACAGAATATGCAAGACTGATACAGGAAGTAATTGTATGGTTTGTATAAATCTCAATCATTATAATTTATTTATTCGAAAACGACCTATCCCTCCCTTCAAGTGTTTCCAACGATAAATACAAACTATTCATGTGTCATCAATGAGAAGTTAGTACGCCAATTTTAAATGCGACTCCCCTAAACATTGTTTATTCATTATGGAATGTGCGAACTTTTTAAACCGAAACGTACAACAATCTATTTCTATCATGCTCATTACAGCAGATGACAAGTCACGTTTCAAATCTTACAAACTGTGAACCAGATTCACTGGTCCTTACATGTTGTTGAACCTTCGCGTGTTCGAGACTACAAAAGGCCGGAATAAAAATTAGTTCCATGTGCTTTAAGAGCACCTCTCCTCCTAAGTAAAGCAAGACAATATTACTTGTCGGTGGAGACGCTGACCTAAATAGGAAAAAAAAAGCACCAAAGTATACGCTCGAGATCTTTTCGCGTCCGCCTACGGACCTTAAATGGAATTTGGAGATCTATCAAAAGATAGTAGACTTTACGGGCTTGCCATAAAAAAAAAAAATGTACACTGAGCATTCATTTCGAAGAATTAAACCCCTTCATAGAGAAAACACATGAAACGTGTATCCAACGCACAGAATTAGACAAGGCATATAAATGAAGATGTACTCTGAAGACATCTAACATGGGTGTTAAAACGTTTATTAAAATAAAGATGACCTAAGAAAGTCGAAACGTTGTTCTCTTTTACTTTAAAATTTTAATATCCATATCAACCGTCTTTAGAATACATTTTTACTTCAAGTAGGTTTCTCGTCATCACGAATAAATGAAAGTCATTAACGTTATGCATACACGTGTCTGTGTGGTTGTTTAAGTTCAGTTATGTAAGCGATTTGTTCTTTATAAAGTAATGTAAATAAATGTCAACGTGGTGAAACGAATATCATAAAAGGAACCAAATTACAAGTTTGCCAGTATAAGCCTTCATCATCCATCTGATATTTGGTGTTTCTTATTAATTAAATATCACATCACACATTACGAAAAGCTGGTAGCATCAATACTGCGTTACAGGTCGGTATCCTTGAGACTGATGGCTATACTTAAATCTGACACTCACACGAGACTTCACATTTTCTCTGACAGACGAACTTACGAAACTCTTCTATAATTGATAGGGTATCTCAACCGTTGAAAAAAATTGCACACTCTCGTATTTTATGATGTAAAAGGGAATTTAACCTAAAATTAAAATATTTGTAAATTTCGAAATGTATACTCTTATTTTGTTGAAACATGCATGACGTTTGCTACACTCAGTGTACAAATATTCATTTGTGTACATGACTAAAATATTACGTCATTCTGTTTCCTTTACAAAAAAAAAATTATAATCGCTGTCATTTTTTTGGTATTACATTACAATTTATATATATAAACCAAGACGTCTTAAAATTTCCATGCATAAAGAACTACCAATAGCTTTATTTCAGGTTCTCTCTGAATCGAGACTTGGATCACCTAACTTTAGCTAAAGTTTCTTCGCCTGTTTGTTTCAGGGTTCATATCAATTTTGGACCGACTGAAAGCATAATTACTTTAAATAACCGGTACAACAGTTTTTCACATGTTGAAATGTATATATATTAAATAAAAAGGCAATTTCTTATGAATTAAAAGTTAATGACAATTTTCAACAGAACATCCACAAAACACCTACATAAAAGCGCTTATATTTAATGCAGTAATCTAATGTATGACATTACCCATGTTAGTTTACACCTTCATTAACGTGCAACAGTGTGATGTCATCAAACACTAAACGAACGACTCGGCAGGTGGCATTAAATGCATGACGTCATAACCAGTAGATGCTTTATTGCAATAACCAAATCAACATTAAACATTTACTTAGTTTTAATTACTTCAATCTGAAGTTGTTTGGAGTATAAACGACTATAATCAGTCTAGTCTTTAATATGGAAATTGCTTTTATTTACTTTTCAAGCATTTAACATGGATTACACAGAAAATTCGGGATTTTTACGTGTGTTCCAATGGAAGATATGACAGTCAATTTGTGAATACACGCGAGTTAAAACTTTCGATTGTTTGTCTTTAAAAAAAAAACACCAATTAAAGAAATCTAAAAATTATTTTAAAAGAAATTCATTTCAATTTATAAAATCAATGAATTATGTATTTATGAAATTTTTGTTGGTTAGTGTGTAAATGAGTTGCATTATATTCCCAAGGTTAGAATAAGTTAGGACTAACAACAAGTAACCATGGTAATTTGAAGCCAAAAGGAAACATTTAGGTTATGACTCTACAACCAAAGGTTCACCTTGCGAAATACTTTTAATTGCTGTAAATATAAGCATAACGTGAAAAGCAAAAAATAATCTTGAAGCTCAATAATATTCCAAGTCTACCGAGCTAATTACTGTTACACAATTTAGACATAATTCTGATTAAAACATTTAACTACTGTTCCATATAAACCTGCTTTCAATAAACTGTGATACAAATACTGTTTTATATAAACTTCCAATTAAGTTTGTGCTTTTATTATAAAACTATTGAAACTACACAAAACACTTTCAAGCTTGTTATATGCAAATGCCAATCATAACTTCATTCTCCATCTTTTATAAGTGACTTAACGTGATGAATAACACACATTCAAACTGCCAAATACATTTGTATTTACCGATGACCCCCCACACTAAACGTGAATGAATCCACTGTTCAGTAACTGTCAGACCTCTATACTTGTGCATCAAAAGTTGGTAAATGGGATTTGCCTTGTCATCATACTACCATCACAACACATTTTTCATCATCCATTCTAAACAAAATATAGGATATTAATATTTACATTTGAAGAACTTGACATACTATTCTTCCAAATGTTAATCCTAAAGCATACAAAAATATGACCCACTATTTATTTTTGAATATTATTAAATCACTGCTCGATCAGGAATTCACATACATAACTATATGTCAGAAAACTTGTTACTTTTCATGATACTACTTGTGCAAATGTTATAGGAAAATGATTTGCACGCTGCAGACAAATATGAAATACTGACAAAGACAGTTCACAGAAAAGTATTTATTTGTAGATACATGTTTATGGCCATGCTGTTTCCATGATGGTCACTGCATAATCTATTACAAGTAGCTAAACATTTATGAATTGACAAAATATATTACTTACACCAATGCTTAAAGTAAAATGTTTTACAAAACTGAGCAGAAATTTAAACAAATGTAACTCACTCAATCAAGGGCACTTTTCCTCATTTAGCAAGTTTGATATTTTACTGTTAACTGTTTTATCAATTTATTGTGTTCGAGTAAAACATTTGTATAATCACTAACAATACCTAAATTTAGATACAGCACCATTCAGTACAATCTATACAGTGCACATTTAGATACAGCACCATTCAGTACAATCTATACAGTGCACATTTAGATACAGCACCATTCAGTACAATCTATACAGTGCACATTTAGATACAGCACCATTCAGTACAATCTATGCAGTGCACATTTAGATACAGCACCATTCAGTACAATCTATGCAGTGCACATTTAGATACAGCACCATTCAGTACAATCTATACAGTGCACATTTAGATACAGCACCATTCAGTACAATCTATACAGTGCACATTTAGATACAACACAATTCAGTACAATCTATACAGTGTACATTTAGATACAACACAATTCAGTACAATCTATACAGTGCACATTTAGATACAACACAATTCAGTACAATCTATACAGTGTACATTTAGATACAACACAATTCAGTACAATCTATACAGTGTACATTTAGATACAACACAATTCAGTACAATCTATACAGTGTACATTTAGATACAACACAATTCAGTACACTTTTGCTACTGAAAAAAATAACCTTGTAAGGAAAATGTATTTTATCTTTCTCTTTTTTCAAAGTTAAAATCATAGCCCCAAAACTTGACTAAAATAACTACCTTATATTGTCAAGAGAAAATACTAAACTGAGTTCTTACCATTCTATGCAGATATCTTGAGCCACTAACTATGGTTGTTGACTTTTGTATCAGATGTGGAGAAGATTGCTGCCAAATTTAATTAATTAGCACTCAATATACATAGGAAACATAACAAAAAACATATATAGACACATGCACACACCAATAGGAGACATCTGGTTCTTCAAGACTATCTCTAGACTACTATTCAAGAAAACATAGCATGTAAACCACCCAGGATATCACGAATTCTCCTTTGAAACTGTTGGTGTTGATTTCTGTTCAAGACAACTTATTCCATAACCACTCACCTTGTTACAAAAAATAAATGTTTTATCTAAAGTCTATGACTAACCTACTTTTTCTGTTTTGAGAGTTGAATTTTAGATGCATTAATGAGGATTATAAGGAGTCAAATAGTGAAGAAAGAGAGACTTCAAATTATTCAAAAGTTTCTTTTACTAAATGGTTAGAAAGCCATTGGAGATGTTAATACCACTAGCTTTTATTGTTAAAACAATGATAAAATTGCAAGAGTTGAACTGGGTGAATGCTTGGGAAAGAATAAGCATAGTATATTTAGCTTTGATGTTTTACTACACTTTGAGATGAAAATAACTTGTTCCTAATTTTAAGGAAACCAATTTTGTGACCACAAAAAAAAATGAATTTGGATAATGAGTTAAAAGGTGATGTTGAAAACTTTTAATTCAAGACATGAATGCTAAGAAAAAGAACAAAGATAAATATACATCAGTTAGTTTTACTTCTGTTTCTACAGTGGGAAAAATTTAGTTACTCAAAGGAAGCTATTCAAAATAATTTAGTAAAATATCAAATTAAAATCTCCATGGATTTATCAAAGTGAATTTAATCTTGCCTTACTAATTTATCTTTTTAAAGGATGTTGCTTGTTCTGCCTATACTTTCAATAAAATGTCACATAAGTACATTATCTAAGAAAAACATCAACAGGAGTTAAGAGGAGATGATGCAGTTGGATTGGTTGGCAGATGGATGGGAGGAAGCAATGCTTGTTGGAGTCCAGTCAGATTGAGCACTTCTTACTGGAAGAGTATATCAGAAGACAGTGTTTGTACCATTTGTTATTTCTTACTTACAAAAATGACGTCACTATGGGTCTAATTAACACATTGTTAAAGTTTTGTGATTAAATCAAACTGACATTTCTACACATAGAACTAACATCAGGATGTTGAGGTGCTATAGGGTGAAAGATCTTATTTTAGTTTGCAAGATTATGTAGCAATTGGATAGACCTCTGAATACTTGGAGCTATATTTTAGAAATAAGAGGACAAAGGCTTAATATCTGAAAAATGTGGAATAGAACCAAGTTATAAATTTGTACAATAACGGTTAACTTAATAAACAAATTTCCATCAAAAGTGGTGGAGGCCAGCTTATTATAGCAATTTAAAAAGACAACCGATGATTTCCTTAAAAGTTAAAAGGTGAGTTTAAATCATTATTTCCTTAAAAATAGGTGTGCAAAGACAGCCTTGAATAACAAAATAGTTCTTTGTTATTCATAGGATATATTACAGTAAACTGTGCTCTCTATGCTAAAAGAAATTAAAGGCTTATTTATCCTACTACATCCCCCCCCTAAGATAATCTTCTAAACTCCCTTTTGATTCTTATTTTCTCTAGAGAAAAATAAAGTATCTTAGCCTATCCATATAACAAAACTGGAAGTTTCCTAGTAGTAAATTTTGAATTCTAATAACCTCATTTGCTGTGAAAATACCCAAGTGAATGTTCAAAAAATTATTACATTTATAGTAATTTATTAACCTGAAAAGAATTACTGAATGAGCTATCAAGCAAAAGGCTTTAAAATATTTACAGAACAGGCTTAACAGGTCTTATTCTTATATATGTAACAAAAGCAAAAAAATTAAAACATCCACAACCAACTAAAGCATTTAGGTAGTAAGTAAAATGGTACACAAAATGTGTTTCTGGGTTGTAATGTTACTTACTTTGGTCTATTGCTAAAGTACCTTGATTATTGTTAACACTGCTGAAACTAAATCTTTTGCAAAACATTTTGGTTTTTTTGTTTAAGAGAAAAGCCAAATTAAGGTTCATTATTCAATTACCACAATTCTTTACATTGGAGCTTGTAGTACATTTCTTAAAGACATTTTATAACAGCATCACATACAATTATATACTTACAACAAATATTCACACTTTTAGAAATTAGTGTAGTTTGTGAAAACTATACAAAGTATTAAAATTCATATTGTTTTCAAAGTTAAATTGTTTATTGAGCACATTACATCAAATAGAACATAGATCCAAACTACCATAGCACTGTTAAGTATTTCTATGGGATTAAGATATAACAGTGAAATTCTTATGCATTATTCCACACATTTTACACTATTCTTTACAAAGTGAATCATATATTATAAACTTAAAAGGTCAGTGTGAACATTTATAACTGATCTATTTCAAATCAAACAAACCTATTAAATAAAAAGCAAAATATCTGGGTCAATCAATTCAAAATTTCCTTTTCATACCTTAAGAAAACCTGTTTAAGTCAAAAGCCTGTAAAACAAATCCTTAAATAAATCAAACCTGTCACTAAAAATCACACAATATACCAATTATAGAAAATATTTCTAAAAGGTAAACATTCTTGTGAAATGTTCCACATCAGGAATTTGAAAGTTTATATTTCATATTGACAGTTTTAACTCCTGAAAGAACTTTTTAATACTGACCAAAACAAAATTTCTTATAGCTTCTACAAACTTAACACTTAATGTGCATAACTCACATTTTTATTTTCTAATACACTCTAATACAAGTGGAAAAGACAATTACAAAACAGAATTATGTCTAACACTATTAAGGGTCTAGTTGTATTGCAAAGAAAACCTGACCTGATTACCAAGTAATAAACCTATATTATACATTGTACTAATCACACATCTTCACCTAATAAACATTAGCCCTCTTTATACAAAATAAAGCACGAAATGTTAAAGTTTGATAATTCTTTTCATAAAAGCCAGAGTAATGCTAATTGAACTGTAACTTTCAACAGTCTTTAAATGTAATTCTGTGCCAAAGCAGTTCATGAATCATGCTATGAAATATGCAATTTTTTTGTGGCTAAAAAAGTCAAATTAAATGACTAATCAGAAAAATTTAAACTGACTTACACAGAAATTGCTTAATACCCAAAAGCACACTTCCATGTTAAAATATTAACTGCATTACATCCATTTCTTTAATTCAATGACATTTAATTATTTCATTTTTATTTTTGCATTGTAACTAAAACTTACAATAATATTGATATAACTTAAGAAATTGAACTTAAAAATATAATGATATTACTAATACACTTAAACACGTGAGCTTTTAAAAGTTACAATTATTATTTTGTAAGCTACAGCTACTAGCTTACTGCATTATGCACCTACAAGTAATAAATTAATCTTAGCGTATACTTAACCATTGACTGCTTAACGTTACTATCAATTATCAAGCACATTTTATAGGGTATCGTTTGCACAATCTTGCAAGTCATATCTCAACTTCTGTTCGCATGATTCAGCTTTCTTTGCGTCTTATCATCTGTGTCAAGAATGTTAAACAATTATCAGGTTTTAATCAAAAGTAATTATATTAATTTAAAGGTTATCCTTTGTATTAAATTAAGCATGTAATTTGAAAAACAGCTAACGTCAGTCTTAATAATAAATTAGACAAATTTAAATCATGAAAAGGGATAATAAAATGTAAGATAAATTAATTCAAGATGGCACGCGATAACAATTAACCACTTTACTATTTAGAACAGTACCGACCCTTAAACATTTAATCTGTTAGAGTATACATTTAATGATCGGTCCCACAGACTTACAGCGGTCAAGGCTTCACTAAAGCTCTAGAAGCAAATTATTAGCGCTATTGAAGATGACTAACTAACTTACCATAATGAGAAAATTGGTTGTCTTATGCACAACCTTCTAGTAGTACTGCTACTATAGCTTAGTGTAGACTATAGTACTTCAGAGACGGTAAGAAATGAACTGACAGTGTTATAAAATGTGACATTATACTAAGCTATCAACGATAAATTTAGTTACTCACTCCAAATGTTATACTTCGAAGTTGAATTTTATAAATTCAATACAAGAAAGCGATTGTTAACTAAAATTATCTATAATACATGCAACTACGACGAGACAACGTAAAGTCAAAAAGAATTTTAGGCCTAGTACTTACGCTTACTTCTTGTAAATACACGAGTAAAGACTAAACTACTACTCCTCCTCCCAAACCCATTGACGTCGAAGTTCTTGTATCCAATAGATTCGTGCATCGGTGCAAGATCTCCGAGGTCTCGACTACTTTATGACAGCTAGGGGTGATAGTTTTATTCGAATAACCTAGTGTCGATTCTATTTTAACTAACTCGCTCACCATTGATAACTTATATTCAAGAAGTAGTCTATCAGTCAATTATAGAAATAATAAATGTTTGTACTGTTATACCACTTATTTATTTTTAATGATTATTTTAAAATATTAATACTTATTGTTTACAAGTTACACCGTCCCTTCGCGAGTGAAACATATTTAAAGCTTTCGAGAAACCGGTGACACAGTTTCTCATTTTCAAAGCTGTAAGTCGTCTTATACTACATAGGATCTAAACGGCAAGGTCAGTGACCTCAACGTTTAGACACAACCAATATTAATTTAAAAGTAATGACCAAGGAAACATAACCAGTATCACTTGCCACTTGCACAGCTCCTTTTAACCGATTAGAGGGCTCGATTGTCATATTTATAATAACCGGAGAGTTCAAAAAGATTGTACAGCAGCATATCATGGCTCGAGCCTTGAGCCTTCCCATTCGTATTTCGGCACGCTAAACACAATAGGCTACGCCGAGCCCCATCAGAAAGAATAATTTCTCATAAGGAGAAAGGTGATGAAATCGTGACATGTGTATTTGTTGTTTTTACAATTTTTCCCTTTCCATTTATCATTTAAGAGGGAAGAATTATTATAATTTAGTTAATTTGATTTTTCAACAACTTTAACAGCATATTCACTAACTATAACCATGATCTTGTATGTATGCATTATTATTATTTACCAGACTTTCAACTAAGTTATTTCAGTATCGACTGTGTCTTACAAAGTTAATTAGAAGTTTTAGGGATTTGTTACAAAATTCGCACTTTCCTATTTTGTATACATTTCATTGTATATTGTTGTTGTTTCGTTAGTCTGCACTAAACATTTATTGCAACTGTGAAATAATGTCAGCCAGTTTTTATTATATGAAAAGAAACAGAAACTGGATCTCCTATAGCGATGTGGCAAATTAACCCTAATCGTTAAATCCAAGCTTACTGCTGTTCAGTATCTCATAATCTGGAATGGTGTGTATACACACACACACACACACACACATATATATATATATATATATAAATTTGTCTCACGTTTTTTTTAATAAAAAACAACAACAGTCAACAAATTGGAAGTATTATCCTTGTATCTTCTCGTTTATAACGTCTACTTCTGTTCACAGTGCCGACTCAAGGATTCGACCTTACGAAAAATAACGTAAAATTGTTATATTAATAAAACTTCATTGACCAGCTTACGCCATTCTCATTTAGATTTTCGATTTATAACAAGAATCTAATATATTTATCTCGGCTAATAATACCTGATAAAAAACTTCACTGATTTTATTACACGATATCCAAATACCAATCTCAAATTAACATTTTCTACAATAATTTCCGTTAACAAACGATATTCAAGTCAATTAAGTGTTTTACAGTCCTTTGTTTTTTATTGTCAAATTGTCACGAGATTTTTGAGGCGGTATAACGTTTTTAACTGGCCATTTTTGATAGTATTAACTATAAAATGTCTTACTTTCACTTTTACCTCTTTTTTTAACGTAGGTTAAACAAAAGATTTTTAATTGTTTGTCAAAATGCCTTTTTACTTCACTTTTGATTTATTTAAAGATAGCCTCAACATTATAAATCTCAATCAAAAAATTCTAAATTATTTATTTTTTGTTTTTGAATTTCGCACAAAGCTACTCGAGGACTATCTGTGCTAGCCGTCCATAATTTAGCAGTGTAAGACCAGAGGAAAGGCAGCTAGTCATCACCACCCACCGCCAACTCTTGGCCTACTCTTTTATCAACGAATACTGGGATTGATCGTCACATTAGAAAAGGGCTGAAAGGGCGAGCGCGTTTGGCGCGACGGGGATGCGAACCCGCGACTCTCAGATTACGAGTCGCACGCCTTAAAATATCTAACGTTATTGCATTTTAAGTTCCTAGGTTTCTCTTGTTTTTCACCTATACAGTGACCATTCTCACTGTTACAGATTACTAAAACATTAGGCCCGGCATGGAGAGGGGGTAAGGGCGCTCGAATAATCTGGAGGTCGCGGGTTTGTTTGTTTGAATTTCGAGCAAAGCTACACGAGGGGTATCTGCGCTAGCCGTCCCTACTTTAATAGTGTAAGAGTAGAGGGAAGACAGCTAGTCATTACCACCCACCGTCAACTCTTGGGCTACTATTTTACCAACGAATAGTGGGATTGACCGTAAAATTGTAACGCCCCCACAGCTAAAAGGGCGCACATGTTTATATATATATATGTGTGTGTATACACACCGTTCCAGATTATGAGATACTGAACAGCAATGAGCCTAGTTTTAACAATTACGGCTAATTTGCCTCGGGCCCGGCATGGCCAAGCGTGTTAAGGCGTGCGACTCGTAATCCGAGGATCGAGGGTTCGCATCCCCGTCGCGCCAAACATGCTCGCCCTTTCAGCCGTGCGGGCGTTATAATGTGACGGTTATAATAATCCCACTATTCGTTGGAAAAACAGTTGGCAGTGGGGGGTGATTATTAGCTGCCTTCCCTCTAGTCTTACACTGCTAAATTAGGGAAGGCTTTGTGCGAATTTCAAAAAACAAACATAATTTGTCACATCACTACAGTTTCTGTTTTCTTTCATATAAGAAAAACTGGCTGACATTGTTTCACAGTTGCAATAAACGTTTAGTGCAGACTAACTACACAACAACAATAAACAATGAAATGTATACAAAATAGGAAAGTGCGAATTGTTGTGTTTTGCAATAAATCCCGAAAACTTCTAATTAACTTCGTAAGACACAGTCAATACTGAAATAACTTAGCTGAAAGTCCGATAAATAATAATAATGCATACATTCAAGAACATGGTTATAGTTAGTGAATATGCTGTTGAAGATGTTGAAACATAAAATTAACTAAACTATAATAATTCTTCCCTCTTAAATGATAAATGAAAACGGGAAAATTGTAAAAACAACAAATACACATGTCACGATTTCACCACCTTTCTCCTCAGGTTACGAATCGAACGTTTTAACCCACCTGGCCATGCCGGGCCTGGTCGTGGGTTCTAATTCTCGTCGCACCAAACATGCTCGTCCCTTTCAGCTGTGGGGGCGTTATAATGTGATAGTCAATTCCACTATTTCTTAATAAATTAGTAGTCTAATAGGTGGCGGTGGATGGTGATGAATAGCTGCCTTCTCTATAGTCTTACACTGTTAAATTAAGGACGGCTTGTGCAGGTAGCCTTCGTGTAGCTTTGTGCGAAATTCAAAAACAAAGAAACTAAAACATTAACCAATAGTTTCACAAAACCCAGACAATTTCTTATTAATATATTCTAATGTCTTAACCTAAAATTATTGTTATTTGTCAAATCATTATTGTGTTGAAGTTATTTTGATTTCGATTAACTATTGCTCGTTACTTAAATTATAAGTTTGGGTAAACTATCACACAAGTTTTAATCACTACACATCTCTTTTCTTTAGATTTTGTATTAACGTTTATTTAGTCGCTTCCTGACATGGTTTAATCTTTTATAACAACAATATAAACGTTTGTAAAGATCATATTTAGATTTTATCACTAATAGACTGAACTTTCAATAATGTGTATTGTTTACCGAAAGGTCCTTTACAAATTGTAATTACCTATGACAGAGTATTTTGATTAACAATGGAAGCTCATATATTGGTACACTGTTATCTTTTAAAAAACAACAATAATAAACACTGCCTTCTTGTTATTCACATCAAAGGGCTTCTTGCATTACTGACCATATCGTGATAACAATGTTAACACTAAATTTCCATTCGTGTATCGGAAACAAGTAACGCCGTGGTTCGTAACTACTTTAGAGAACAGACGATTCGTGTATTTTTCATATAATTAATTTCACAATCTCTTTCGTGTCCTGTAGCATCTGTCGTGACGTCGCAGCCTCAAATAATTGTCTCTAAGGTTCATGACTAGAAATTACTACGATGTACAACAAATTTTGTGTTAATGAAGAAGCATATCTTTCTAATCAGGAACCAAATATTCATATATATGTATGTGTAAACGCCATTTCATCCGTCTGGAAATAGAGGAAGATTAGTCTGTTGATAACATAACTTTACAGATTTGAAAACGAAAATGTGCAATAGATGTTCTTTAAAAATATTCGTATATATTTATATATACGATACTACTCCAGTCTGGACTGCTGTGGATACAGATCGTTCAGCTGTTTGACAGTAATGAGATAATTTTGGATAACAAGATGTATGCTGGTAATAAAAATAAGAAGTCTTAGTTTCTCCTCCGTAAAGTAGTGCGATTAAATGTGATGAAAGTTCCCGCCAAAAGATAAGAGAGCGTGCAAGGATACTTAAGACTAATCTTGAGTAACATGACGTAAAGTAGCTTACTCAGAAAAGTCTAGTATTCGTTTCAATCAAATAATATGCGTCTTTCTTTCACATACGAAATGGAAGTATAGAGCAATTCAGTGTTTAAGTGCCTGAAAAATATTGAATATTACAAAGCACTAAATGCAACAAAGAGAGAAAAGTATTTTTATATAAAATAAAAACTTTAAAAGAGTCAGGCAGTCGTTTAACGGGGTATTTTGGGTTCAAGCGCTATTTGTGCATTACTTTCATTTACAGAAGCAATAAAAGAGTTTACTTCTCCCATTAAAAAAAAGTTTCAAAGTAATTTCGAAGAAATAATAACCGATTACATTACCCTACGGCCTTTATCCAAGTCAAAGCATTATAAATTTGCAGCAGATACTGCAAAATCCACACAAGACTTCTGATACTATTAAGTGTGAAGTTAATGATATTATGATATGATTTTATAACAATTACGAAATTATTTTCTTACCAACTCGTAAGAAAACTACTAACATGAAGCACATACGCTAGGTGTCCCTTTAATGCATTCATTTATGAGTTCATGTTTCAAAGTAAACTGTAAATTAGTATCGGAAGTATATATAAAAAAGATTATTCAATTGTAACATTCAAAAGTAAAGCAGAATTAACTTCTCATAAAGAGACTAGATAATGCCAACACATGTACTCGAACATATGGATTTCAGTTTTCTTTAAAACATTTTTATACGCCTCGTGTTTTTGGCTGAATACTTAAAATGAACAAAATTCTAGCTATGGTTTCAACAAAAATACTTGTCAAAATGTGCTTCATAGAGAAGAATCAAATATCAAACTTCATAATAATTTATGTACAGATAAACATTAAGACAAAAGGGCCTTTGTAGCTGATTGATTAATAAATTTTTATTTTTTATTTTATCTTCAAGATACCTAAGGTCCTTCAAAACGACAATAATTCAAACTAAGTTCTGTGAGATTTAGGTAGCGACCTTTGTATTTGGGGTTGCGCAGACAAAACACCGACATACCAGAAAGTGAAATATGTAAACAAACGTATTGAAAGGATTTGTACCTAAAGTATAATACCTTCTAATGATACCCACCTCAAAAATACGAGACAAACTACCATAATCAAAACATTTTCGTAAAGAGCTATCAAATGACACAGAATTCATTTAGAAAATCTGTTACTTGATAGATACTCCTATTTAAATCATGTCCGGAATATACAGATTTTTGTTTTTCTTTGTTCACTTATCAATAATTAAATGTGATTAAAATAGTCGCCAGCGTAACAATGAACAAAAGTTAGTAATTGTGAGACTGTTAACATTAGACCAGTAATATTATGGAAGAAATAAACTTACCAAAATACATATTAAACATCTGTATTACTTTAAATAATGAACTTGTAATGATTATTCACAGTTCTGTCATTCTCAGAAGAACTAAGATGTGTTCTTTTGAATGAATAACTCATGAACTATCTTCAGGTAATTTTTAATGCTATCATAAGATTGTAGTTGTTTGAAAGCTTTGAGATCGTGTCAAGGTTTGAGTCTACTTGAGTTAGAGAAAAGCCTAGACTGCTCAGCGAATTTTAAGCACACATTATATATATAAGAATTATGGCATAAAATATAATATTTAAGTACTACCCGCGACCCATAAAATATTTACGTTAATTTTCACTTAAATTTTCTTGTTTTACATTGGTAAGTTTTGGTCTACTTGAATAAAACAACAACAAAAAAAACTGTGCAGTCAGACAAACAAAATTAAGTAGACGTAGCTTTATTTAATACAAATTACACATGAAGTATAGTTGTGGTGTTTATAATAGTGTATGACATGAGTTTACGAGTTGAAACAAAGAAACTAATATAAATGAAGAATGAAACTCATTGTAAAGAAAACAAATAGATAAAATGTGTTGTTGTTTTTTAAATTTCGCGCAAAGTTACTTGAGGGATCTGCGCTAGCCGTCCCTAATTTAGCAATGTAAGACTAGAGGGAAGACAGCTAGTCATCACCATCGCCCGCCAACTTATGGGCTACTCTTCTGCCAACGAATAGTGGGAATGAACGTCACATTATAACGACCCCACGGCTGAAAGGACGTGCATATTTGGTGTGACGGGAGTCGAACGCCTAAACCCTCCTGGCCATGCCAGGCCAGATAAAATGTGTTTATTGTAGTTTATGTGACGAAACCAAAGCTAGATATTTGGAAAGCTTTGTTTCCACTTACTGAAAAAAACCTCGACATTAAATTTGATCTTTGTCACACCGAATTTCTTTGGGCAAGCCAACAAAAGTAAAGAAATTAATCAAACCCTTAGAAATTGTTTGGGCTGAGATGTCTCTCAAACGATAAGCTTTAGGGGATCGAGTGGACGTGCACATGATAGTTAACAAATAATATTCCCAAATTGAGTTTTTGGTAAAAAGCCAACAAAATCAACAATGACACGAATGAAGGGTTCTTCGAAATCTGAAATAGGTTTCAAAGGAGTATTAGTAATTTTCTGGTTGAGTTTTTGACTCACTGACGCGTATAACAAGTTTTAAAAAATAAGAAACATTTTGCCTAATTTTAGGCCAAAAAGAAATATTTGATAATTTTTTCACATATTTTATTAACATCTAAATGTCTCCCATGGGGAGCTCACGGGAAATTTTCAATATTTCATAGCGATATTCTTTTGGAACAACGATTTGGTAAGCTATAGGCTAATTCTATGAAACCGCCAGATCTTGTGGTTTTCACTTCCTCATAAACATACCATTTTTGAAAACAATAACGATTTGAAACTTTTTTCAGTTTTTCTTTAGAAGTGCATATTTAAATATTAAAGAGGTCTATGGATCCTTTTCTTGCTCGGCAATCATTTTACAATAACAAACGAAACTTCATCAGATGAATCAGATCCCTTAAGTCTATTATTTTTACTCATCAAGGAATTGTCAACAAGATCCCTATCGGATTCAAAATAATATCTGAGACAAATTTATAATATCTTCCACTGTACACATGTATACATTCGATTTTGGATTAATTTCTTCGCTTGAGCTCGAGCCACATTATACGATGGAAACACGTCTGAATTCTCCTCAACAACATCATCCTCAGATGAACCAGTGATCGACTTGCTAACCATCTTTGGTTTGGCACCAACTTTTCCCTGAACAATAATGATGCACCCTTAATTGATATAGTAGGTCTTACTTACTCCAATCACTATAGGTCCAGAAGCTAGGTCTGATGCTAAATAAATGTTACGAAGAGGAACATTAGCAAAGCATTCCTCTATACCATGAGAAATAACATACTCATCAGTGGCAGAACTCGAATCTACATTTAGGCAATATACCTTCTTGAGTCGCTCCAGTATTGCGTAAAATACGTACAGGTATGGGATTGTCATTTGTCAGAAACACAGAACTAACAGACACAAAAGGATGACTATATCAGCCATTATAATAGTGATAGAATTAACAACATTGGGTTTTCTGGAGAAACTACAAATGGGTTTTACATTATTTGTTTTTATTTTCATCATTGGTACTGTTACATATTACAATTTATCTCAGATGAACCCCCAGTTTATTTCGTTAAGTATTGTAATTTTAAACAGTCTAAAACTAAATTATATTTTAATATGAATTTATAAGTTAATTAAATGAAGAGATGTATCATATTTACAAGACTGATACACACAACATCTTTTTAAATACAAATACATTTCAATATACAAACACTAATACAGTTTACTGCAGCTTTTATTGCAGTTAATGTACAAAGGTTTTAAAAAATTACAAACAATATCGAGTCTTCTTTCTGGTCTGGAACAATCTCAGTGTCTTATCATAGGTTCATGATGAGCGAATTAATTTCTCTTTGATGTCGGCACAATTCACATAACAGGGAGTAGGTAAGCTCTTCATTCCTCGTTGATCACACGCCGAGTTTTTCATCCCTGAATTTATTAATGTATTCATGATAATACTAATGTTGAATGCGAGCTTGCTGAAGTTAAACTGTTTGTAATGTTCGAAATCTATAAACATCCCTGGTCAAATACCTGAAGTTCTCAAATAAATACGCATTTATCGTAATTATAGCTTAAGAGGTTTATATTACACCACCTAGAGTAAACCAATAATATATACTGCCTTTTGTCTCGTTGTGTTTGGTTATATTTATAGGTGTGAGAAGAACTTGTCGAAAACTCAGCTTAGGCCACAATATAGACAATAAACTAATGTTTACGTACACAGATATATTGTTCATTCTTATGCTTGAGAATCTTCTACAATTTCACTGGGCTCGGCATGGCCAGGTGGGTTAAGGCGTTCGACTCGTTATCCGAGGGTCGTGGGTTCGAATTCCCATCGCACCAAACATTATCGTCCTTTCAGCAGTGAGGGCGTTATAATGCTACCGTCAATCCCACTATTCGTTGGTAAAAGAGTAGCCCAAGAGTTGGAGGTGAGTGGTGATGACTAGCTGCCTTCCCTCTAGTCTTACACTGCTAACTTAGGGACGGCTAGCGCAGACAGCCCTTGAGTAAAAAACAAACAAACATCAATGCCTGATTATATAACATAGTAATTGTTCTTTCATATCAGTGTAGTTCGTTTGAGCACAAAACAACGTGAACCTAAAACGAAGATATCCTTGGAAATTCCACAAAAAAAAAGAATAGAGAAAAATAGAGAATGTCTCGCAGAGCAAGCGTGATGAACAGTTCATAAAAATAATTAAAAGGCAGTCCAAATCAATGGAACGTAAAAAGTGGTTGTTGACAGTAGATGTTAAAATAAAAATATATCAAGAGATGTTTTCTAGTTCATACATACCATCGTTGCTACTAAACCTGGAACTGTGATAACGTTTCTAAAACTACCATGATTTGAATATTTTATTAACATTTCGAAACCCGGTATCCCATATTGTGTTAGCAACAAGTTAAACAAAATCATTACATGATCTAACTTGTTTTGTTGAGTTTTAACGTACAGTCATACTACAACAATTTATGTCATCCAATTGTGAATGGTAGAAATTAATATACAGCAACAAAGCTCGCCAGGAGTGGCTGATCTGTGAATCCAAGGATTTGTGGCTATTGAACTGTTGTAACAGAAACAATTCCATACTTTGGAGCTGTGAGTGGTGCATTAAAAGAGTAACAATCAACTGTAGTTGCGTTTCCTCTAGTCCATCAGCTCAAGTTACGGAGAGCTATGCGCAGATAATCCTTGTATAACTTTGCAGGAAGCTTTGAAACAAACAAACAGAAGTCTTGTTCCCATATAATGTGTGTGCGTATTAATTATTTATAGTTTAATCGATGTCTAAGAAAGAAAATTCATAAGACTGAAAAGTATAGGAGTTACAAAATTAGCTTCTTTATATATCTATAATAATAAATGATGTGTTTGTGCACATGTGTGTGAGACCGCCATAACTCCAAGAGAAAATAGCCTATAAGCCTAAGATTTTGCACACGTACTGAGTGAAACTTGAGAGTATGTATCTGCACATAATTAATTATCCACTGCCTGTATTTGCGCATCTATTTATGAGGAAACATAGGAAAAAACACAGACAAAAATATGCGACTCCTAAAACTCCAAGGGGAAACAAAACCTATACTCGTGAACTCTTGCAACAGTACTAAGTGAACCTGGATATTACTACTTATCCACTTGCAAACGAGAGACGAATTGCATACAAATTAAGTGATTGTTTATGTTACAAATAGAAATCGCAGTCAGATAGACACGCACGTGCGTGTGCGCATCTTTTGATGAGGCCAAGTGAAGAAAAAACATATAGAAAAGAAGAACGAATATTGTTATCAAGATTTTGATATATGTATGACATTCTCTGAGGTACTATCGAGTCTTTAAACATAGAAAAACATCTATATTGCTATGATATATCAATTACTAATCGAAAAGCAGCTACTGCTGATTTGTTGTATTATCTCCAATTGACATTTTGTGCCACAAACTGCTTGGGAAACACTGATTTAGCGACATGAAAATATTTTATGTGCTTTTATATGGCATAAAGTAGTTTCATAATAACATTAAACATCTTAGTTTTATTTTGGGACTCATGTACTTTGAGTTTATACCTAGTCTTTTAGAAGATGCAAGACTTTACTTTTATGAATTCAATAATACTATTAATTAAAGCAATTTATTTCTGAATTTAGCATTTATTATAAGGTTCTGCGTCTACATCATATCAGATTATGTTACTATTCATATCTGTATGGAATACAAAACAGTCATCAATATAAGATTTTGCAGTCAGTTTAATTTACTTTTAAATTTTGTGTATGAATTTGCAAAGAGAACTAGAAACTACAGGTGGTTAAGGCACTCGACTCGCAATCTGAAGTTCGTAGGTTCAAATTCTGTCGCTTTAAATATGCTCTCTCTTTCAGCCATGGGGGCGTTATAATGTGACGGTCAATCTCACTATTCTTTAATAAAAGAGTAGCGCAAAAGCTAGCGGTGGATGGTGATGACTAGCTGCCTTCCCTCTAGTCTTACACTGCTAAATTATGGACGGCTAGCGCAGATAGCCCTCATGTAGCTATGCGCGAAATTCAAAACAAACTAAACTAAGAATTAGAAACAACTTTCTACAATATATATAGTATTTAAATTAAAGCCATCTGTTTGCTTTTATAATACAAGGCCTGGCATGGCCAAGCGTGTTAAGGCGTGCGACTCGTAATCTGAAGGTCTCGGGTTCGCATCCCCGTCGCGCCAAACATGCTCGCCCTTTCAGCCGTGGGGGCGTTATAATGTGACGGTCAATCCCACTATTCGTTGATAAAAGAGTAGCCCAAGAGTTGGCGGTGGGTGGTGATGACTAGCTGCCTTCCCTCTAGTCTTACACTACTAAATTAGGGACGGCTAGCACAGATAGCCCTCGAGTAGCTTTGTGCGAAATTCAAAAAACAAACAAACAAACTTTATAATACAAATTTAATGCGAGATGCAGTAGAATGTAAATACAAACAGCATTTGTTTTATTTTTATCTTTTAGGATACAGTCCATCACTCTTAATTGAAAAATCAATGTGCAGAAACTTGGTGGTTAGACGATCGACTCGCAATCAATCGGTCACATGTTCGAATCCAGAACTAATTTTCCTGTCAACCGTGTGTGCATTATAATGTTACTGCCAATCTCAATTTTCTTTCATAAAGATTTCTTTCAAAATCAAGTGTTTGCAATGAGTGGTGTTCACTGGCTTCCTTCCTTCTAGTCTATCACTTCTCAATTAGGAATGAGGAGCTTTTCGCGAAATTTCAAACACATACTGTGTGTAAATACTTTATGTTCTTAGTTTTATTCCCCATAACTGCATACTGTATTCACTCTAAAATACTGTATTACCTAAAGGATAGCCTGTTGATAAAAATTACTTCAATCTGTATAGCTCATACAATCGAAAGCAGAACAGCACCACCTTCTGACAGTTGAAGTGTTTATTTACAAGTACTTTAATGATACACGGGACAACATCTTTATGAAATCCCAGTTTAGTAAGATAAGATGCGTTTTTTGATACTGCATTAAGTAACATTTGTGATTTCATCTTCTTCTTAGCTGTCTTGCTTTATATCTTTCGCAGGTGATATCGAAAGTAGTTGCATTACTCAAACTCCAAGTGGAATATTCAGACATCCGTTATTGATTATTTCTATATTTGGAGAGTTCGGAGAGGGCGCTTAAATTTCAGTCTCAAGAGATCAAGTCATGTTTTATTACTTATGAACTTAATTCTTTAGAATTCGCACTTTCAAATATTTTTGAATATGTATATATATGTGTGTGTATAATTCCAAAATGTTAAACTTAAATAAAACAACAATGTCTACGTAATATCGCATATTATTTGGACGAGATTAAAATATTTTCTTTGAAAATATTTTTTATACTGATGTATATAAATTGAGAGGTTGTGTATAAGTGGGAGGTAAATGAAATATATCGATTTTAGAAGGTAGAGGTGTGATATTGTGTTAAAATTGGTCGAATGTTGGGTAATTCATTTCGTATGCACTTTGATTAGAAGATTGGATTAACAGTAGGCTCGACTGATGGAGTGGATAAATGAATGCAGAGGAATATAAAAATGTTTTAAGAAAAGACTGGTAGGCTAGTGAATCAATACGTATATATATTTTTTTACTGTGCGCTCAAAATTCAAATTGAGTATAAATTACGTTATATATCATACAAAAATACATTATTTTTCGTATAGAGACAAAGGGGAAACGTAGCCATTAACTTTGTTATATAATAAACTGAAGAATTTAATCTTGCAAATGGAATCATCAATATGGAGATACTTTATGCTAATGTACAAACTATGCTATTTACTACTATGTGAGACTATACGTACAGATACTTGGTTTTACATACCAATTACAAGACAATTTTTTCTCATTCCAAGGCCGTTATTAGCAGGTTGTGGGACGTTAATAAAGTGAGTGCGGACGTGGAATTGGTTTCACGATAACTATGTGCATGTGTATATAATTTAGTGCAATCAGTTTTATTTAAAATCCTTGTTCAACCAACTGATTCAAAGATCATGTCGGCCATTTTGGTCCGTTTAGTATATTCCATGGTCTCAGAACCGACTGTGTGAATAACTCTTTGTATAGGTAGATATCATCAGGACCAACTAAAGCGTAGTTTATCGACTTCTATTTGAATGAACATTGCTCTTGTACCGTAAACCTTTGTTCCGCATTTATAACAGAGCGGCTGTCCCAAAGGAATAATCTTCCAAAGGTCGCTCACTGATGCCATGCCATTACGTCTCATTAGGCCCACGTATGTAACAGTAACAGAACTAATGATAATTTAGCAAAATGAATCCTCCAAACCGCCCCATCATCTTGTTCTTTTAGGTCTAATGGGAGGCGGCTTGCTTGTATAAGGATTTGTATAACGTGCTTCGAAACTAAAAGTGCATTCTAGCGTTAAGTACGACCTCGCAAGCTTTGAGAAATTTAGTTAATTTCTTTGTCAAAGAAATCTAAATTAGATTTTTTTTTTACTGAGTCTCTTTGTAAAGCTTTGTTCAAAAGTGCGAACCAATTTTTTTTTTCTCTGGAAATTTGTTTTGAATTGTGAAGTTTTCGATATAATTGATAAATGATTTAGTAATTGCGACTTAAGAATACAAAAACACAAAGATAGCAGGGAATGTGAAGGCAAACCGGATACATATTAACACAGTGTATTAACCATAAATATAAGTAATTTTTGTAAGATAATGATTTATATACACGTGTTTTTTATTCATTATTTTGCAGCGTTGTTTACTCCCTGAGTGTCTTTCAAAGTTCTCAGAAAAAAACCAACTATTTGTATTTATTACAAAGCTATTAAAATTCTCTGTCGTTGTCCCTAATTTTCAATTGTTTACTAAAGAAAGGGTAACTAATCAATAATACCCTAGCACCCGCCATCTATATTAGGAATTGACTGTTATTCTTGTAACATACCTGCAGCTTAAAGTGTATGGAGGAGTTTGAGGTATTGCACGAATTCGAACCTGGTTCCTCACGTTCAACAACATGGTTAAGTTATTAGACATTGTGTTTTTGCAATTGTAAATAACATATTCAATACTTATCAACACATCGTGGTAGCTTGCAGTTTTATATGATTATATAAGCCTAAGCCATAAAGCATAGTTTATGATCTTACATACATTGTCACTCAGTTACTCACTGAAATAGAAAATGTAGGGCTGAACTGGAATTTTAAAGCAAAATGTCGCCTTATGCGCACGTTTGCTAAAAGGGTGAGGATTCCTAGTGTTCGGGTATAACCATACTCCAATTCGATTAGAATAACATAATCATTTAACACTTTTATAGTACACCAAATCTGTAACTACAGAGTGTATCTGGTACGATATGTGTCAAACCTTGGACCACTCGAACTACATGCTGACAAACTTTTATAACAAAAATGGCTACTTTGAAATAGATAGTTTAATATTCACAAAGTTTCTTGTTGGGACGCCATTCCTCTGGTGATTTTAAACTTTAATGGAATTAAATGTTTGATATTACAAGGATTATCAAACATAGAACAACCGAAATTAACATAATTCAAGAGATGTTAGAGTGTTTTGATAAGTGTCAAGAGGAAATCAACAACCTAAATCTCCCTAATAAACACACATTTAAATACAACTTGACCATAGGTGAAAAAACCATCCAAGAACATAAAAATAGAAATGTCATCGTCATCAAGCTCGTGGAAAAAGGTGTTACTATAGTCATATGACGTGTAGATATGTATATAGCTGAGGCAGAATAACAAATCTATGATAGTGAATACCTTTACAAGTTACGAACAGATCATTTTGAAGAATATCAACACACTGTAAAGGAGATCATAAACAAATACAAGATGCAAGAACAAATAACGTTTGTGTGTTTCACCCTACCTGAACCTCTAGTTGCCTTATAGAGCTAACCCTTAGTTTCTTTTGACGAAATCTTGATATCTTTGATACTTACTCTTCTTATCTAAATGGAATATATCATCAAGGCTCTTCAAGTATTAAAGGAATATCTTTCTTCTAACCCACTACTCTTCACAGTGGACATCCAATCCTTTTTTGCTGTCGTACCGCATAGTGAGAGTCTTGAATCTTTGAGGTTCTAGAACCATCAACAGACACTCTTGTAATATTAGCTAAACTAGTTTTGACACGTAATTTTTTTCAACAATTAATATTACAAACAAATAAAGCAATGGTGTCAGGATGAGACTATCATTGATCAACCTATTTGTAGGCTACATAGAACACATCTTTCAAACTTATGATGGACTCATGACTGTTTCATACCAACAACACATTGATAAAATCACTGGAGTATCAAATTCCAGCATAGATGAACTTCATAATTTGGTCAATTTCGTTAAGAAATATCATTTACACAAGCAACCAAGCGTGTTAAGGCGTGCGACTCGTAATCTGAGGGTAGCGGGTTCGCATCCTGGTCGCGCCAAACATGCTCGCCCTCCCAGCCGTGGGTGCGTTATAATATGACGGTCAATCCCACTATTCGTTGGTAAAAGAGTAGCCCAAGAGTTGGCGGTGGGTGGTGATGACTAGCTGCCTTCCCTCTAGTCTTACACTGCTAAATTAGGGACGGCTAGCACAGATAGCCCTCGAGTAGCTTTGTGCGAAATTCCAAAACAAACAAACAAACAAACTATTTGTATAAGTTTCACGGTGAAACTGTTTGTTTTTTATTTTAGTACATTGACTACGTTAAATTTAGTATTTTAACAATTTCAAAAATCTTTCCTTATAGAGTTAACTTTGTCGATTTAGAATACATTATACCTTTGTTGAGTGATCAATAAAGTTAGTTTAATTTTAATCTTTATTTGGGATAGCTGCGCTGGCCATCTCTATATTTAACAGTGAAATACCAGGGGGAAGGTAGCTAGTCACCCACCGCCAATTTTTGGGATACTGTTTTACTAAAGAATATGGGGATTGACCATAACGTTATACCCCCACGGCTGAAAGGCGATCATGTTTTGTTTGTTTTGAATTTCGCGCAAAGCTACTCGTGATCTATCTGCTCTAGCCGTCCCTAATTTAGCTGTGTAAGATTAGAGCGAAGGCAGTTGGTCATCAATATCCACCGCCAACTCTTGGGCTACTCTTTTACCAATGAATAGTGGGATTGACCGTTACATTATAACACCCCCACGGCTAAAAGGGCGAGCATTTCTGGTGTAAAGGGGATTCGAACCCCCGACCCTCAGATTACAAGTCGAATGTCTTAACCACCAGGTAATGCTGGGCCTGAGGCAAGCATGTTTAGTGGGAGGGGATTTGAAACTGTGACCATTGCATAGCGAGTCAAGCGTTCTGACCATATCGCTATGCCAGGCCTAATCGTTATTTATAATAGGCTAATGTTCATCTATCTCGTGATGAAAGTTCGCAAGATTTTTCAACATCATAAGGGGAAGTTCCTAAACATTTTATTATAATTGGGTCTCTCATTAAAAAAAATGTTATTTAGCGAACGTGTTCATTTTTAAAGAAATAAATTAGTAGCAACTTTTTATCCTACCAAAATGAAAAATGTTATGAAATAGACCCTCGCTAAAATTAAAAAAAGTACCTTATTTTTAACATTTTTTTCCTAAATCGCTTCCTTCATGGAAAAATTGAACTTTTTTTCCTTTTAATAATTAAATTAATTTTGTATATTTATTGTTATAAACAAATTTCGTTTTTAAATTAAAATCGTAAAACTGTGGTAAAAATAGTTTAATACAGAATATAAAAATGACTTTTCCTGGTGAGAAATCATTGATATTGCAGAATAAAAGTGAGTTTTTTTTTTTTCAACGGGAATATCCAAACGTTCGCAGTGAACTGAATTGTTCAATGACTGAAGGAATCGCAAGTTCTTTGTACAGAGTTCGTTAGATATAAATTTCCATTAATTCTGTAGTAACTCGATCTCCGTAAGTTACGCAAGTATTTTTTTCACTCCAATATGAGTATAAAGTGAAGAAAAATATCAAAAATCATGATGTCAAAAACTGACAAACGGAATAGTCATTTATCACGGAGAAAGTCTGAAACTTTGAGAAAGAAAATGAAACGCCAGGATGCAAATTACAGAAAGAAAGAGCAAGAAAGAGACAGGCTTGCTCACCAAGTTAAGAGACAAGATCCAATAAGAATAAACCAGAAAGAAATCCGAAATACAGAATTACATCAAACCACTCTTCAGAATGTAGTTAAAAATCAAAAGCAAGTTCACGACAGAGAAGCACATCGTTCAGCTCGCCAAGATCCTGACGAGACTGTCACCTGCAAGGGGGCGTTGCTGTTAATTTTTAACACACATAATATTATCGTATAGTTTAGACAGGATGAGGCGTAACTAAATATTTTATTAAAAATACTTAACACCTTAAATAATATACGATGGGCTTTTTAATATTTGTTTATCAGCATATTTCGTCATAATTATTCGTGCTTATTGTTAGCATTCTACCATACATGAACATAATTATACCTTGCACTAAAATCGTTAATTCTTATAATAATATTTACAATCATTATTTACTAAACTTACGTAACAAAGTTTATTGACAAAAGTTAGAAGATTAACGCTTTCCGTGTAGGAAGAACATTGTAGGCCTAACGCAATTTATGTATGCTCATATTCTACGTGTTCCAAAACGTTAACGAAGCATTTAAAATATGAACATATGTAAACCGTGCTATGCCTAATATTTTAATTTAATTTGTATTAAAACTGCCTGTCACTGTTCATAGTTTGAAACTACTAGCCAGAGTGAGTGTGTATTTGAAATTACACACAAGTGACACTGTTTGTTTTGAATTTTGCGCAAAGCTACTCGAGAACTATCTGCGCTAGCCGTCTCTAATTTAGCAGTGTAAGACTAGAGGGAAGGCAGCTAGTCATCACCACCCACCGCCAAATCTTGGGCTACTCTTTTAACATCGAATAGTGGGATTGACCGTAACATAATAACGCCCCCACGGCTGAAAGGGCAAGCATGTTTGGTGCGAGCATGATTCGAACGCGTGACTCTCGGATTACGAGTCGAATGCCTTAACACGCTTGACCATGCCGGGACCGCAAGTGACACTGCTAAACTATCTATTCTATTCATTCGAAAATCGTTTGTTTCCTGCACTTACCGACTCATTGTTGAAAGACACTAGTTTTTTCACTATACACAGAGTTATTTAAAGGATTACACGAAGTGGAAAAGCAGTTGATTAGTTTGAATCCTGCGGCTGTAATAGCTCACATGGTTGACCTTTCACAAAGAGATATGCGATAATGTTTTTTTTAAAACATTTTCATCATGTTGTAATGAGCATTTTGCAATAAATCTTTGTTTCAATATCTTCTTTTTCTTTGAGTAAATCTTCTTTATATGGAAGATCTTAGTAATATTTTATATTCCACTTTTTAAGAAATACACTTTCAATATGATGAAAATTTGCAACAAGTTTTTATATCTGTGCTCTGTTTTACTCAAATAGATTTTACAGAAAAATTCAGGAATATTTTTATATTTCAGTTTTTTATGAAATACAGTTTCAATATGATGAATATTTGCAACACGTTTTCATATCTGTCTTGTGTTTTACTCTATTAGCTGTTGTGGAAAATATTTGCGACAGTTTCATTTTACCAAATGCAATTCCACTGACTATATTCTATTCTATTTTTATGAAGTCAAGCTTTTTAGCAATCTAACTGCTTTGTACTTTATTATAAAATAAAGATTTTACTTGTGACTTGGCTGAGATTGGCCCAAAGACCACGAAGTGGTTTGTGGACAAACGTTTTTTTTTTTTTACTTTCATAAGTGTACTTTTTTCTTGCTATACGTTACAACGTTTTTAAAATTAGCACAATTGGAGCAGTTTGCCTTATGAAACTCGATATATTATATTGCTTTCTTATTAAATAAAACACAATAACAGCCCATATTGATTTTCCATGTGATCCAACATTGAATCCAAGAAATTTATAGGTCACAGTGATGAGTATAGCGTGATTGAAAATCCGGGAATTCCTGGTTCACATTCTATTGTTGAAAATAGTTTAAGATCCATCCATATCCTGCGAAATAGATACATGGACATACAACGGACAATATGCAACGCTATTATATTTATAGAGATATATACGTATGTCTAATTTAAATATTTAAACATATACAAATGTATGGCTTAATTACATTAGCTAAAAAAATGTGATTGTGTAACTGTAAATCTGATAATTATACGGCTTGAATATTTCATCTACAAAAGAGGACTTTGCAACATGTATATATAAAAAATCCACTCTATCTCTTAATGTATTAATCGTTTGTATTTTTATAGTAGGGGTAACTAGATTTTTTTTTGTGTGTGGGCAAGGTAAATAATTAAGCTCCTATAAATAATTAGCTGGTGTCTTCTTCTATTAACGCCCCCCGCTATTACAGCAGTATGTCTCCGGATTTACAACGCTAAAATCAGGGGTTCGACTTCCCTCGGTGGGCTGAGCAGATAGCCCCTTTGTGGCTTTACTATAAGAAAACACACACACATTCATCTCTTCTATTAATTCATTAGTTTTAAAGGTCGATCTTTATTGGTCATGATAAATAAGTTTTGTTTGTTTTAATTTCGCGCAAAGTTACTCGAGGGCTATCTGCCTATTTTACTAGTGTAAGACTAGAGGGAAGACGACTAGTCATTACCACCCACTGCCAACTCTTGAGCTACTCTTTTACCACCGAATAGTCGGATTGACCGAACATTATAACGCCCCCACGGCTGAAAAAGCGAGCATGTTTGGTGTGACGGGGATTCGAAACCGTCACCCTCGGACTACGAGTCGAATGCCTTAACCACCTGGCCACTCCGGGCCGATTAATACATAGTTTCATGTAAAATATAATGACAGTTTTTGGTGTACCATTGATCATAATTCACTTTGTTTTTCTGTTTTAGTTTCATTAATAGATGTCAGAAATACCCTAAAAAAGCATTGTAACTTCTTTTCTCTGATGTAATTCATAATATGATACTGTGTGTTTATTTGCTTATTTTGGTTGAATTTAGTGCAAAGATGTTCGAGGGTTAGTCACTCCTAATTTAGAGGGGAAGGCAGCTAGTCAACATTACCCGCCGCTAACTCTTTTGTTACTTATTACTGATAAAATTCGTTCATAATGTTAGGAAAACAAGTTGATCAAAACAAAATTAATTGACACCTCTTTCATCAAAAAGTGTAATTGACTGTTACATTACAATGCCCACCACGACTGCAAGAGCCATCATGCTCAGTAATAGGATTTGAATCCGCTTCACTACAAGGTTCCTATAATTAAAATGTACAGCATATAAAGTAATAGTTTGGTGTTATTTAAATACGTTGATGTATTTGAGATGAAATGTATATATTATATATTAACTTTTTATATTTTATGTTTAAAGTTAATTTTTTATAAATACACTGAATATGATTTTAAAGCAGGGCGTTAAAATGTTTGCGTTCTTCTTTCAACGGTTGTTGTAAGCAAACTAATTGGATTTTCCACAAAATAGTCTCACAGCGATATCTCCGCTGATTTACAAGCTCAAACATAGTATGATCCTTCATTATAATTTATTTATTATTTTGTAAAAGTAAACGGTTGTTTAACATGGAAGTTTTGTCATCTGACTTTCTCAAAATTATAAAGAAAAAATAATCCATTGTAAATCGTCATGTTAGTAAGAGCGCATGTGAGTGACTTTGTCACTTCACCGTAAGATAACAGCATGGTTTGGTTTGTTCTGAATTTCGCGCAAAGCTACACGAGAGCTATCTGCGCTAACCGTCCATAACTTAGCAGTGTAAGGCTAGAAAGAAGGCAGGTAGTCAACACCACCCGCCACCAACCCTTGGGCTATTCTTTTACTAACACATAGTTCGATTCACTTTAACATATAATATTTCAATGGCTGAAGGGACGAGCATTTTTGGTAGCGCGGATATTCGAACCTGTGCCCCTACCAACTTGGGCACCTCTCTGATATATTTGTGTACAATGACTTTCAAGTACTTTAAAACTTATCTTCCCTTGGTAAGTTCAAACACTTGTGTTGTGAATTGTTTCAAAATTACGCATACGCTTCGCAAGGTATCTACGTGTGTCTTTCAGTAAGTTTGAAATGACAGATTAGAGGGTGGGCAGCTGGTCGACAGCACCAACCTTCAACTGTTGTGCTTCTGTTGTCTATCAGAATAATGTGCTTTAAATGTCACTCTTATCACGCAAACACAACCACAAAGAGCGGAGCGGTATTTTGTAGCAACGGATCGCGAGATTTTAGCCCTCAGGTTAGGGTAGGCTAACCCCTAGGCCACATGCAATACTGAAGTAAAAAACATGATGTATTTATTTGTATCTTATAAAGTCGATCTTTATCTTTAAACTATCAACTTTTGAAATATTTGTTAACTATTGGAAAATCAGTAAACATTGGTATACAAACTTATACGCTTTCAAAAGTGTGAACTCATGAACTGAAAGTAGTGTAGAAATTAACAGATTTTTCCAAAGGGCGACAGTTTCTTTTAGTGAAATGGTAGCTAAATGCTTATTGCTGGCCAATAATAACATATCTACATTTTTACATTAATTTCCCTGAAAGGAGGTCGAAGGCCGCCTGGAGTGATTACCTGTTTTAACCATTCTCATCATTATACAGTAGTATGTTGTTTATCCGTCAATCAGTAAATACTGAAATAATGTTAAATAAAGGACGCATAAAGCTGCAGTTTGTACTAGCGTGATATCAGTAAAACGTGCGCATGTCTTGAATAACGAATATAGTTTTGTATTCTGTAGTCTACAACACAGCATGACATACTAATATCAAAAAAACAAGAGAAAGAAATATTTGTTACTCTTAATTTTTGTTTTATGTATTTTTGAAACAGAACACTTTCAGGGAGTTTAAGAAGTACATCTAGTTCAGTTTTAGTATTGTAGAGACTATGCATCTGTCTTCAGTTGTCAGATGCCTAAAGGAACATTTTTTGTTGAGACTCTTTATCAAAACGAAATACTTTCCAAAAGATATCTTTGTCATAACATGTATGTGAACTGAAAATCGAATTTTACTATTTCTTACATTCTTAAAAAAAGTATAATCAAAGTTGTTTTTCTTTTCGAAGTTTTTTATATCTGTATAAATGAAATTTTGATAAAAGTATTTTTAGAGATTCTGTACATGGAGTCGGAAATGAAAAAGTTATACTGATGAAATAAAAATCCGTACTATCTATTTGTTTATTTAGATTCTGTAAACAGCTTTTAGACTGAACAAGTTTTCCATGAATTTTGTCGTTTTATATGTGAATAAATACCAAATGAATCAATTTCCTTTGTTGAAGGTTAACGTTATATTTATGTAATAATTAATTCAATATGAAATGTTACATCCACTGTTCATACCGTCATTATACAATAAAAAAAATAATTGTTTTAAGCGCAAAGTTGCATAATGGACTGTTCTCACTGTGCACACCGCAAAAATCGTGTGTGTGTTTTCTTAGAGCAAAGCCATATCGAGCTATCTGTTGAGCCCACCGAAGAAAATCTAAACCCCGGTTTTTAGCATTGTAAATCCGCAGACATACCGCTGTACTAACGGGGGGCGCGAAAATCGTACCCAGAATTTTACTGTTAGAAATCCTACGTTTACCACTGAGTCACCGGCAAACAATTAATAAAAGTGTGTGTTTGTGTGTTTTTCGTATAGCAAAGCCACAAAGGGATATCTGCTCAGCCCACCTAGGGGAATCGAATCCGTAATTTTAGCGTTGTAAATCGGGAGACATTAATAAAAGAAACATTTTATATATAAGCTTTTCAAAACATTTTGCGTATAACAATATTTACAGTACACTACCATTATTTTAAAACCATTTTTGGTATAACAATATTTACAGTACACAACCATTATTTTAAAAACATTTTTGGTATAACAATAATTACAGTACATTTTAAACCATTTTGGTATTATTTTAAAACATCAATTTCAGTACACAACCATTATTTTAAAAACATTTTTCGTATAACAATATTTACAGTACACTACCATTATTTTAAAAACATTTTTCGTATAACAATATTTACAGTACACTACCATTATTTTAAAAGCATTTTTCGTATAACAATATTTACAGTACACTACCATTATTTTAAAAACATTTTTGGTATAACAATATTTACAGTACACTACCATTATTTTAAGTTTCTCTTTCATTGAAATAAAACTAAAACATCAGAAAATACACAGAACTTAAAAGGAATTGCGTAAAATAAGTAAAGAAAGTGCATAATGAAATATCCGCACTTACAAATGAAATATGTAAAGTGTGTTATCAAACGGACGCAGCGAGTCCCAGGAATTAATGTATACCGGACTGGAAGTCTGTGGTCCATCATTTAAGTTCCGTTACCACCATTAACAGTTGTGCTTCACATTTGGGTGACGTAGATGCGTAATAAGGGTAACGGTTAAATTTCACTATTTGGTCAGACAATAATAACCCAAAAGTTAGCAATGGGTGTCATCAACTAATTGCATTTCTTCCAAACTGCCAGGTCAAAATTAGGAACGATTATACGCAGGTAACCTTTGAGAGCTTTGTGCGGACATCCTAAAGCACGTTATCAGAAAATTTAAACCGTTATGTAATAATTTTCGATACATTGAATGCTGGTTAGTAATTGTTAATGACTCAACAAGCTCTGTACTTTACTAAAGGCTGGTGCTTAGAAAGTTATTTGATATGGTATGTGAAACATTTTATGGGATTAATTTAATATAATTATGTATGCGATATTGATACGTTGTCTTAGAAAATACAACAAACGCTCGTTGTAAAACAACTGCATGGTGCAATAGCCAAACAAATTCGCAATGTGCATTTTTTGGGAGAGGAGATGCCTTGAAATTGAACTTCAGCCTCTTGTAATTGGCAAAATCATCAGTCGATTATTTATGTTCGTAATCTCCGTCAATTGCATGGAAGACATTAAGGTAAGAAAGAAGTAAAAGACATTCCTATATAACGTTTACTGGCTATTTTACCCATTACCTTTATTTTTCTTAGGTTCATTGGGTAATCACTGAAACTTTAATGAACTGACTTAATATATCGTGAAATTTTAAAGCACTAGTCACTCCATGGCATAGCGGTATGTCTTTGTACTTACAACTTGGTGGGAAGAACACAGGTAAACTTGTGCTTAACTTTAAACTAACAGGCATTTTAATCTTCGTAGCGACATCTTTTTACAGCAGACTGTGAATACAATGTGTGTTTTAGATCCTGAAATGTGTATTATAACCACAGAGAGGTGTATTACAGACACGCTTTTGGAAATATGACAGTTCATTCTCGACTTACCTTGAAATATATCGTTTAGTTTGCATCTCTGTACAATCCAAAAGCGCCCAGCATAAAATCAAGAACTAAAAATATAATTTTGCTGCACGCAAACTTAGGTAATAAAAATCAACATTTTAAAAATAATGCCGTAATAAATTTGAATCATGATTAGGGGTGCTCGCATCGTTGATGAAGTTTTTTATTGATTCTAGGTCAGCTTAATTTTGTCTTCACAAATATTATAGCTAATGCTAAGCTACTAGAAATATCCAACAACAAAACTAAATATATATAACAAACGCTAAAAAACGTCTTGAGTACTAAAATTTAGGGTCTGTCGTGGCCAGGTGGTTAAGGCACTCGACTCGTAATGCGCGGGTTCGAATACTCGTCACACCAAACATGCTCGCCCTTTCAGCCATGTGGGCGTTACAATGTTATGATCAATCCCACTATTCATTGATAAAAGAGTAGCCCAAGAGTTGGCGGTGGGTAGTGATGACTGGAAAATTAGGGACGTCTAGAGCAAGTAGCCTTCGTGTAGCCTCGCGATAAATTCAAAACAAACTAAAATTTAGTTTTCATTTCTTAAGAACCGAAAAAAATTGAAAGAAATAGGTTTTCATCTGAAAACGTTTGTAAAGGTAATTGGCTGTTTATAAAATATACATAAAAGACTAAAAAAATCATAAAATGAATTTTTGAAAATCATTGCTCTAATGCTTTGAAAATATTCCCGGATACGTATTAATTAGAATTCAAATTGTATGTAGAGATGTATGATATTTCAATTTTCTAATTAAACACTTTAGGTATTAATTAAACTATAATAATATTAATTTTTTAAAAACTCGTAATACCCAGAATTTTAATGTTTAACATTATAATCTACTTAATATTTCAAGTGTTGTCTTTATCAGCAGTTTTATTGAGAATATGCTTTTATGTTTCCAAAGCAAAAGCTTCCAAATATTATTACTAATGTTTAGCAATATTTATTCAGGTGTTTGATACAAACTTGGTCTGTTATGAACAACTTGAGATTTGGAAACATTTCTCTCGTCTCCTTTTCAAGTTATACAGTAATGTAACAGAAGGTAAGTTACAAATCTATGGATGCCTTGGGTAATGAGGCCCAGTGTGATTTTGGAGGACTCGATTTTTGTGCATCCAAATCCTGGATGGGCCACTTTTATAAGAAAAGCCATTCCTTTAAGATACACAATATAAACACTGTATCACTTTCCATATTATGAATATCCAAACATGAAATCGAACATTTGCAAAAAAATAAAGATTTTCCCTGATGTTTGACTTTTTTATTTGACTCACAAAATAAAGAAATAAATATTTCAAAGCTTCTCATGAATATTACACAAAAACAGTGCAAACATATGAAATATGAAAAATTATTACATACTTGATACACCATGTTTTCTTATACGTGACTCATTCCTTACTATACGAACACGATTTTATTTACAAAGTAAAACTCACGCGGAACGTATAAAGGAAATCCATCATTAAACATGATTCTCAAGAAATGTTGTATTGCTCTCGAAATACCCCTCAGTGTTTCAGGGCCTGTCGAAAACAATTTGTTTGCTTCGGACTTACAACGCTTGAAATTGGGTTTGGATATTCGTGGTGGGCAGAGCACAGATAGCCCATTGTGTAGCTTTTTGTTTAATTGTAAATATAATCAATTTGTTTGTTTGACAGCAAAGCTACATGGGGTTATTTGCGGTGTCTCATGGGAGGTTCTTGTTTGTTTGTTTCCCACAAAGCTACACGAGAACTATCTGAGCTAACCGTCCCTAAGTTAGGAGTGTCAGACATCACCACTTACTGCAAACTCTTGGGCTACTATTTTACCACCGAATAAGGAGATTGAGCGTTTTATTATAACTCTCTCGCGGCTGAAAGGGTAAGCATCTTTGATGTCACGGGGATTCGACCTCGCGACCCTCGGATTACGAGTCGAGTGCCTTAAGCACCCAGCCCCCATTGGAGTACAGTCGAAAACAATCAAAATCGATTGTAATTAAACATTAAACAACTATTATAGCTATGAATTAGAAAAAAGGGCTAACAAGTATCTTTGCCAAAAAAAAACATTGATAGGAATGTTTAGGTTTATTGTTTATATGTATGTATGTTAATATATAACTTTAATGGCTAGTTTTTTGAATATTATTAAACAGAAAGACACACAACGTACTATCTATTCTCTGACTACTATGGGTATCGAAGCCCGATTTTTATTGTAATAAGCCTGCAGACTTGTCGTTCAGACATTGGTCTAACTTTAATGAAATTTATATATTTTACACATTTTACTCATATTACCTTTAGTATTGTCAAAATGTTTCCAGTAGAGTAAGTTTTAATAAGTGAGTGGTACTTTGCTTCAGATATTTCTATAGGTATCATATTCAACTGATATTCTGATAAGAAATAATATTCCACACAGGTTACTGCAAATCCTTATGAAGATTAAGATACTCATGACTTCATTTCGTGGTGGTATTTATTTATGTTTTGTGGTTTTTCAGGGCTAATAGATGTTTAGTTTTGGATAAAGTACGAGAGACTTGTATGAATATTTAAACTATATTAAGAAACTCAACGATCAATTTTATATAATATACAATATGCGTATCTGATGGAGCTGATAAACTACAGTTTGTTTCTTCCAGGTTTCTGATGCAATCATCATCTATAGAACTGTCATATATGTGACTCATTTAGGCTTTTTATGATTCATATTGTCAGAGACGCGACCAGTAATGTCAGGTATGATTTTATCCTCTACAGTTGGCATGTTGGACATCATTTCAGAGATATGATTAGTTAATTTTATTGATGTGTGTGTGACAAATAGCCATAATTATGGTTTTAACATGTGTGAAATAAGACAATAAGTGTCAAGACTGGAATGTATATTTCTCAAGTCCTGCGTATTACCGTCCTTTCCCTTGTCATTCGGGTAAATTCTTTGTATCTGGAATGTTTTGTTGTGTTTTTTTTTTCAACTTCGCGCAAAACTATATGAGGGCTATCTGCGCTAGCCGTCCCTAATTTAGCAGTGTAAGACTAGAGGAAAGGCAGCCAGTCATTACCATCCACCTACTACTTTTGGGTTACTTCTTTAACAACGAATAGTGGGATTGACCGTCACATTATTACGCCACCACAGCTGAAAGGGCGAGCATGTTTGGTGTGACGGAGATTCAAACCCGCAACCCTCGGATTAGGAGTCGAGTGCCTTAATTACCTGGCCATGCCGGGCCTGTATCAGGAATAAATATTCTGTAAAACATTTTTTGTATATTGATATCAGTATAAAAAATAACAAAAATATATCTTTGTATTGAGAGTAACTGCAATGAAAGAAAAACCTTCTGAGGACTTCTCTGAAGACCGTAGCATATATTCAAGACTGAATTAAGGGTTGCAAAGGAGGCACATGAACTTCATAAATAAGTTAAAAACAATTATATACTATTTATTACCTGCAGTTAGCGCAACACAGAAACACCAGCGATTGATAGAAAATATACAAAATACAAGTTATGACGTTTAAAACAAGTGTATATAGTAAGTTACGTAAAGATTTTTTTATTCAATGTCCGAGCAAATATTTATAAAAGCAGAAACTGTAATAACATGTTAATGAAAGATGACAAAATAATAAGTTTATACGAAACTACTAAAATCGCAGGAGTCATAATAACATGGTTGCAAATGTTTTTTTTAAGGAGACATGCACTTCTTTTTTATCGTAGTCGAGACATCTTCGATCCTGAGGCACGTTGAAAGTGTATAATCTGTTTCCCGAATACTGGCCTTAGTTACTGTCTGGTTATTAAAAAAAGAAAAAAGTTACTAATTAATAATGAGGCTTAGGCGTAGGTTACTAATTCCGAAACTGATTGATTTCTGATCAGCGCAACCTTTTCATAAGCACTTACGACTGATTAACTTTGGTTCAACTCAAACTCACTGTCATGGCTACATCCAATTGATAGCCTATTTATTTAATAAATATCTGGAAAATGCTATAAATGGTAATAATCATAGCTTCTGATCGGAGTAAGATATGAACTTAGAAATATAAAACTTCAACTTAGCCATCAGTGTAGCTAATTAATTATGTTTTATTTATGTCTCTACTTATAAGGGCCCGGCATGGCCAGGTGGAATAAGGCATGCAACTCGTAATCTGAGGGTTGCGGGTTCGCATCCCTGTCGCACCAAACATGCTTGCTTTTTCAACCGTGGGGGCGTTATAATGTTACGGTCAATCCCACTATTCGTTGGTGAAAGAGTAGCCTAAGAGTTGGCGGTGGGTGGTGATGACTAGCTGCCTTCCCTCTAGTCTTAAACTGCCAAATTAGGCACGGCTAGCACAGATAGCCCTCGAGTAGCTTTGCGCGAAATTCAAAAACAAACAACTCTACTTATAAAGATTTGAATGCACTCTTGCACAAGTTGTGTACCCTCGCTGTTAACGATATTTTGATATTTCATGAAGCCTGACCAGCTTAAAATACTTATGTTAGTTCTAAATACAAGTTGTAAAGAAACGCTGAAAAACAATCTTTATAACAACAAATGAAATTAAAAACTAATAAAGATAAATTCCGTTAAACCTTTGTATAATCCTACTTAGAGTTGTCTAGTTGTAAAATCTTACGTTTTGTTAATGAAAATTAAATACTTTTGAAAATAAGTCGCAAAGTATTCTTTTATTGACTAAGAAGTCACACCAATTGAAGTATCCAGTGCTTTGCAAAAGTATTCACCCTCTGCAAACTGTCCACAATTTGTTGCCGTCTGTGCTTGCAATTATGAAACTTTCAAATGAGAGTTTATGTTTAGAATCTACACAAGGTACTCCAAACGAAGAAAGCTAAAATATGGCTAATTTTATGTGGGTAAGTTAGATTTTCAAAGAAAATTATAATATTCTCAGTTGCATATTACATAACTTCTTTGCTACGACAACCCTTAATTAGTTCTGATGCAAAAGATCAGTTTAAAATGTTACAAGTTAGTGTAATGGTCTCTATTTATATGTAATCAAAGTAATTTAACCTGACTTCAGAGTAAACGTATGTGTTCAAACTACAACTAATATGCCGATACGACAAAACAACCACGAACATCAAAAAGCTTCCCAAATAAGTCTAGGATAGAGTGGTTAAGAACACAGATCAGGAAAGGGTTAAAAAAATCAAAGTCACTGATTATCTCCTTATATACGGTGAAGGCCACCATTAAGAAGTGTAATGGTGGACTTCACCGTATATAAAAAGATAATCAGTGACTTTGGAAGATTTGCAAAGTTTTACATGTGATAAGGGAGTCAGTATTCTAACCTGAACAATATTCTGGTCACTACACCAAACTGATTTGTTCGTTTGGTTGGCAAGATAAAAGGCATTACTGAAAAAGAATAATTTTAAGTCTTACATGAAGTTTGAAGCAAAGTACATACATGATGCTGCAGACATCAGGCAGAAATGTTTGTGGCCAAAAAGACAGAAATTGATATTTATGTTATAAATTCATTCTTGAAGCCCAACACATCACCCAGTTAACGCCATCTTAACTGTCAAGCATGGTGGTAGCAGCATTATATTATGGGAACGCTTCCCCTCAGCAAGGACTACGAAGCTTGTCAGGATTGAGAGGAAGACGGGTGATGTAAAGTAAAGACGAATACTAGAAGAAAACTTGCTTAAGTCACTCAAAAATCTGCACCTCAATTACAAATTTTCATTTCATCTGGACAATGAACCAAAGCATAAGGCGAAAGCCACACTGGAGTGGTTTCAAAAGAAGAAAATGAGTATTCTGGACTGGTCAGTCAAAGTCCTCGCTTTAATCGAATATAAAATTTTAGCTAGACTGAAAATTGTAATCCGTCAACAATCCCTGATAGGTTTGTCAGATTTGGAGCAAAAATTACACCATTCCATTGTCCAAAGCTTGTAGTGACCTATCTGTAAAGACTCATAACACTAATTTCTTCCAAAGGTGATTTCACAAAGTACTGAATTAGAGAGCTGAATGCTTATGCAATCATCAAATTTCAATGTATATATTTTCTTTGTAGGTTTGATTGGCATTCAACCTATTTCACACATAATAGTGTTAAGTCTGCTCATTGGTATTTTGAATAAATACAAGTTCATTAAAAATATTGTTTGGATTATTTGTATTCCATCAAAATTAGATATTATTGGAAGAGATGAATACTTTTCAAGGCACTGCAGATAAAACGAATGCAACATGAATCTAATCCATTAACCAACAATAGACGAATACTTATTACTAAGATTTACGCTAACGTTTAATTTTAGATAGTGCGTGTTTCTCTTATAGCAAAGCTACATCAGGCTATCTGCAGTGTTTACCAAAAGTTTAGATATATAAACTGCTGTATTGTATAGAATAATAAAGATACCACCTCGTAAAGAAAAGTCGGTTGAGAAAGTAAAGATAAAGTAGAAATTTCTAGTGCCTCCATATTCTCAGCTTTCTGTTCTCATTATAAAATATACTATATGTACTTAAATATCTTCCTGACAGTCAAAGAGGTCAATTACAAAATATTTAATTTTTTTTTAGAATTACCCATTTATATGTCTTCAAGAGGTCCTAGTTGATAGTTGAAATAGCTTTAGAGAATTTTTTATTACAGGTCAAAGTTGTTTAAGTTTTAAATTATGAATATATATTTAAATGAATCATATATATATATATATACATAAGCAAAGCTACCTGTCTCCAGTGACGGGAAAAGTTTAAATTCATTCATGAACTTTCAAAAGGTTAATTGTATTGCACTCTTGGTTTTACTCAGAGCCAAATCTCTAAGCTACTTACAGCGACCTCAGAGAAAAGTAATTGTTGAGCATTTTAGTCATGGCGAAATCCATGAAAGAGTATGTATCAGTCTTTTCCAGTACTAAAGATTCATGCCCCAATATCGTATAGATGTGTTTAGATCGGGGAATTAGAATTCCCAATTTCTTGTACTTAATAAAATTGGAAATCAAGTGACATGGGGCAGTTTTGGGATTCAGAACCTTCAAGAATGATGCCTGAAACAAGTCATGTCCCAGCCAAAGCAAGAATATAGTAATAAGTACAAATGTCAGTGCCAAAATCCATCCACGTACCCCAGGCAATAGTACATTGTATAATAAAGAGGGATCTGTGGCTGGGAAAGTGACACAGGTCATCCATCTCACAGAGATGCCAACTATTTCAAATGACTGAGCGTGATGATTGTACACAGAGCCCGCACAGATATCGTACAATCACTGGATACAATTTTGAGTCATCCATGTCTGTGAATCCATCTGTGGCTAAACTATAAACACTGTTAGTAAGTATGCTTGAAATCATTTTGTCATCTTCACAACCAAACATTTGTACAATGACTGTAGTTTTGGTTCTAGCACAGCCAAATTTTTTCGCTATATCAGAGTCTGGGAATATTTTTCTGAATGGATGTCCTGCATGATCGGGTAAACTATGAGCAATGACGAATTGCGTGAACATCACTTCTGCATTTATGGTTTCATATTCTGAATTATTACTCATAAATGTCGTTATCTGCATCGTTTTTGTCTTCGCCTCAGCCTTTTGTTGTTGAGATGCCGATTTTGTATGTCTGGAACAATCGTTTATCCCACCATGCACCACAGAAAAATCGATGTGACAAACTGTACAAAACGCAAGACTGTCACTGACTTTTAATGCAATGACCGGATATTTTGCACTATACTATTTCCTAAATTTGTGATTCACAGTTTTAGTCATTTTAGATTTGACAGAAAGAAGACAATCTGGTGAACGAGGCCTCTTTTTTTCCATCTTGTGAACGATCATATCGGTGTTTCTATGCCACATAGAAAACGAGAAATACCCACCTATGCGAGCGCTGATTGGCTGACAAGCACTGATGACGTAACTATGGATTCCCCCATAGTATGGAGAAGCACCGCACTCAAACTATTGGTAGACGTCGGAGATACAAATATTTTTTATTATTTCAAGCACCAACATGATTATCGCAAGTAGCCATTTGGACTATGTCTTTTATTTATTATCAAAATTTCTTTGTATATGACTAGAAATTTTCTTTTCACCCATTTCAAGCTCTGGGGGAACAATTTATGACTTTATTGTATAGGCCTTTGTAATATATAATAAGTTGGGAGTTGCAACAAGTCGTAATATTTGTCTGTATGAGTGTATAGTTGTAATGTATATACCAAAATCGTAATAATTACGCTCAAATCGTAATGGTTGGTATCTCTGAGTTCATTCCTAAGTTGAATGGGAAAAGAAACAGGTATTCATGCTATTCTTTACAAATACATACCCGTCAAGTCATCTATTGGTTTCTGTAAATTAAGACTGTCGAAACTGGCTCTGTAAAACTATCGTATTTGTGCATTAGATGGTTTATAGAAAGTATGCAAGGAACAGTGGTGTGCTTGTGACATGAAAGCCTTATAAAGGAACTTTTCTTGCAATAGAAACTACACTGCAAGACTATTGTTAAGATGCACACTATTCAGATACAGCACGACCAAACATAGTGACATTTACTATAACAATGTGGTGAGGTTCCAAAATCATTTTTAATATATCTGTGTGTAATTATGTAGCATGCTATAAATTAGTTAGTTATAAACTCTAATTTTTTCTAGATCAAGAAATATTTGATTCAGGATATTAAAAACTGTACACAAGTACATACTTTAATAAGTCAATGAATCTCAGTATTTGACTACAATAGAGTGACACTACTTTAAAGCCACTAACGTGCAAAAACTGAACACGTTTGCATACTGTGACAAAGTAAGCACTGAGAATTAGACAACTTAAAAAAACAATTATATGATTTAATATTCATAAGTAGAATTCTGATCACTTTAGATTAATACATATACATATAATATTTCACACATGGATTTAGACAGATATGTGTGTGCGCGCATAAGCTTCCCTCTCAGTTTTTAAAATAAAATTTTGAATTAAAATACCCGTGTATGTAAGTTTTAAACAGCAGAGAGTACATAGTTAAACAAAATAACTATATATAAAGACACAGTCATTTCGTAGATACACCTATGATTTGACATACTGGAAACATATATACATAAGTTTGTCAGGGTTTATGTGTGGGCTGGGATTCTTCAACAGTAGGTGCCTGTGACTTGTTGATGATGAATTCGAGCAATAAATGGACAGCAAACATTCCACTTGTTTTAAATAGAATAGTCAAACAAATCATACATAGGTACAAAAATTCTTTACACAATAGGAATTCACAGATTCATCTAAAACCCTCAATAATTCTCTTTTCTTGTCGAAAGTCCACACAGGCTGATTCGATTATCTTAGAATCCAATCGACATGAAGAACTATTTTTCTCCACTATTATCAGAATAGTATCAGTGAATAATACACTTACGCTACCCCGTGGGTTACCTAAACTGTATCTTTAACTTTAAATATTTGTCTCCTTTTCGTGAAAGTCTACGTAGACTGGGTCATTCGCCCACCATTAGCACAGCGGTATGTCTGTAGACACACAATGCATGAAACCGGATTTCGATACCCGTGATGGGCAGAGTGCAGATAGCCCTTTGTGCTTACAAACAACAACAATGGACTCAATTACTTTAGAACACATGTTCCTTACTGGGGCAGCGGTAAGTCTTCGGATTTACAATGCTAAAATCAGAGACTCGATTCACCTTGGTGAACACAGCAGATAGCCTGATGTGACTTTGCTGTGAGAAAAAAAGAACACGCAAACTTTAGATCACCCTGTGACAAGACACATCATTCTCTTTATCTCTATTAAACTCTGTTTCTCTGTTTCGAATTTCGCGCAAAGCTACACGAGTTATCCGTACTTAATTTAGCAGTATAAGACTAGAGGAAAGGCAGCTAGTCAACACCATCCACCGCCAACTTTTGCGCTATTCTTTTATTAACAAATAGTGTGATTGACTGGCAAATTATACTGCCCCCACAGCTGAAAGGGGCGAGAATATTTTGTGTTTCGGAGATTCGAACCCGTGACTCTCAGATTACGAGTTGAGCACCCTAGCCACCTAGCAATGCTGAACCTCTATTAAACCGTAATATTTACTTAAATTATCAACCGTTAAACTAAATCGCTAACACGCCGGCTAAATTCACATTTTCTAACTTGTTTCGGAATGAATTTTTCTTAGTTTTTCTTTGCTTTACTTCGCTTCACTTGCGTTGCTCACTTGGTCGCTTATAGTTATACGTTGCCAAACTGAAACTTCGAACTTTCTAAAAACTAGGTGAGTGACGCTGTAACTCAACAATACTCATTTAAGTAGCGAGAAAAATACCAAACATTCAAGTTACGTGACATCAACAATATTAGTAAAGCCCAGACAACAATGTAATCGTAAACACAACACATGATTCCTACAGAGTTATGTAATAAAATCTTTTACAAATAAAACTTTTAAAACGATCCATCTTCAACATTCTTGTCTTTAAAACTAAACAATCATTAAATGTTAGAGCTTGGCACAGCTAGGAGGTGAGGGCGTTCGACTCATAATCTGAGGGTTGTGGGTTCAAATTTCTTTCACACCAACATGTTGGCCCTTTCAGCCGTGGCGCATTATAATGTAACGATCAATCCCACTATTCATTGGTAAAAGAGTAACCTGCCCTCCCTTTAACCTTACACTGTAAATTAGGGACAGTTACCGCAGATAGCCCTCTTGTAGTTTTGCGCGAAACTCAAAACAAACCAAACTATTAAATATTAATTCACAAAATAAACTAAATAGTAAAAGCTATACTAAACATTCTTGTATGTCCAAGAACTTTGTAAAATATATGAAATGTAGATTAAAGTACGTGCCACACACAATTTATCATCAGTATACTTCCGGACGTGCTCCCTTTGTGGTCCTCAAGATGTGGAATCGATATTCGGTTTATATTTGTGTGTTGACTACCGTATCTAACGTCACAGCAGTTATTGAATCGATGGTTCACGTAGTATTCTCAGATCAGACACCTTTGTCCCCAAGACGATGTCATTCATATAACTGCAGAAGATTGATGCTTAGCGGCATTAATGACCAGAAAATCTTCCCATTTCAGCTCTTTTCCTTTGTAACACGATCCCTGACTCTTGAAACTGTCGGTTTGTTGATAGGATTCTTAACTTTAACTGGTGAATCATTCCACAAAATCTACAATATTGCATTTACAGAATAGGCGAAATCTCTGCTCGCCTCAAGACGCACGTGACTTTCTTTTACGCCATGTTTGTTAATGACGTTTAGATGACGCTCATGCAATATGAGTGGTTATTGGGCAAAAAATCTAAACACATATGCCTTTTGTAAACTATAAAATGTAGGTTCGTAATTGTTATCGTCTTGTCGAAATATAGATTTATATTATGTCATAGAATTTTCACAATACAAAGGTCATTTAGAATGCACTGCAAGACATACTATACGTACGGGAAAACACTCAGTTAAGTCAATTAATCAAACATGATTTTCAAATAATAAAAGATGTACGATATTTTTTTTCGATATTTTAAGAGCATTTTGCTTCTATTTTCTTCAATAGCATATCTATACTAAGGATTACCTCCGGCTTTGTAAACATTATTTTATTCTAAGCATTTAGAAATGTAATCTTCCAACTAAGAACCACCACAACAAAATGGCATTTTTTTCCAAAGGTTGCCAATTGTATGATACTAACTAACTACTTGTTGGCTGACAATCTCTCTCTCTCTATATATATATATATAAATCTGTCTATGGGTCTATTCGCCTCTAAGTACAGATCCAGACACAATATGAGTTTTATGACTAAAAAATTTTGTTATTAGTATGGCAAACATTTATTTTTGTACCTAATGCATGTGTTGAATTTCGAACATTTTATTAGAGTTTTAAGTATTAGAAAATTTATATATAATGATAAATAATGTGTAAGTTTATAAAGGAAATGGTAACAGTACGATATGATAATAATAGTCTAATGTAATTTAACAATTATAAGAATTAAAAAGTTATGCTTAAAAAAGAATGTTTTGCTTTTGGTTTATTTTGCATCAAAGATTTGCCACGGGTTTGGTGTGGTTTAGTAACGAGCCTGCCTGTAGTGTAAATCAGATGACTGGCTCATGGATTACTACACGTTGTTGCAAAACCAGCATTCTGCGCTTTGAAGATATAGTTGTGCTACAAGTGTTGGGCAAATCACATTATCTGGTGAGCCAAGAGTAGCCCATGTAGGATTGAGGATGCTGTTGACTGGCTGCCTTTCATGCAGTATATTAATCCAATGAGACAGTCATAAAACTTCGAGGTTGTAAAGCTAAAATCTGGGGTTCGATTCCCCACGGTGAATACAGCGAATAGCTAAATGTAACTTAGCTCTAAAACAAACAAAGAACCCATCTAGTATATTAGTTCAAACTACGAAATGGCTATACAAAGATAATCCTTGTGTAGCTTTGCACTAAATTTCTAAACAACCAATCAGATCTAACTAAACACAAATGTCAGGATTTAATGTATATGTGGACTAAGGAGTCTTCCTCACTTGGTGTCTGTAGCCTATTGGCGATAAATTCAACATAAACATACAGCACATACTCTACTTGTTCTAAATAATATATTCAAAACAAGTCAAACTATATATAAAAATTCTTTACACTGTGGATATCACCGTTGTATCTTAAACTCTAAATAATTTTCTTTTCTCGTCAAAAGTCCACTTAAGCTGATTCAATTACTTTAAAATCCAGTCGACAAGATGAACTATTTTTCTCTGCTCTTATCACAATGGTGTCAGTAAATAATTCACTTACACTACTTCTTGGGTCACCACAGTTGTATTCTGAGCTTTAAACAGCTGTCTCCTTTTCGTCAAATTCTGGTTCAATTACTTTAGAACACCCTTTGACAAAACAAATTATTCTACTTATCTCTATTAAACTGTAAAACTTACTTTAAAACATCGCTCGCTATGACTAATCACTCATATGCGGGATAACTTCACGTTTTCTCTCGCTAATTAATTTTCTGCTTGAACTGCTCATGACTTGCGCTCGCTTGGTCGCCTATATTTATGTTTTTCACTGATGCCTCGAACTTTCTCTTAAATTACTCGTGCGGTACTGTAAGTTAACAGTAGTCAATTAAGGTAATCAGAAAAATACTGAATATTTGAATAGCATGACGTCAACAGTGTTAGTAAAACGTAGACAACAATGTATGTCGGAACGGCTGGTATGGGTATTAACACTTTTATTGACAAGCAGAAAATCCTTCCTTGGTCATCTTCACGATAATCAAGAAAAGTGTTATTAGTACCCATACCAGCCGTTCTGAGATACATTTTTATTTCAAGTGGGTTCTCGTCATCAAGGACAAACAACAATGTAAATACAAATACAACGTACGATTTGCACGGAGTTATGTAAGAAAATTTGTCCGAACTAACACTTTTAACACAATCCATCTCTAACAATTCTGTTACAAAAACTAAAAATCCCTAAGTATTAATTCATAAAGTAAACTAAACAATAACACTTACACTAAACAGTCTTGTATATCTACCAATGATTTGTTTCAATAACAGATCGGTAAATCTTTTTTTCATTAACAATTTGGGGATTAATTTTATTCTCATTCGCCAAAATACCTTTTAATGTAATAACGCTTTCATTTTATAAAAAAAACTGGTTCTTTTGCCCACTTTTCCACTACTGTTACATGTAAACATGTACAGTCATGTGAAAAAGTTAGGACACCCTATGAAAGCCTGTGTATTTTTGCAACATTCTTGGATATATAGATATTTAATCTCAATATTTAAAATACTGAGAGATTATAGGAATATAACTAAACAATTAAAACTGAAGAAAAGACTTCTCAAGATCTTCTGTAAATGTAATTCTACAAAAATGCATATTCCAACTGAGGAAAAAGTTAGGTCACCCCCAAATTTATTTCAACTTAAAATGGCTCAACTCACACACAGGTGTATCACACCAGGTGCACATGATAAGAAGATCGTTACTCAGCATTTTGAATGAGGCTTGCCCTATTTAAACCTCAGACGTTTAGTTTGGTGTGCTTCTGACTGTTGAAGTTAAAGTGAGCACCATGGTGAGAGCAGAAGAGCTGTCTGAGGTCTTCAGAGAGAAAATTGTAGCAGCTTATGAGTTTGGTGAGGGATTTAAAAAAATTCCAAAAGATTTTGAAATCAGCCATTCCACTGTCCGGAAAATAACCAACAAGTGGAGTACCTATGTCTAGTTGTCCAAGCAAGTTCACCCCGAGAGCAGACCGCTAGATGCTAAAAGAGGTCTCCAAACACCCTAACATGTCATCACGGGACCTACAGCAGGCTCCGGCTACTGTTGATGTGAAAGACTGCACAAATTTAACTTGCATGGTTGGTGTGCAAGGAGGAAACCTTTGCTCTCTAAAAGAAACATCAAGACCGGGCTAAAGTTTGCCAGAGAGAATGTAGACAAAGACCAGGACTTATAGAATAATGTTCTTTGGACAGATGAGTCCAAAATTGAATTATTTGGACCCCAGAACAGAGAACATGTTTGGCGTAAACCAAGTACAACATTCCAAGAAAAGAACCTCATATCAAGTGTGAAGCATGGAGGTGGAAGTGTCATGGTTTGGGGCTGCTTTGGTGCAGCAGGACCTGGACAGCTCACAATCATAGAATCCACCATGAATTCTACTGTGTATCAGAGAGTGCTTGAATTTCATCTGAGACCATCTGTACGAAAATTAAAGCTGAAGAGGAACTGGACCCTGCAACACGACAATGACCCAAAACATACCAGTAAATCCACCAAGAACTGGCTGAAAACCAAGAAATAGAGAGTCCCTGGTTGGCCGAATCAAAGTCCAGATCTTAATCCCATTGAGATACTGTGGGGTGACTTGAAACGGGCTGTACATGCAAGAAACCCCTCAAACATCTCACAGCTGAAAGAATTCTGCATTGAGGAGTGGGGCAAACACTCTTCAGATCAATGTCAGAGACTGGTAAATTGCTACAAGAAGCGTCTCACTGCAGTTAATTCAGCCAAAGGGGGTAACACTAGCTATTGGGGGTAGGGTGTCCTAACTTTTTCTCAGTTAGAATATGCATTTTTGTAGAATTACATGTACAGAAGATCTTGAAAAGTCTTTTCTTCAGTTTTAATTGTTTAGTTCATCATCATCATATGCCACTTGATTCCTTCAAGGAACATAGGGCCGCAATCATTGCGGTTTCTCTTACAGGTTGATTTAAGTGAGTAGGTTGTTAGCCCACTGCACCGAGCCGTCCCTAATTTAGTAGTGTAAGACTAGAGGGAAGGCAGCTAGTCATTACCACCCACCGCCAACTCTTGGGCTAAATTGTTTAGTTATATTCCTATAATCTCTCAGTATTGTTGAAATTGAGATTAAATATCTATATATCGAAAAATGTTACAAAAATACACATGTTAGGTTGTCCTAACTTTTTCACATGACTGTACATGAAGAAATATAGCATATAAGATACTTAAAAACTCATATACTATGGTTGTGTTTCATAAAATAAATATAATTTAGGATTTATATCACTTCTACGAAATATGAGAAAGATTAAAACATTGTTCACTCCATGAAAAGACGAAAAACAACGTGTTCCGTTATTTATGCCTTCTGGTTTTATTTATTCTTTATATATTAATATAAAATCATATATAAAATAGTTGTTCTAGAGAAGGAAATGAATCTGCGCTTTCCTTTTCAACAGTTTGCTTTTTTTTCCTTCCTCTTGAATAATGGATGGACAGAAAAAATCAGTAACATTATCTCAGCCCATTTGTTTGTTACTTTTCAGCATTTCATTCCTTCCTGATAACTTTTCATATGTTTGTTTCTCTATGCAGTGATGCGATACATATCAACAAAGTTGATGAAAGTATGTGTATGTGTATATACACACAAAACAGGATAGCTATTTTATATTAAGCATTTTTATCTCTACCCAACCCAAACAGCTGAACATTCTTACTATTTCATTTTTTATCCTACGAAAAATGTTACTGGAGGTGTGAATTACATCTGTTAAAAAAGTAATTGTAGTTGTATTCAGAAATCTGACCTGAAAAAATGTGTTATACGCAAACTTGGAATCCTTACATAAACAACTATTGTAACGATTGGGGACTTCTTTTATTTCTCTGCGTAATAACGCGTAAAAACATAATGGGCATAAAAATTTCAGTTACGCACGCTCAATACATCGAAAATGTAACTAAAGCATTTAATGTCTTAACGTTGGAATCCATTTACATAATTAATGGTGGTAGTAAACTCAAATGAAGACACCAAAATATGTCCTTGTGTGATTCCGTATAAAATGGATTCAAGTTTCTAAACGAAATTTCAACGTAATAATTAAGATATCATAAAATTAAAAATCCACAAATTTCTTTTCACGCAACCATTTTACTGTGTACTTTTGTATGAGAAGACAGCATTCTGGTTCTTATTGTAGCAGTTGACTGAGATGAAACTAGCAAGAAAATGATTGGTAGTTGTGGCTTGATAGAAAAAGGCACCATTAATAATTCAAAGCGAAAAAAAAAATAGCACCGTTTTCTTTTCTCTTCCCAACAGAAAACATTAACAACAAATTAACAAAAAAACAGCAAAGTTATGTTTATTATTGTTAAAATATTATTTCTTTCCCGTTTACTGGTCTTGAATTTCACCAGCAATTTTACGATTTCATTACCAACGAACATAAGTTGTCGTTGGGTGTAAACGTTTGTCTTTTGAACGTATGGTTAATTATTAAGGTAACTTTAACTAATAGGAAAATGGCTTAGTCAGAAAGTTATCTTCTGTTTATAGCATTTTCTAAATGAGAAAAGCGACACCTGTTTGCTGGACTTTATATTCAACAATGGTTAGCGAGTTTCAGATTTTTTAAATTATTTACATTTACCAAGCTACGTACAATTATCAAGCACGTTCGCAACACAAACATTTTAATGAATCATATAAACATAGTAGGGTTAATATGCTATCGCCTAAATTTTATATTATGTTTTTTTTTTTTCTTTTCTTTAAAGCTAATTTTTTTGGTTATCTAATGTTGAAGAGACAAGGCATAGAGTAAATTAAAGAAGACTAGCGCGGAACAAACTTCCATTGGTAGAGATTAACTTGAACAAGGAGTTCAGAATCAATAACACACGTATTAATGTTTTTTAACATTTCTGTGGTGAATTTTCTTCCACAACGATTAGATTGAAATATGGTGACTCGAGGTCCTAGCGTAATGGTCTTCATTTGTATTGACATTTTTTTCTAATAGGTGGTGTTGGAATCACACTTGAGTGTGAATCTTACTTTTTAGTTAACTTTGAAATGAAAATCAAAACTGAAAGTAATGATATCGAATGAAAACCTTTTTTGTATGTACAAAACACTCAAGTTAGAATAAATGAATCAACTGAAAAATCATTATGCCGAGGGAAAAAAAAACCTATCAAGTTATATAAAATGCAAAACCGTATAAATACGTAATGTAAAACGTTACTCCTTTTCGTGTTGCTAATTTCCCTAAAAGGCCCGCATAACCAAGCGTGTTAAGGCATTCGACTCCTAATTAACGTCTCAAAATACTGCCTTTATAAAATATATTATTATAATTTTTTGAGTGTGTGTGTTTTTCGTATAGCAAAGCCACAAAGGGCTATCTGCTCAGCCCACCGAGGAGAATCGAACCGCTGATTTTAGCGTTGTAAATCCGGAGACATACCATTGTACTAGCGGGGGGGGCTAATTTTTTTTGTTGATAAAAACAAACATAAGGCAACAGATACTTCGGAATACAACGAGCATTAATAAATTAAGTATAAAACCAACTTTGGATTAACATTATTAAATTAAGCATAGAACCAATTCTGGAACACCATTAACAAATTAAGTATAAAAACAACTCTGGAATACCATTAATAAATTAAGTATAGAACTAACTCTGAAATACCATTAATAAATTAAGAATAGAACCAACTTTAGTATGTCATTAATGAACTAAGAACAGAAACAAATTTCGAATACCGTTAATAAATTAAGTATAAAATGAACTTTGGAATATCATTAATAAATTAAATATAGAACCAACTTTGGAATACCATTAATAAATTAAGTATAGAACCAACTCTGGAATACCAATAATAAAATATATATTTATAAACGGCTGGTATGTATAGAGAAATCACTAATAGAGGAGCGAACAACGTTTCGACCTTCTTCGGTCATCTTCAAGTTCACAAAGAAAGAAATGGTTACTGACCAGTAGATGATCACAGGTGTGAAGGCGGTTGAGTAATTGAGAGTAGGAATGTAGAGAGCGTGCTTAGACGTTTAATAATATTTATTAATATAGGTATAAAGGGGTTCCTTTGTATTGATTTATTTTGGGTTTCAGTGATTGTATAAGTAAGGCTTCTTTAATTTTAAATTTCTTTATGTTTATTTTTTTATTTAGTATTTGGGGGTTTTCTATGGTTATGTTGTGTTTATTTGATTTGCAGTGTTTGAAAACGTGTGAAGGTGACTTTTCATGTTCTTTGAATCTGGTTTCCATTTTTCTACTTATTTCTCCAGTATAAAAGTCGTGGCAGTTATCACATTGTATTTTATAAATAATGTTGGTGTTGTGTGTGTCAGTGTAGTTTTTACATAATATAGACCTTAGTTTTGTGCCTGGATTTTCAATAAATTTGGTATTAACTGGAATGTTATATTTATTGCTAGTTTTTGGCAAATGTTGGTTAATTTTCTGCTGATGTGAGGAATATATGGTATGCAGCCGTATTTGGTTTCGTGATTTTTTAATTCGTGAGATATATTTACTTTTATTAGTTGATTTTGCTTTTTGTCTAGGTGTGTGCGTATAATGTTTTCTACGGTTTGTGGAGGAATTTTATTGATGTTGATAAAGTATTGTTTTATTTTGTCTAATTCGTCGTTTATTTTATCTGGTGACCATAGTTTTATGGCTGTGTTTACAAAGAAGTATGTTGAGTTTTTGTTGTATTTCATGTGCTGAGTCCTAAGGAATGTATAGTCCAGTATGGGTGATTTTTCGGTGGATTCTTGTTTTAAATTGTGTATCGGTTCTTGTAATTTTGAGGTTAAGAAAATGACATTTGATTTCTTTCTTACTGTTCACATGTGAAGTTAATGTTGGGATGTACATAGTTAATGCGATTGAATAAGTTAAGTGTGTGTTCTGTAGATGTGGATCCCGCAATCGTGTCGTCTACATATCTGTATCAGTATAGTGGTGGATGTAATGCAGTGTTAATTGCTTGCATTTCAACTTGTGTCATAAATATATTGGCTAAAACTGGTGATACTGGATTACCCACGCTTAGGCCATTTGTTTGTATATAGTTGTGGTTGTTGAACATGAAGTCTGTCTTCATCGTGGTGAATTCTATGAGGGTTGCTAATTGGTTGCTGGGAATGTCTATTGATGGGTTAGGGTCTTGAACATAGAGTTCTAAGGCTATGTTGCAGGCTACAGTGGTTGGGACTTCTGTAAAGAGAGATATGACATCGAAACAGGCCATTAAGGCTTTATGATTATGTTGATTAGGGTTAGATTTGAAATTAAAGGAGTCTTTGCTGAATGAGCTGGCTGATGTTACATATTTGGAGAATGCCTATGCTATGTATTTACCAAGGTTGTGATTAAATGACTCATATGTGGACATTATTGTTCGTTTTCGACAATCGTTTTGAAATTGTGTTAGAATGTTTTTCATTTTTTGGATGTATTCATTCGTGTTATTTATGATTATAGCATTTCATTTACCTGCTTTTAGAATTTTAACGTTTTTGTCTTGTTTTAGGTTTATAATGGAATTAATGTCTCTTTTTGTAAGGTTGCTTTTTAGTTTTCTGTTTTGTGAAATTATGTTGATGGTTTTGTGAGAAAATTCTTTAAAAATATCGTTTAATATGTTGATTTTAGCAGTGGCGGCGTCAAGGGGGTCTTGGGGGGCTTAAGCCATCCAAAATGAGCTAAGCCCCCCTCAGCCTTCCAATATTGTTACCTACATATATTCATAAAATATGGAAAACACACTCGTCGTTGTTGCTTAACAATTAACATCAAAGAGACATAGATATGTAGAACTCAACGTCTTCATTAAAACGGAAGTATGTGTCATGCGTCCCATAGCAACGTAGTGAATGCACTGAAACTCATGCTCTGTATTGCCATTCTATCTTGAGTTCTGACGAAGATTAGACAACCACGTTGATTTTAAGTTACAACAGATCATCGGGGATTTTACTTGATAAACCAAATGTTTCACAGGTATTTACCCATTAATCTCATTTATCTTTTATTGAAAAGTAAAACATAGCATGCATGTATGAGTGTATTGTGTATAGGTCAAAACTATAAAGCATTTAGTCAGTGTTATGTCCTCTGTGAGATCATTTTGCATTGTGTATCAGCCATCCAAAATTGTACTGATGATTGTGGCATACACAAATTTAAGTGTATAGATAATAACCTTACATGTTAACTGACCAAATAATATTTCTAAACAATTCTAGAATGAATTTTTAAATTGTCATTTGACTATTTAAAAGTGCCTAATTTAATGTAATGTAGTAGTTACATTATTGTAACAGGTGCTTATCACACTTATGATAATAAGAACAATATCACAATCACAGTTTGGCCTGTATGAATAATGTGAACTTATGAAGAAACCAGCCTTTCTGTGAAGGTCACCTGCAATTTAGAAATTTTGTTTTGGTGCTACTATGACCATTCAATATCCATGCCGCGGGTTTGTTATGTTCGGGCGCGCCATTCCCGCCTCGAACGCCTTAAGAGTATGATCACCGAGCCACTGACCATGGTGTACGCTCTGCGTACAGCTAATGATCGGCTCAGCCCGATTGAGATCCAGATGCCAGCCGCACGCCACACCCCCCGCTCACTCCCATTAGCTGCCCACAATTTTACAACATGCCCTATTAAAGCTGTGTTTGTGTTCCCTAATTAGCTCTGTAATTTTTACATTATAGCTACCCTCTAATTAAGTATTCGATGTTTAAAATGAATATCCTTTGTAAGCCCTAATGCCAATATAAGGAGAAAAATTCCCATTCGTTTCATGTAAACTAACACAACTTGGAAGTAAGAAGTGGTACTAACAGTCAGTCGGCTCGGGGGTCACTTTGACGTTGCGCGCTCTGTATAAAAAGGGAGTTATGTTTGTTCACGCGGCTCTCGCTCTCTCTGGTACTCGGCCTCACACTGGAACACACACTCAGTTTGGATTAATAAAAGGAAATCAAAATCAGCGACTCGTTTTCAAACAAGGACACCAACACACAAGACAAAAGTCAGACATCACACACCAAAACATAGATCAGTCATACAACACATAGGGTTGATTATGCAACACTACCTGCTACCCAAGAAGAGGCAGCAAGTAGATGGTCCTATAAACACATGTGGTGCAAGTGAGAAGGACAGTGGTGATTGTGATGGTGAGAATGCGGACACGACTAGTGCGGGACCCCAGCCGCAAGAGGGCACCACTCACACCCAGGATGAAAAACTACCACCAGGACCTAAGGACCTGAGCCAGCTTCCAGACAGTGGTCCTACCTGTCCAGACTTGAAGAGATACCCGGTCACAGAATACAGCAGCCAGTCAAGGTCATTCAAAAAGAATTGGCATGATCATCACTCGTGGTTGGAGTACTCTGTGGCCCAAGATGCTGCATTCTGCTTCGCATGTCGTCTTTTCAGTCATATACACTTCAGTAAAACTGAGAAGTTCTTCACCCATGAAGGCTTCCGGAACTGAAAGAAGGCGACCACATCACTGAAGTCTCATGATATCTCTGCAGGACACAAGTTTGCCATGCAAGCTTGAGCAGAGTTTAAATTGCAGGAAACAAAGGATCCAACATGCTCTTGATGCAAGCCATGCTAAAACTGTGGAGGAAAACTGACATTACATAAGAGCCGTAATAGATGCACTGCTCTACACAGCCTACCAGAATGAAGCCAAGAGAGGTCACAGGGAAGGTAGTCAGTCAAATAACAGGGGCAATTTCCTGGAACTTCTTGACATGATTTCCAGGTATGATGAAATCATGAAGAAGAAGCTGAGTGGTCCTGGCAATGCCAAGTACACGCACCATGATATCCAAAACGAACTGCTTGACATCATAGTTGGAATGATCGGGAAGAATATCAGCAAAGAAGTCATGAAAGCTGAGCATTTTGCTCTAATTGTGGATGAAACAAAGGATGTGAGCAAACAAGAACAGCTGTTCATTGTGGTAAGGTACCTCCACCAATAGAGCCTTCACGAGGAGTTCCTGGACTTCGCAGCAGCTGAGGGTCTGGATGCAGATTCATTGCTCAAGAAAATCATGGAGACTCTGACTAAATGTGGTATTGACCATAATGCTTGCATTGGCCAGTACTATGACGGAGCTGCAGTCATATCAGGGCACATCAGTGGCGTACACGAGAGATTCAGGAGAGAGGTGTCTCAGGCTGTGTATGTCCACTGCTATGCACACAGGCTCAACCTTGTGCTAGTTGATTGTGTGCACAACGTCTAGGCTGCAGAAGAGTTCTTTGTAACAATTCAGAAGCTGCACAAATTCTTCTCTACATTGGTTGTGCATGAAGAATTTCTGAAAGTACAGAAGCTTGAACCCGTGAACCAGCATATAAAGTTGAAGCGACTGTCAGAAACAAGATGGGCCTGCCAACATGCTGCTTGTCTGGCTGTGGAAAGAACCCTCTCTGCCATTTTGACAACCCTAAAGCGTCTTGTGGAGAGGGACAATGTCCACAGAGCCCCTGAATCAAAGGGCCTGTGTATCCTCCTAGATCAGCAGTTTGTAATCAGTCTAGTGGCCATAGAAAAACTACTGCTGATGACAAAACAGCTATCAGACCACCTCCAGTCACCTAACCTGCAGCTGGCTTCTGCAGAGGACCTAGTACAATTTGTCGTCTCTGGTTTCTCAGAAATGAGAACTGAAGCGTCATGGATAGAATTGGAAGAGTCTGCTGAGGATATATGTAAGGAAGTGAGAATACACACTGAGACGGTGCGTCAAGGTGGACAGCGATCTGCCCCCAGACACCTGGACGAATTCATAAGCACATTTAGTACTGGCCAAAGATATGAACCAACACCAGCTGCCAGGAGACACACCTTCAATGCCATCATAGACAGGATGCTCAACGAGCTGAATAGAAGATTTTCCTCTGGTGCCTGCAGTGTTCTGATGGGTGCAACTGCACTGAACCCCAAACACTCCACATTTCTGGACAAGCAAGCACTCTTAGGAATGGCAGCAAACAATGGTGTGGCAGAGGATGACTTCGCAGTGGAGGTCCACCAGTTGAACCGGCTAATTTCCAGGAAAAAAGACAAGGGACAGGAAGTATCCACACCATTGGAGCTTGCAACCATGCTGGAGCCATACAAGGATGCCTTCATGGGTCTCCACAAACTTGTAGGCATCGCTGTGACCCTGCCTGTCATTTCAGCTGCCTGTGAGAGAAGTTTCTCTTGAAGCTTCTCAAGATATACTTCGCAACAGCAGTGGTAACAACCGCACCAGCAACCTTGTTGTCATATCAGTAAACTCTAGGAGGGGAAAACAACTCGATATTGATACTGTTATACACACACTTGCTGCTAATCACCAGAACAGGCGCATTGTTTTGAAGTAATATTGACTATAAACACAACATGATGAAAGATAGTTAGCCTGATAGTGACCTTACTTTTCCTCAGAGTGTATTAACTTCACATGGGATAATTCGTTTCTGCTATGTAAACTATGTCTTTATGTTATGTTTCTTTTGATTTGTAGCTTTACTCTTAATGGTGTATCAAATATTCAATTTAAGCTAATGTTGATTTTCTTTATTATTATGTATTGCCTTGGGTGGAATTTAGGTGAGCTTCCTCTTTTACATATACGCATATCTTCATAAACAGATTATTTCTACTTTGTAATAATGAATTATTAATCAGAGTATAAGTTTCCAATGGAAACTGCATTGCAAACGCAGTTCAAAATAGCACACCTTTCTGAAATGTGCCTTGGTATTTACATTAATATAATTTACCATCTATACTTCATATTGAAGCCCTCCACAGTTTGCCTCAGCCCCCCAACGAAAATATTCTGGCGCCGCCACTAGTTTTCTGGAAAATATGAATTTTAAATTTTTCCTGGGAAGTTTGGCTGTTCAATAGAATTCTCGAAGTTGTCTTCTTTCTGATGATTGTTTTCGATTGTTTTTTGTTTTTTTCTTAACCTCAAAATTACAAGAACCGATACACAATTTAAAACAGGAATCCACCGAAAAATCACCCATACTGAACTATATATTCCTTGGGACTCAGCACATGAAATACAACAACAACTCAACATATTTCTTAGTAAACACAGCCATAAAACTATGCTCACCAGATAAAATAAACGACGAATTAGACAAAATAAAACCATACTTTATCAACATCAATAAAATTCCTCCACAAACCGTAGAAAACATTATATGCACACACCTAGACAAAAAGCAAAATCAACTAATAAAAGTAAATATACCCCACGATTTAAAAAATCACGAAACCAAATACGGCTGCATACCATATATTCCTCACATCAGCAGAAAAGTAACCAACATTTGCCAAAAACTAGCAACAAAATGTGACATTCCAGTTAACAACAAATTTATTCAAAAACTAGGCACAACACTAAGGTCTATACCATGTAAAAACTTCACTGACAAACACCACACCAACATTATTTATAAAATACAATGTGATAACTGCCACAAATTCTATATTGGAGAAATAAGTAGAAAAATGAAAACCAGATTCAAAGAACACAAAAAGTCACCTTCACACGTTTTCGAACACTGCAAGTCAAATAAACATAACATAACCATAGAAAACACCCAAATACTAAATAAAGAAACAAACATAAACAAACGCAAAATTAAAGAAGCCTTACTTAGTAAATACTTAAATCCAAAATAAACCAAAGGAACACCTTTATACCTATATTAATAAATATATTCAACATCTAACCACCCCCTCTACATTTCTACACTCAATTACACAGCCGCCTTCAAACATGTGGTCAGCTACCGGTCAGTAACCATTTCTTTCTTTGTGAATATGACGATGACCGAAGAAGGTCGAAACGTTGTTCGCTCCTCCATGCTTTCTCTATCCATACCAGCCGTTTTTACACATATAATTTTCTCTACAAGTGGAGTTTTTCGTCATCACGTATCACTAATAAATTAAATATAGAACCAACTGTGGAATACCATTAATAAATTAAGTATAGAATCAACTCTGGAATAACATTAATAAATTAAATATAAAACCAACTTTGAAATATCATTAATAAAATAAATTAAGTATGGAACCAACTTTAGAATACCATTAATAAATTAAGTATAGAATCAACTCTGGTATACCATTAATAAATTAAGTACAAAACCAACTTTGGAATACCATTAATAAATGAAGTATAAAACCAGCTCTGGAATACCATTAATAAACTTAGTTTGTTTGTTTTAGAATTTCGCACAAAGCTACTCGAGGGCTATCTGTGCTAGCCGTCCCTAATTTTGCACTGTAAGACTAGAGGGAAGGCACCTAGTCATCACCACCCACCGCTAACTCTTGGGCTACTCTTGTACCAACGAAAAGTGGGATTGACCGTTACATTATAACGTCCCCACGGCTTGGAGGGCGAGCATGTTTGGCGCGACGCGGGCGCGAACCCCCGACCCTCGGATTATGAGTCGCGCGCCTTACGCGCTTGGCCATCCCGGGCCAATAAACTTAGTATAGAGCCAACTTTGGAATACCAAACAGTTCAGTTATTAAACGTACCTCTATGTAAAAGGCCCTGCATGGCCAGGTGATTAAGGTGTTCGACTCGTAATGTGAGCATCGCTTTTTCACCCGTAGGGGCGTTGCTATGTACGATCAATCCCACTGTTATTTGGAGGAACAAAGTAGCCCAAGAGTTGGCGGTGGGTGGTGATGACTACCTGCCTTCCATCTAGTTTTACACTGCCAAATTAGTGACGGCTAGCGCAGATAGCCCTCGTATAGCTTTGCGCGAAATCCAAAAAATAACAATCAAACAATCTTTATGTAACTAACTTTAACACTTTGTTGCACATCAATGAATCCACGTTTTTCTATTTTTTCTTTTTTTTTGCATATTCTTCTGTAATACTTGGACACCACTGTGTATTAATGGGTATTTGACTATGTATTTGCTAAATAAATGTCAGTTATTAACATTGTAACACGAAACTGTCTTAGCACAAAATATCTACACTGTAGCACACACGCACATGAGATAGCATTCTCTAAACTTTCTACGAAATGAAACTCATCAGCATAATTGAAAAGATAAAGTTATTATTAGCCTGAATAGGCAGCCATAAAATGTATATTAAACCACTTAATGCGATGCACTTAACTTGATTTATCTCTTCTCAGTCTCAAGTATTATACGTTAAATTATGTTGACTTGCTTAGATATAACTTAGCACTTTGTTATATACTGTACATCTTGCTACTACAGCGAATAGATAGCAGCCTGTATATTATACGAGTTTGCATTAGAGAAGCTTGTAAAACGTAGCAGAAAGTTGAGAGTGTGGTTTATTGTGTTAATAGCCTTTAAGCGCATTAAAGTTTTTTAAGTGTTATAGAACGCGTGCAATATTTTAAGAGTCATGTAACGAGAATTCTGCCTGATGAAGTGAAAAAAAAATTATTGTGGAAATATGTTGTGACACGTTGTTACAAATCTACGTTACTATTATGGGGGTGCTGTTTTATATGTTGTGACGTATTAGTATAAAACTACGTTACTATAATGGGGTGCTGTTTTATATGTTGTGACGTATTAGTATAAAACTACGTTACTATAATGGGGTGCTGTTTTATATGTTGTGACGTATTAGTATAAAGCTACGTTACTATTATGGGGGTGCTGTTTTATATGTTGTGACGTATTAGTATAAAACTACTTTACTATAATGGGGTGTTGTTTTATATGTTGTGACGTATTAGTATAAAACTACGTTACTATAACGGGGTGCTGTTTTATATGTTGTGACGTATTAGTATAAAACTACGTTACTATAATGGGGCGCTGTTTTATATGTTGTGACGTATTAGTATAAAACTACGTTACTATAACGGGGTGCTGTTTTATATGTTGTGACGTATTAGTATAAAACTACGTTACTATAATGGGGTGCTGTTTTATATGTTGTGACGTATTAGTATAAAACTACGTTACTTTTACGGGGTGCTGTTTTATATGTTGTGACGTATTAGTATAAAACTACGTTACTATAATGGGGTGCTGTTTTATATGTTGTGACGTATTAGTATAAAACTACGTTACTATAATAGGGTGCTGTTTTATATGTTGTGACGTATTAGTATAAAACTACGTTACTATAATGGGGTGCTGTTTTATATGTTGTGACGTATTAGTATAAAGCTACGTTACTATAATGGGGTGTTGTTTTATATGTTGTGACGTATTAGTATAAAACTACGTTAGTATAACGGGGTGCTGTTTTATATGTTGTGACGTATTAGTATAAAACTACGTTACTGTAATGGGGCGCTGTTTTATATGTTGTGACGTATTAGTATAAAACTACGTTACTATAACGGGGTGCTGTTTTATATGTTGTGACGTATTAGTATAAAACTACGTTACTATAATGGGGTGCTGTTTTATATGTTGTGACGTATTAGTATAAAACTACGTTACTATAACGGGGTGCTGTTTTATATGTTGTAACGTATTAGTATAAAACTACGTTACTATAATGGGGTGCTGTTTTATATGTTGTGACGTATTAGTATAAAACTACGTTACTATAACGGGGTGCTTTTTTATATGTTGTGATGTATTAGTATAAAGCTACGTTACTATTATGGGGTGCTGTTTTATATGTTGTGACGTATTAGTATAAAACTACGTTACTATTATGGGGTGCTGTTTTATATGTTGTGACGTATTAGTATAAAACTACGTTACTATTATGGGGGTGCTGTTTTATATGTTGTGACGTATTACTATAAAGCTACGTTACTATTATGGGGGTGCTGTTTTATATGTTGTGACGTATTAATATAAAACTACGTTACAATTATGGGGTGCTGTTTTATATGTTGTGACGTATTAGTATAAAACTACGTTACTATTATGGGGTGCTGTTTTATATGTTGTGACGTATTACTATAAAACTACGTTACTATTATGGGGTGCTGTTTTATATGTTGTGATGTATTAGTATAAAGCTACGTTACTATTATGGGGTGCTGTTTTATATGTTGTGACGTATTAATATAAAACTACGTTACTATAATGGGGTGCTGTTTTATATGTTGTGACGTATTAGTATAAAGCTACGTTACTATTATGGGGGTGCTGTTTTATATGTTGTGACGTATTAGTATAAAACTACGTTACTATAATGGGGTGTTGTTTTATATGTTGTGACGTATTAGTATAAAACTACGTTACTATAACGGGGTGCTGTTTTATATGTTGTGACGTATTAGTATAAAACTACGTTACTATAATGGGGTGCTGTTTTATATGTTGTGACGTATTAGTATAAAACCACGTTACTATAACGGGGTGCTGTTTTATATGTTGTGACGTATTAGTATAAAGCTACGTTACTATTATGGGGTGCTGTTTTATATGTTGTGACGTATTAGTATAAAACTACGTTACTATTATGGGGTGCTGTTTTATATGTTGTGACGTATTAGTATAAAACTACGTTACTATTATGGGGGTGCTGTTTTATATGTTGTGACGTATTAGTATAAGGCTACGTTACTATTATGGGGGTGCTGTTTTATATGTTGTGACGTATTAGTATAAAGCTACGTTACTATTATGGGGGTGCTGTTTTATATGTTGTGACGTATTAATATAAAACTACGTTACTATAATGGGGTGCTGTTTTATATGTTGTGACGTATTAGTATAAAACTACGTTACTATTATGGGGGTGCTGTTTTATATGTAGTGACGTATTAGTATAAAACTACGTTACTATTATGGGGGTGCTGTTTTATATGTTGTGACGTATTAATATAAAACTACGTTACAATTATGGGGTGCTGTTTTATATGTTGTGACGTATTAGTATAAAACTACGTTACTATTATGGGGGTGCTGTTTTATATGTTGTGAAGTATTAGTATAAAGCTACGTTACTATTATGGGGGTGCTGTTTTATATGTTGTGACGCATTAATATAAAACCACGTTACTATAATGGGGTGCTGTTTTATATGTTGTGACGCATTAGTATAAAGCCACGTTACTATTATGGGGTGCTGTTTTATATGTTGTGACGCATTAGTATAAAACCACGTTACTATAACGGGGTGCTGTTTTATATGTTGTGACGCATTAGTATAAAGCCACGTTACTATTATGGGGTGCTGTTTTATATGTTGTGACGTATTAGTATAAAACCACGTTACTATTATGGGGTGCTGTTTTATATGTTGTGACGTATTAGTATAAAACTACGTTACTATTATGGGGGTGCTGTTTTATATGTTGTGACGTATCAGTATAAAGCTACGTTACTATTATGGGGGTGCTGTTTTATATGTTGTGACGTATTAGTATAAAACTACGTTACTATAACGGGGTGCTGTTTTATATGTTGTGACGTATTAGTATAAAACTACGTTACTATTATGGGGTGCTGTTTTATATGTTGTGACGTATTAGTATAAAACTACGTTACTATAACGGGGTGCTGTTTTATATGTTGTGACGTATTAGTATAAAGCTACGTTACTATTATGGGGGTGCTGTTTTATATGTTGTGACGTATTAGTATAAAACTACGTTACTATTATGGGGTGCTGTTTTATATGTTGTGACGTATTAGTATAAAACTACGTTACTATTATGGGGGTGCTGTTTTATATGTTGTGACGTATCAGTATAAAGCTACGTTACTATTATGGGGGTGCTGTTTTATATGTTGTGACGTATTAGTATAAAGCTACGTTACTATTATGGGGGTGCTGTTTTATATGTTGTGACGTATTAATATTAAACTACGTTACTATAATGGGGTGCTGTTTTATATGTTGTGACGTATTAGTATAAAACTACGTTACTATTATGGGGGTGATGTTTTATATGTAGTGACGTATTAGTATAAAACTACGTTACTATTATGGGGATGCTGTTTTATATGTTGTGACGTATTAGTATAAAGCTACGTTACTATTATGGGGGTGCTGTTTTGTATGTTGGGAATTATTGGTATAAAACTACGTTACTATTATGGGGTGCTGTTTTATATGTAGTGACGTATCAGTATGAAACTACGTTACTATAATCAGGGGGGGCGTTTTGTATGTTGGGAATTATTATTATAAAACTATGTTAGTATAATGGGGGGATTTGTTTTATTTTCTCTCTAATGGAAGGCTAGAAATCTTTGACCTATCTAGTGTTTTAACCTGATAAGAGAGGCACAATTTACTTAATTATGGAAAGTTTTGATCTATCCAGTGTTTTAATGTGATGTCGGCCCGGCATGGCCAGGTGGGTTAAGGCGTGCAACTCGTAATCTGAGGATAGCGAATTTGCATTCCAGTCGTGCCAAACATGCTCGCCCTTTCAGCCGTGGGGGAGTTATAATGTGACAATCAATTACACTATTCGTTGGTACAAGAGTAGCCCAAGAGTTGGCGGTGGGTGGTGATAACTAGCTGCCTTCCCTCTAGTCTTACACTGCAAAATTAGGGACGGCTAGCGCAGATAGCTCTCGAGTAGCTTTGCGCGAAATTAAGAAAAAACAAAACAAATATAACGTGATAAATGATATAAATTAATTATCTAGGAAGATAGCCCATTAAAACGTGATTGTTTGGTATTAAATGTAGGACTACAAAATAAACTATATTTTCTGATTTTTCATCCATTGAATTTTGTGAGGTCAACTTATGCAATAGAAATCAACAATAAAAGTTTCATTGGGCTTTTTTTTTTAACATACTTATATACATAATGTACATTCGTTTGCCCGTAACTTCTTATACATAAATAATATCCTCATTAGGCCAACGAGCCCAAAGCTGAGAAATGTATTATTCTTTTCAGACATTTTCGGATATGTTCTGAAATGATTCCAAGCATTCTGGCAGTTAGTGTCAGTTATATAGGTAAGATTTAGGTACTGTAGAATGAGGATCGTTTAATAAGTTCTTAACTAGCTGCCTTCCCTCTAGTCTTACACTGCAAAATTAGGGACGGCTAGCACAGATAGCCCTCGAGTAGCTTTGTGCGAAATTCCAAAAAACAAACAAAACAAACTTAACTGTTTAAGCGGTTAAGTGGAGTTATGCCTGTATCTTTAAGTCACGCACTTTCACAATCACATTTATCCAGGCAGTTCATGTCTGGTAATCTTAATTACTCTCAATTAGACAACAGGTAAACAGATATCATAATTAAACCACAAAGAAACTAAGTATTTGTAATAAAATAAAGAGCTGACTCTTACAATAAACGTACAATAAAAACACAGAATCTCTACCTTAGGCCTTGACAAACCCCGGACGCCATGGCGAATAAACATTTTATTGCTACGCCTTGTATTTTATCCCGTTTTATTCGTGCTAAATAAAACCCGAATCTAGAACAGTTCTGGACTTTTGGAAATCCAGAAATATTTTCGGTTTCTTTGAGTCCGAAACGAATTCTTTGTTTTTGTTTTTTTTTAGTGTAAAGTATATGTATCGTACCACAACCATACAACCGACTCAAAATATATTCCATAACTTTTCTATATCGGACCTGGATCCTAGATCTTATAATATTTGTCGAGACCTGATCTATCGAGATGACGCACAGTGAAAACATAACGGACAATTATAACAGTAAGAATGGATGAAAAGTAATTACATGAAACCTGTATTTGAAATTAAAGTAAACTAAACGTAAATAAAGATACGACTTGAGAACTTTCACACACTGGCCAATTTGCTCAAAACGCCAAATCTTAAGTAAAGTAACTGAGTGAAAATCAATGCTCGAAATAAACTACCTTGTAACACCGAAATGTTGTCTTTATTTATTTAGAAACCCAACGTTTCGCTTTGTAGCTTCTTCAGGAGGTTCAATAAAATACAGACCGAAACTGAAGTTACGAAGTTTCAAATTAAGAAGCTATCAAGCCGAACGTTGATTGTATAATTAAATAAAAACAACATTTTGTGTTATAAGGTCGTTTATTTCTGGCAATTATAAGACTTCTACATATCAATATGCACTACAAAAATTAAATAATGACTGGAAATCAAGACAAGACTGAACCTAAATAAACGAGCATGAACCATCAGAAATTTGTAGAATCGAACTTAACTGATAGAATATTAACTCAGACAACTTGCCATTTACCCTATGCCTTTTTTTGACAACTGTACAAATGGAAACATTAAAAGGGTGTATATTACTTCATACAAATGATACAAATGGTATTTGAAATTGTAGAGTTGGCGGATTTGTTTCATAAATTTGCGCAATGCTACACAAGACTGTCTGTTGTGGCCGTTTTAAATTTTGGATTGATAAATTAGAGGGAGAGCATCTACTCAATATCACTCATCACCCCCTCTTAGGGTTACTCCAATAAAACAGTGGTATTTTATAGTCACTCTTATAACGCATCCACAGCCATAAAGTGTGGACATGCCTTAGAGATTAGACTGAGCATCCAACATTTGCGTTCCGATACCCTAAAAACATAATGTCTTTGTCACTGTATCATCGCTTATTTGTTCTCAATTAAATGGCTACTGAAATAATGTTGTTTTGCTAATTTGGGGCGAAATTAAATTCGTTTTATTTATTACAGTTTACACCTTAAGGTAATAATTTAAGCTATTATGTTTCATATTTGTTTGATAAAATATTCCTTTCACAAGAGTGGAATGGTTTGTTTGTTTTGAATTTTGCGCAACGGTATACGAGGTCTATCTGCGCTAGTCGTCCCTAATTTAGCAGTGTAAGACAAGAGGGAAGGCAGCTAGTCATCACCACCCACCACCTACGCTTGGCTACTCCCTTACCAACGAATAGTAACCGAGTGGAATGTTTATCTTTAAAGAAGGAATGGCTACTACACCGGCGTGCGCTGTATAGGAAAGTTTGCCTATTTATTTGTTGGTAAGCACAAAGCTACATATAGGTCTGTTGGATGTTTTGTTCACCACGAATATCTAAGCCTGTTTCTTAGGTCTTCGCACTTATCACTGAGCTAATGGGGCATATAGAAACGTTTAAAAAATGCAATATAAAAGTAAGATTTGCATCTTGGTTTCTCCCAGTAACTTAAGGTTTAAAATAAAATAACAGATACAGATTTTACTTTGGTTCATCAAAATTATTCTACAAAATTCCTAGGATGTATTTTTACAATAAAACCCAATTGTAATGTTATAAACAATACATCTTAGTTTCGTAAAAGGCTCAATACAACGTTTATAAAAACAAAGAGTAAAAGTGGCGCAATTCTATTAAAGTAAGAAAAACGTTTGAAGTCTTTTTCCTTTGGTAAATTTGATCCTTTTCAAACCAGCCGATGTTCCGTGACGGTTCCAATTATTGATATAAATGTCAAATATCTCATCCGGTTTAAGCTTAGTGATCGTTCCAATCTGTTATCCAGATATCGAACTGGAAAAAGATTTTCCCCAATTCTTTTTTCACGTTCAAACTAACCAGCCATAAGTGTTTTTGTTTTTTCCAAACAGAGTAACTAATCAATACACTTCATACGTACAATAAATAATTTCACGTTTATTGTTGAATTAGTTATCTTTTAAATGTCTTTACGAGATAAATAAAAAAACTGATAATAAGTGTTGAGACAAAGGTATTCAGTGATATTAAATTTTATGAGGACAAAGATATTCTGTACAAAACTAAAGACAAAAGGAAGAAATAAGTTTACAGGCTGTTTTTCTTCAGAGCAAAGTCATAGTGAGCTATCTGCTGTTTCAACCGCGAGGAATCGAATCCCAGATTTTGGCGTAGTAATCTCGTAAACTTACTGCTGTTGCACCAGAGGACACACTTACGGGAAATTATTTACAGGTTTCTCGTTTGTTAATGTGCATTAGAAATTAATTAGCAACATTCTTAATTTAATCATTCATTAAAATATGATGAAACCTTTAAATAAAAATTAGTGTGATTAACCCAGAAAAAAGAAAAGAATGAATATTTAACAGCTCTTTATACTACGTGAGCCAGTGATCTAAAGGAAGACCTTAAGCATAGTAGTCCCAAATCAAAGGTGGTCTGCCAGGTCTTTAATTACTCTCACTGACCAGAAAGCAGAAGGACTTTGTTTGTAATGTTTGTTTTTGAATTTCGCGCAAAGCTACACGAGGGCTATCTGCGCTATCCGTCCCTAACTTAGCAGTGTAAGACCAGAGGGAAGGCAACTAGTCATCACCACCTACCACCAAATCTTGGACTACTCTTTTACCAACGAATAGTGGGATTGACTGTCACATTTTAACCCCCACACACACAGTTGAAAGGACAAGAGTTTTGGTACGACGGTAATTCAAACCTGCGACCCTCAGATTACTAGTCGAGTGCTCTTACCACCTGACCATACTGCGCTAGTGTTTGCAATGAAACAGTATTGAAATATTATCGTTTTATAGAATTAAGTGTTAGAAATAAATCAGCTTTTTAATAATCTCAGTAGGGTTTTATCAGTTGTAGAGAGTACAATGTTTGTCTGTTCTATTCACAGCGTTTCATCAGGCATCATGAGATGAGATACAGGAACTGATGCCAACAGAGGTCAATTTAAAATGAGAGAATCGCGTGAGTTTCTACAAAAATAATATAAAAGCTTGTGATTTAGCAAGTGTAAACTTACTAAAATGTTTATCAATTAAATCTCAAAAATATAAACATTTGTAATTAAAGTTTTAAGGATTAAACCTAAGTATTGAAATTCGTTCTGTATAAAATAGAGTTTGTTTTGATTTCGCGAAAAGCTACACGAGGGCTATCTGCATTAGCCGTCCCTAATTTAGCAGTGTAAGACTAGAGGGAAGACAGCTAATTATCACAACCCAATTCCACGTCTTGAGTTAATATTTTACCAAAGAATAACAGGATTGACCGTCATATTATAATGCCCCCACAGCTGAAAGGGCAGGCATGTTTGATGTGTTTTGGATATTCGAACCCGCGACCCTTAGATTACGAGTCGAGTGTCCTGACCATGTCGGGCATGTATACAAGAGAGAAGGAAGTAATAAACTTTAATAAGTATAAATGGATACTGTTATTTGTTAAGAACAGAGTTGTGATTATTTATTTTTCTCTTCGGTTGTTAATGTTATCTTCTCTACTGAGGATTTTTGACTCAAAAGAATAAATAAAAAAAAAAGACTGTTGCTATAAATGTGTTAAAAAAAAAGAAGATGCGATGCGACTTTATGTATTCTCGTAATCTGTACGTTCTATTCCTTACACATATCCTAAAGTATCATTGTCTATCTACTTTTTGGATATCGGTTAATCCAGTTTCTTTGCCACGTAGAAATGTAAATAGTCTTATAAGATAAATTTTATATTCTTCGACTATTTTAACAGGATTCTTTACTATTGTATGAGATAAGTTTGAGATAACAGGTAAAACACAGTAAACAAGAATATCTCTGAAAGATTTAGTTTCTACATTGTGGAATTGGTGAGACGTCGTAGAAAGTTTCCTCCTCGTTTGCGAGAACATTTAAAATCTCCACGTCAGTATTTTGAATATGTGTCAAGGAACTGACATCCTTTTGACTCTTCTGAGGTGAAACCGTCAATAGAGAATATAACATTAACAACCTTGTTAATAAAAAAATATATTTATATTTCTTAAATTTTATGAATCCTTTCTCTCTTGAATATAAAAATAATTTCAGTACTTAGGCTCAAACATTAGAACTTTATACATATTTGTCGGCTTATTAATAAATACTATAATGAGTTTGCAATTACTGTGTAACCTGCTTTGTATATTATCACTATTATAGATACTACATACTTCCCTTAATTTATATTAATTTCTCTGAGCAAAAGTTCTCTTTTAATATTCTAGGTGAAGTTGGTGAAACGCTACGAACAAAATAAACAAAAATTTGTTTGGTTTTTTGGAATTTCGCGCAAAGTTACACGAGGGCTATCTGCGTTAGCCGTCCCTAATTTAGCAGTGTAAGACTAGAAGGAAGGCAACTAGTCATCACCACCTACCGACAATCTTTGGGCTACTCTTTTATCAAGGAATAGTGTGATTGACCGTAACTTTATAACGCCCCCACGAGGTAAAGGGCGAGCATATTTGGTGCGACGAGGATTCGAACTCGCGACACTCAGATTACGAGACGAACGCCTTAACCCACATGGCCATGCCGGGCCTTCGTAAACAAAAGTTCTACCTCGAATAACTGGGCCCGGCGTGGCCAAGCATGTTAAGGCGTGCAACTCGTAATCTGAGGGTCGCGGGTTCGCATCGCCGTCGCGCCAAACATGCTCGCCCTTTCAGCCGTGGGAGCGTTATAATGTGACGGTCAATCCCACTATTGGTTGGTAAAAAGAGTAGCCCAACAGTTGGCGGTGGGTGGTAATGACTAGCTGCCTTCCCTCTAGTCTTACACTGCTAAATTAGGGACGGCTAGCACAGATAGCCCTCGAGTAGCTTTGTGCGAAATTCAAAAAAAACAAACAAACAATCGAATAACCGATAAAACCTTATGAGAAATCTGAAATCAAAACAAAACATTTATTTTCCAGACATTTAGATTTAACTAGATTGTGTACGTTCTTCAGCCCGATTCTAAAATTAATTATCTTTCTTCACTACTGTTAGCAATATCTTTTGTTAATTTTACTTGGGAACTAATATTCTTACAAAGCTTAATATATCATATGAAAGTGACTTTATGATACGGATTTTATATACCTTCCAATGATTCCTTTAAGTGTTTTTAAAAACGGCAAATAATTTATAATTTGTTTTGAGGTTCTATCAGAACAAGCATCAGGAACACTTAACGTTTTATTAATAATCCTAACGAACCTACAAGTGGTGCAGCAGTACGCCTAAGGACTTACAACGCTAGAAACTGGGTTTAAATATCCCTGGTAGTCAGAGCACAAATACCTCATTGTGTAGCATTGTGCTCTACTACAAAAAATCAAACACGCAAACAAACCTTCCGACGAACCTGTGGTTTTTGTTCTTCCTAATTAGGAGTCGTTAAACTTCTATCTGTTTTTGGCAAAATTTACTTCGTTTTAATAGTGACTTATTTTATTTGTAGTTAATTCATTTTTTAGCTGTCTAGAACAAATACTCTACATCGATGATGAGATAACCATACCAATCAATAAAGGAACAATAATATAAAGTTTTTAAAACGCTATTAAAATATCTCTCTTCTGTTCTTAGTTAAAATATATTGAGATCGTATTATCTTTTGATTTAGAGCAAAATGAAATTCATCTCAATTATAATTATACACCTCAATGTGATGATTTAAAGTATTTTCATGACTTTGTTTCTTAGATCTGGTTCTTAACTAGTTAACTGATGAATTATTCTCTTTGCAGGATTTCACGAGATATATTTCGTGTAGACTCTTTCGGCTTACAGTATTGTGCTGGCTAGCCTCTTGAGATTCGTGATTGATGAGTCTATATGGAGAGAGTTAGAAACAGTCATATCGGATTCAAAAACTGGATTTATTTGTGGAATAAAACTAAGTATTTGAATTGTTTCATATTAAAAACAATCTCGTGCATGTTTACCATAACTTCATGGTTTGTTTTGCAACTTCCAATCTTCTTGCGACTTATGGAAACAAATCAACTACTCAATATATTTATCTTATAATAGCCTCTCCTAGACTTAATTTCCAGTAGATATTTTTTATGATATAAGAAATGAATAGAACAAATATTTTTCTAAGCCATTGCGTGTGCTGGATAAACACATGAGACAATGATTTCATGTTGCTTGTTTATCTTGATCCTGCCGCTTTAATCACCCATAATTCACCGTTCCAAGTTTATGTTGCTAAGATAACTATCTCGAATCTCCTTTAGCACACACTAACTAGGAAACATGCTGATAATGAAATAATGGATGTTTTAACCCCAATGAAATGGTCGCTAAGCGGTTTTCTAAGATGACCTGTTTCGGCGCGTGCTTGGTAGAGATAAGAACACGTGCCGTTCCAGACAGTTTCTGTTCGTGATGGAATCCTCGTGCTGCAATCAATCACGTGAGCGACACAAGAAAGAAAGTCTTACATGAATGACGTTACCACTGACAGCCTAGAAGATGAAAGACCTGTTAAGATATCCAAGCCAATTTTCAAGTAAGTGGCAGACACCAAAAGGACTTCCGAACAAACAGGTAGCTACAACGAAACTGCTGTGTGTAACTTTACTTACTTGGCAGATTTGTCTATCAAGGTTATCCTATCAAATCCCTAGGTTTTCATTGACAGTAAAAAAAAAAACAACTTAATTTTGAAAGAGGTTTAAAACAATGCTACCTAAAAATAGGAGAAGTTACACAAATCCATTAAAATTTTAAAAAATCGTATGAGTTTTTTCTTTGTTAAAGAATGGTTAGAAGGCTTGAAAAGTGTTTTTATTAAGGTTTTTTTCTGATGAATTGTCATCTAAGAACTAACTCTTCGTATAGAGAGTATTAGGATCTTTGTAGAAGGGAAACGAAATGTGTCAAAACCAAAACTTTGAGTATTATTGAGCTGAGCAACATATTTTGTTTTTATCATCATCATTTATTTCCAAAATGTTAATATCTTTTACATTTCTTATAGTATAAGTATTAACACAAATATTTTAAAGGCGATTTATACAGAAAGAAGAAAAATTGGCAGTTAAAAGAACTATTCATACTGATTAATTTTGCAGGTTCACATTTTTTATAAAAAATATGTGCTAATAAATGAAACATAGAACTTGGTGCAGAAAGAGCCCCTTCCGAGCGACAATTCGAACGTTTTAGTTTTTACGTTTGCCGCTAGGAAAAGTACTGTGACGTAATAGTTGCCAAACCACCCGCCAGCGCGTTGAATGTAAATAAACATGGCCAGTGTATACGGAGAAACAGAGGCGGAGCCTGTTTTGACTTTGTGTTCTGAACAGTGTTGAGTAGCATCATATCAATTCAAACCTACTCTGAATGAACCTAGAATAGTTACTTTTGACACAGATCTGACAAGTTCTAGTGATGAGGACAGTTCTACGAGCGAGAGCAGCGGAACTGTGAGTGATACTGATAGCGCCCAGGCCGGTTGCAAGTCGGTCATACCTCCAGTGGAAGAATGGTAAGCCTAAGTCATGACAACAAATATGGTCTGTGTTATTTCTCGTGCAATTTTAAGCATATTGAAACCTGTCTGGTGTTTATAAATGATTTGTATTACAGACTGGGTTTTATTTGTTTATACTTTACCGACTATGGTAACTAATACTCGGCCCTTCCACAATCATTGTACCGGGTATTTATGACTCGTAACAAAATGAATTTCAATTATACATCATAATTCTGTCTATAAAATCAAACTAGATGTAGCAGTCTGAATAGTTTATTTAATATTTACCATAAATGTAAAATTTATATGACATATTCCGTATGTTTGTGCAAGGTGTAGATAGATTTACATAAAACACCAGCACTGAAAGGAACAAATTGGTCGGCGCGCAACAAAGCGTGTTTGGTAACTATTACGTCATAGTTGTGAAACGTCACGGAAACAGCTGAACGACCGAGAGGAACTTGAGTTTGAGGACCCGCATATTTTGTTTCATTTTTTACTCAAAAACTAAAATGTTTAAAAATAAGACAACCATGCCAGGGTGTGTTGTTAACGCTTTAGACGTAACAACTCTGTAAAAATCGACTTTAAGAAAACAGTTTCTTTAATCGTGGTTTACATTAACTTCTTAAATAAAAGAACAGAGGTGTGTAAGCCTATTTCATCTCGTTTTTTTAATAGTTGAATTTCCAGTTTCCAACAGTTTGTTTAAAATTATTGTTGTTGTTTTTTTTAGAATAAGTTTTGTTTGTTTGTAGCTAAGCACAAGGATACACAATGGGCTGTTTCTGCTCTGCTCACCACAGTTGTTGAAACCCGGTTTTTAGCGTTGTGAGTAGACATAAAGCTGCGCTACTGGGGAGCTTCTAGAATAAGAACTGTTAGTGAAACTTTAATACAGTTTTCTATTTGAAAATTATTCTATCTTACAAAAAAACTACCAGAAAAGACAATTTCTTATCTTTGCAGCCAAATAAAAAAAATCAATTATTACTTGTTTAATCTTCCATAACTGACAGCTCTATTTCTTTTAAACGTAAATTCATCTTTCACTCGTATCTTCCAGTGAGTTACGTCTTTCATCTATAAATTAAAATGTCACATTAGTGACATTAAATCTTATATTCAGATTCAAACTTAGCAACAAAAATAATAACGATATTTAAAATAGCTTACGTTACCTTGTAAAACGTGATTAATTTCTGTCTTGTAGTTAGCAAAAAGTGATGTTTAACTTCCAAACAAAAGTCACATTCATTACAATGTGAACCCAGTTCTTTATGTTAGTACTCAAGAGATAATTATCACTCTCTCGTGGGCAGTTGAAGTGTTTAAAGCCCAAGTCGACAGTTAAATCCTGGATCGGTAGATTTAGTACTCATTTTTTCGTGTCCTTTTGAACTTAACAACTTTTATTTTGTGAACTGAATTGGTAGATATATGTTATTGCGCCATTTGATCTCGATATGTGGCAACTACTGCACATGAAACGTTCGAAATATTTTAACATTTACTCTTCACTAACGAAGTGTACCGAACGTATGTAGAATAAAAAAAACATTCTCATCAAATCCTTTATAAACAAAAATTAAAAGATTGAAAGAGAATAAAAAACTGAAACCCACTTGGAAGAAATAATTAGTGTAACAGTTTATAAAAGGCGCCAAGTAAAGGAAGAATAGAATTACATATCACAAAATAAGTGATATAATTATCTCTTTTATTTTATATCAGATCATTATATGTTATACCAGAGGCGTTTTACCACAACTGAATGATATAGTTCGTCATCGAGAAGGATCAAAAGAATTGGTAAATATTTTAGAAGATAAAAATTTTAAGCCGTTAAAATATTAAAAACAACATTCAGTTCACATCATAATATTAAACCAGGAAAACTAAAGACACACTATTATCTTTGTTTTCTAAGAGACCTTTTCTCTCCGTCTACAACGCTAAAATCAGGGGTTCGATTCCTCTCGGTGGGCTGAGCAAATAGCCCGATGTGGCTTTGCTATAAGAAAAACACAAACTCACTCTCCGTCTATATTCATTTTATATTATTGTGTAGATGATGTTTTGTTCTTTGGTTTCTTACACTGTTGTCTTTTTTGAATAGCACTGGTTAATCTGGGAGGCTTCAGATCATGTTTGTGTAAGATTCACTAGAGAAATTCTAGTCATGTTTTGCAAAACTTGTCTGTGACACTCCTGTCGTTTTATGTAAAACGTTTTTGTGACACACTAAGTCATGTTTATGTAAAACTTATCTCTGACACTCTATGTAAAATTTATCTGTGGAAATTCATTAAAAAAGTGTTATAAATATGTACACAAAAGCAATAATAACAATGAGAGATACACAAAAGTAGTCTGTTTCTCGGAAGGTCAAATGTGTGGTAGCATAATGCAGGCAGTTTTTGAATGTTAAGCCTACCAAATGTTCCATACACGTGTAAACTTGTCACCGAGAGATATGTAAAATATCTTACTGAACCTGTATTTGACTCGAAGATGTTGGTATATTTAATATAAAACAACTTTCACAAATTTACTTCAGTATTTTTCCTGTAAGTTGTTGTGTTGAATTAAGCACAAAGCTACACAATAGGCTATCTGTGCTATGCCCACCATGGGTATCGAAACGCTGTTTGTAGCCTTATAAGGGCGCAGACATACCGCTTAGCCACTAGGGGGGATTTCCTGGAAGTAATAAAATAAATAGAAAATCTCGGTCTCGTATTATCAGTAGTTTCTGATTCATATACGGCAAAGAACAAGAAACGAGGAAACATTAATTCAAGATAAAGTAATGGCTTTTCATTAGTGATAGATTATTTGATGTATAATGAGAACAAAATAAATAATTACGTTGTGAATCGAAAGTACATAGCTGGATACACTTTAGTGACCATTCCCGTCTTACAGATAATGGAATAGAAGAAATAGTATGTTTTGTGCCATTTATTGTGTTTTTGTTGTGCAACCTAAACACGAGGTACAGCGGTATGTCTAGGGACTTACAAGGCAGAAACCCAAGGTTCTATTCCCCTCGGTGGGCTCAGCAGATAGCCCGTTGTGGCTTTGCTATAAGAAAACACACACACACAATTCTAAATACGATCACCTTGTTTGTTTGTGCTAAATCATTTTACTTCTGTTAAATTCAAACCAAACTTTTGTGAAAAGGCGTGAGAAGACTTCTGTAGAGGGTTAATTAAATAAAGAACCAGTTCCATTACTACCTTTGGAATGACTTTTTAAATCGCAGATGACACTTAACCTCATGGACATAACACTTTCCACTGTTAGTACCTTCTGAGAATAAATGTGATGTAACTTTTACACTTCATATCTGAAGGAGCCTTGTACAGTTCCTTCATTGTTATTGAACGTCTGCTTGCAATATTCACTTCCAGTTGTTTTTTTTATTATTTGCAAAACTATATATCTTTCCTCAAATTTGACCCAATAGACAAGAAGGAAGGCAGCCATTCAACAACAGTCATAGTCAGCTTTTGGACTTCTCTTATATAGTGAAAGAGTGGGGTTTGACAGTTACTCTTATAGTATATTTACGAGCTCCAAGCAATTACGCACACTCATATGACTTCGCAGGTATGTTGGAGGGGAAAATAACACAAACATGTATTTTTTAAATGCTGCCACGGACTTAAACGTATCACTTGATGCTAGCTGCTTCTTCCTATCTTCTGTCCATAATTGGTGTAACAATTCTTCTGATAGAAACTAGGATTACATTTGACTTTTTTATGCACTTTTTGAAGATTTTTTTCCAATTGTATATAAAAAAAGCCTTCGACAAGATAAAATTCATCAAAATCTTTCTTATATTCTCTTTATTGTGTTTGGAACTCCATACAACTACAGAGTGGGTAGCAAATTGTTCGTTTCTTGACACAGTTGTCTCAGTATATCCAATTCTAGTCTAATGTTGCAAAATGCTCCAATCTGTCATGTGAGAAGTATCTTATATACCATTCTGTGTACTTTGTTAAAGGTAATTCCCACTAATGTTACACATGCTACACTAAGAGATGAAAAGCTGGCAGTACAGTGAAATGTTTTCTTTTATTTCCGAGAATAGTTATAACAGTGTATTACTTATAGCACAAAGGTTTAGCAGATACGTATCAAATACTATTATCTGGTGTTGTCAGATATATGGGTGTGCTCGGATTTAATTTCATGTCATTTCCCATGCGATTAGATACTGTACCGCCTCCTATGGTTGTTCTGATATTCTATTTCGGGATATTTCCCAACATGATTACACATTTAACTTCTCATGTGAATGTGCTAATTTTATCATTCAGGTCATTCTTCAACGACTCCCCAGTGGCACAGCAGTATATCTGTGCACTTACAACGCTAGAAACCTGATTTCGATACCCGTGGTGAGCAAAAATAGCCCTTCATTTAGATTTGTGCTTAATTTGAAACCAACATTCATCAATGTGGTATGATACAGTAATTCCTGATATTAGTAAGCTGATCTTTTCTTTCAGAAGCTATTCACAATTTTAAAAATAGTCATCTTTTAAATTAGTATGCCCTTAGTTTGTCATTTTTCTGCTACTTTAATATAGGAATATCCTTCTTCAAGAAAAGCTCCGCCATATTCTTTTGATTATCAGAGTTACCAGTAGTAGTGATATTGCACTGATTTCTGAAATTTTCTGTAAACCAGATACTGCACGTGTGGCCCGGCATAGACAGGTGGTTAAGGTACTCGACTCGTAATCCGAGAGTCGCAGGTTTGAATCCCCGTCACTCTAAACATACTCGCCGTTTCAACCGTTGGGACGTTATAATGTGAGGGTCAATCCCACTATTCATTGGTAAGAGATAAGCCCAAGAGTTGGCAGTGGGTGGTGATTACTAGATGCCTTTCTTCTAGTCTTACACTGCTAAATTAGGGACGACTAGCGCAGATATCCCTGGTGTAGTTTTGCGCGAAATTCAACCCAAACCAAACTAAGCATATTGTTCTTAGGCATCAGCGCGTACTTGTCTCAATATATCACTGCATTGATATATATTATCTTTCTTATAAAGAGCTGTTAACCATATTTATAGAAAAGTTTTAGCCACACCATATCGGCTCATAGATATGGAGTTTTTTGTTTGCTTCTTTCTCAGGTATAGACTTTTAGTTCATAGCTCCGTCTATCTCTTGACTGACTTGAGATCTAATTACAGTTTCGGACTCGGTCAAAAGGTCAAACCTTTTCGACTGATGTATTTGATCACTCCAAAAGTCTCATAGAATAATTTGATATAATTTTGTCGAAATATCTATTTAAAGGTAAGATGTTAGAAATCGTAATGAGTTATGAGATCGAATCGGGTATACGCGCGTCTCACGCTTGGTATTCCTGGCGCACAAAAATGCAGCTAATAAAAAGGTATCATATATTAATTTACTCTTATTCTGTCTAAAATGATTTCAAGTGTCGCAACTATTGAAGCTTCCCTTTTGCTCAACTGATTTTACAATTCCAAGCAGTGGTGTAGTTGAGAATGATTGCAATAATTTCCTCAGACTACCACACCTGTATCCAAAAGATCGGTTCACTCATTGTATTTTTTAACATTTCAATATTTTGTTTGGTTTGTTTTGAACTTCGCCAAAAGCTACTTGAGAGTCATCTGCACTAGCTGTCATAATTTAGTAGTGATAGGCTAGAGGGAAGGTAGCTAGTAAACACCGCCCACCACCAACTCTTGGGTTACTCTTTTACTAACGGAAAGTGGAATTGACTGTCACATTATAATGCTCCCACTACTGAAAGAGCGAGGATATTCGATTAGAGCGATCATAACTCTTTACAATAATTATTTCACAAAATTATTGTTTTTTCATTTAAACTAGTTGCAAACTCGCAAAGTATTTGGATGAACGTTATTATACAAATATCAAATGTTTCTATGGCTTGAGCATCATTATGTGGAATAGTATCAAAATAGATGCTTTTTACATGGTGCACTGGGTGTGGCCGTAAGGTTAACATGTTCGGACAATAAATCCGATAATTCAAAATTCGTTGCCAGTGTGGTGAAAACTTTCTCGGTATTTTTTATCTATCAGATCAAAATTATAGACGATTACGTACAAACAGCTTTTTCTCTAGTTTTCGAGAAAGTTCTTGTACAAAATAACGTCACGTGATTTAATCGATAAATAAGTATCACTACATAAACTCTTCAGAACACAAGTACCAAAGAGTCAGACTGGATCTGTGCGGACAATTAAAATGTTTTTGCAAACTTTTTATGATTTTATACTCTATTACCATGGGTTCTGACGTCAAATTGATATGACGTAACCTATATAATTAAAAAGTAACGTGCATGCCTACACAGGAAGATTTATAAGCTTCGTTAAACTACAAAAAAAAATTAAATTAGGAGCAAGAAAGTAGGGACGACATCAATTTGAATGTAAGGAAAGTGTTGGTGTGAATTGTATTACGTATTGCAAGGGAAAAGTTTTGGGAGGTGGGTCTATCATCTCTAAGAGCTCAATCGCAAACAATAGGGATTACGCATCACGATTTTGTGTGAATTTCTTTATTTGTTTAAAGGCATTTAGAGTACCGGTACCATCAACCTGTTGAGTTTTAATATTTGTTTCCAACACTCACGTTGGGCTCGGCATGGCCAGGTAGTTAAGGCGATTGACTCTTAATCCGAGGGTCACGAATTCGGATCCCCATCGCACCAAACATGCTCGCTCTTTCAGCCGTGGGGGCGTTATAATGTGACGGTCAATCCCACTATTCGTGGTAAAAGAGTAGCTCACGAGTTGGCGGTGGGTGGTGATGACTATCTGCTTTTTCTCTAGTCTTATACTGCTAAATTAGGGACGGCTAAAGCAGATTGCCCTCGTATAGTTTCGCAGGAAATTCAAAACAAACAAATACACACAATTCAGTAATTGAGGGTCTAGTCAGATGCAGACAAACGTTTGTGTGAAATAAAACGTACTTTCTGCATGAGTGCTTACTTCGTTTACCAACAGGTAATATATATTTTTTTCATTTTAATTTATTATATACTTATTGTTGGTGTTTTGTTGTTTTAAATTAAGCAAAAAACTATACAATGGGCAATCTGTGCTCTGCTCACCACGGGTATCGAAAACCGGTTTTGAGCGTTATGAGTCCGCAGACATACCGCTGAGTCACTGGGGAGTACTCATATATTTAAAAATCAGCACTAACATACTGTTTCTACATGAAAATGAATAAGAGACAGAGAGAACAACAAGAACTAAAATTATTCTAGTGTATATTGAGATTTTCTCTGTTCAGAATTTTTAAAATAATTTTGTTTGTTGAGCTCAGTTATTTCCAGACGTTTTTTTTATGAGAAGCTGATGTTTAAGGAAACAGATATTCATCAACTAAATATTAACATTCTTTAGTAATAGATAAGCAACAAAAATCAATATTTTAAACCAGTTGCCCACTTAGTTTTGTTGTTCAGCGACAGAAGATTAAATGGTTTTCCTTGTTCCTGTTTTATTCCTCATGGAGAGCTTAGAACACAGAGGCACATAATTACATAAAGGTTATGTAATTTTCTAAAACATGGGTGGTGACCTCTATTTTCTGATAGGCAGATTCAAAATTGAATTCATCCCGTATTGCAAAAAAACAATAATTTAACAAGAAAACTTTTAAACGTCTGCATTGTTTTCTTCTGCCCTGTGGCAAATATCGTAATAAATATTTTTTTTTTATATATATGATTGGTTGAAATAACAGTTCTCAACAGCAATATTTTACATGAAAAAATGCTCTATAACTAACAATATCAAAAATATTTTATGGATGGTTGTATGTATTTGAAGTTAAATGTTTTGATTGTATAAAGGCAAAGTGTCAGAAATGAATGCACTAAACAGGAAAAAAAAATGGTATTTAGCCTACATAGGCGCATTTAAATGAACTTAAAAACTCTTGTCTCGTGCGTGTATATGTTTAAGTGCATCGCAAATAATTCCTCTCAAATCAATACAATATAAATTGAACCTAAGTGATTCTCTTTGGGCAAATTAAAATTGTTCTGTTTGTTTCTGAGCTCAATGGTATCCGTGCTGTGCCCACCGAGAGTATCAAACCTCGTTTTTATTATTGTAAACCTTCAAGCGTACTGCTATATCGATTTAGCTTTAAGTACGGTAAATAATTGTCACGTAGATAACAATTTATTGAGATTTTTCTAATCTTTATTAACTTTATTATATTAAATGACTAAATACGTTATATCAAAATAATTTTCAATATGCAAATCGGCAAGTCACATAATAACTGCAGTCGTTATAAAGGCAATTGTAGAACAGATTTATCAAAACTATATTTTGATGTGGTTTGACAGTTTATAGACAGTGTAATACCACCGAAGATTGTTAGCTTTTGGGAAACCTTTGTAAAATCTCTTTCCTATGCAAAATATCCGTACACATATCTCATAAAGATGTGTATACATTAAGGATTTAGAATTTCCAAGATGGCGATATTGTTTGTACTTAATAGTACTGGAGAATAAAGGAAGAAATGTACGGTAATAAACGGGCTAAATGTGCTCTGCCCATCACGGGTATCGTAATCCGGTTTTTAGCGTAGTATGTCTGCCGAGTTACAACGCTAAAACCGGATTATTCTGTGTAATGTGTTATAATGAGGTTTTAGGTACTGAAATGACCCTGTAGAAGCTGGGGAAATATAATGGGCACTTAATATAATTGGTCTGGAATAGTTTGTTGGTTAGGGTACTCAACTTGCAAGCTGTGGGTCGCGAGTTTAAGTCTCACTACAGAACATGCTTGTCTTTTCTATCATTGGAGCACCATAATGTGATGGTAAAATCCTCTATTCGTTGGTAAAGAGCAGCCTAAGGGCTAGCGGTGGGTTTAATTATTTTTCTCTAGCCTAAAATTTTAAAATTAAAGACAGCTAGCGCAGAAAGCCCAGATTAGTTTCGTGCAAAATTCACACAACAAACAAAAACAATGTACTTGTAAAATTTCAATTTTGACTCCATGTTATAGTCATGGACCGTTCAAATTAAATAAAATTGCTTTTGTGATATTTCTGACGGTTGAATTTTTGACCGCGTGTTAAGGCGGTCAACTCGTAATCCGAGGGTCGCGGGTTTGAATCCCAGTCGCACCAAATATGCTGGCCCTTTCAGCCGTGGGGGCGTTATAATGTGATGGTCAATCCCACTATTCTTTGGTAAAAGAATAGCCCACGAGTTGGTGGTGGGTGGTGATGACTAGCTGCCTTCCCTCTAGTCTTACACTGCTAAATTAGGGGCGGCTAGCGCAGATAGCCCTCGAGTAGCTTTGCGTGAAATTCAAAACAAACAAACAATTTGTAGAGTATACTTTTAATGTGTCTTCTATTCGTATGCCAGACACTCCATAAATATTTCCAACTTGATGAATTTGGTTGCCTGAAGCCTGATTGTTATCTCAGACTCAGACTGAAATTAGAATAGAATCAACCATCATATTATTCTTGATCCTCATGCAGCCATGATCTGCAGAACGTCCTCCAAGTTGATGCTTTGATTTGACCTAATCTTGATAATTGCTTTTCTTTATGTACAAGTCTCAACTTATCAGTTGCGAACGTATTTCTTTCTTTATTATTCTATATTTAACAAAGAAAGAAAAGTAAATCACATAAGTAACGTCAAATTCCAAGTCAAGTCGAACTATTTGATAAATATTACGTCTAAACTCTCTCAGTAAAATGCGGTAAAATAATAATTTATCAAATTTACACAATTATTTATAAGATGAATTTCGACTAATTTTCTTAGTTGATGTTTTAATACCTAAGGAGTTCCATAGACTGTGCGCTAAAATTTATGACGCTTTTAAGAAACATTGAACTATTTTGGAAACTGCAGTATATCAGACTGACATGTTTTATACCACTTGTCACAACTAGAAAGTAGCAAAACTAAAAATATATGTGACAGAACATTCAGCTCTCCACTGATGTAGCTTCGACTTTTCTATAACGCTGTAGTCGAGCTAAGCAGAACGAAAGGTATTTCTATGACAGCTTGACTCATAAGTGTGAGTACATAGGCACAGTAACCAAGTGAAAGCTAACCGTACGTCCCGACGAACCAACAGGGTAAGAAAAATGCCATCACGTATAATCATTTGCTAAAAAGTGGTTAGCTGTTGAACTGTGGATTTGAGGGTCCGAGCCGATACCACGAAAAGGAGAGTTGTTGTTGTTTTGAATTAAACACAAAGCTACACAATGGGCTATCTGTGCTCTGCCCACCACGGGTATTGAAACCCGGATTATAACGTTGTAAGTCCGCAGACATACCACTGAGCCACTGGGGGGCCCAAAAAAGAGAGAAAAAATAAATCACGCTATGCACTTTGAAGCTCAGGTTGTGTTATAAAAGTGACAGTAAAATCCCACTATTCGGTCTGATAAGATAAACATAACAAACATATATTTGCACGAAATTCAACAAACAAATAACTTGAGTTATGATCAAAATTGAAAAAGATAATGTCGATTGTACAAGATAGTTACTATATCTTTTTTAACACACTGTGTTTACATGATTTGTCACTTCAGTTTTATTATACATTATGTGGTATGTTGTTTGTTTTCATATCTGTCACACGGATAAACAGTAAATGCATTACATTTCAGTGATATTTTACAGTATATATATATGTGTGTGTGTGTGTGTGCCATATTAAACATTAGTGTTGAAAGCAAAAACAAACATAAAATTATATTTTTCAAAAGGAATGATTTAAATTTCAATAATAAGTTTATCTTTCTGTAAATTTCAAAGTTAAACTTCCCTTAGTGGAACAGCGGTATGTCTGTAGACTCAAACTACTAGAATCCTGGTTTCGATAATACTCCTGAAGGGTAGAGCATGGATAGCCCATTGTGTAGCTTTGTACTTAATTTCAAACAAACATACCAAGCTAAAAATGTTTGTTCATGTTCTTGTCGTTGAAACAATAATTTATCATGAACGATAGAACAGGTTCCATTGCAGGCTGTCTTGGCTGTGACCAATACTTCTTTAGTACAAAGGTATCTTATTATGGTCATAATCTGTTCGATTTTGGAGAGTTTGCAACTTTTTAGAATTTAGTTTCTTTATTTTCAGTGACGTTTTATATTGAGGGCAAAGAAAAAATTCAAATTTGGAGAGGATGTGTGTTTCATCTACTTTCTTTCTGGCTTGCCGTCTTGCACCTTCTTTGGTTTTCGTTCTGGGTTAGCCAGTTTCAATTCAGCTTTAAATCAGTATTTGCTTCTTTAAAGTAAATATCATTTGAACTATATTTTTGTTTCTCTCAATTTCATCAACTTCAATTTAGTCTCACTTTGTTAGAAAGCTTAATTTACTCCCACTTTGTTACAAGGTTTAATTTAGTCCCACTTTGTTATCAGGTTAAATCTAGTCCCACTTTATTATATGGTTTAATTTATTTTCACTTAGTTATTAGGTTTAAGCTAGTCCCCTTTTGTCATTAGCTCCAATTTAGTACAGCTTTGTCATTAGTTTTAATGTAGTCCCACTTTATTATAAGGTTTAATTTAGTCCTACTTTGTTATTAGGTCTCATTTAGTCCCACTTTATTATTAGGTTTAATCTAGTCTCATGTTATTATAAGGTTTAATATAGTCCTACTTTGTTATTAGATTTAATTTAATCCCACTTTGTTATTAGGTTTAATCTAGCCCCACTTTGTCATTAGATTTAATCTAGTCTCACTTTATTATAAGGTTTAATATAGTCCTACTTTGTTATTAGGTTTAATTTGGCCCACTTTGTTATTAGGTTTAAAATAGCCCCACTTTGTTATTAGGTTTAATCTAATCCCACTTTGTTATTAGGTTTAAAATAGCCCCACTTTGTCATTAGGTTTAATTTAGTTTGTTTTATTCTACTAATAACATTTTTTGTTTAACAAAATGTTGTTTTTTATACCACAAAAGATCTCACCTCATTTTTTTAAGACAGATTCTTCTTCACATAAACATACGCCTCTCACTAACTAAGTTTTGGGCGCTACTATATTAACGATAATCTAACTACGTCTGTTCTTTAGTCAGATGATCACAAAAAAAGATTTTAAACAAAATCTCTGAAGCAATCTTCTTTCTCTTCCATTCGTATGGAATTCAAACAAAATCGCTTTCAAAATTACAAGACCTCACATGATTTGAACTAAATTATCTTTTACTACTGTACCAGTTAAAAATATATATTTAGTTTGCAGAAACGTAAAACTAATACCATTTAATAAGCTTTTTTTGTTGTTATTAAGTACAAACCTGTACAACGAGCTATCTATTTGTGCTCATCACGCGTAATGAAACTCGGTTTTTAGTGTTATAGTCGTCAGAGTTAGGCTTACCACTAAGCTAGTGGCGGCGTTTAATAAACAAACGTTAATTAGGGCGCTCATTACAGAGTCAAAGCAAAACTTATCCTTTATTTTTATACTAAAGAACCAGAACTCACGTGCCTTAATTAACTATTGCTGTGATAAGAAGAAGAAAAAAGTTATGAAAATCTATTCACGCTAGCCCCTTTTTTTTTTTTTTACTCATGTAGCAATTTGTTTATTTCAAAGCGTGTTACCATGGTTACTTAGCAGAGATTTCCAGAACTACCAGAAATTTGTCTTATATTATCTTCGTTACCTACAAAAGGGTTTAAAAATGATTAAGAGATAACCATATCTGCTAGCTGATTGTATTTCCTTCAGTGGCTTGTCTATTTGATAAAAAAAAAAGATAACGAATAAGAAATACCGTTTCTGATGTCATCTCTATAGCTACGGCACGTAAAGATAAGACTCTCAGTAGGAAGAACGTTGAATGGACAGCTGCTGATAAAACCTGATGAAGGAAGGTGATTACTTTTACTTGAAACAATTATTCAAGAACAGAACGTAAAATGTGCCTTTGCCTTCCTTCCGATATTTACAAAGAGAAAAAAAAAAGTATAACCCTTTAAAATATATAATATTTTTTTTTTCATTGGAAAGGTTTTTGTGCAATAGAAACGTAACCTATAAACTTGACTTTTAAGAAGAAATATTGAATTATTCTAAATTACAGCAACAGCAAATTGCAGTAATAAATACTTTTACATAAAATACTAAAAAATGCTTATTAGCACTGAAGTAACATTTGTAAAAGAACCGAATCCAGGGATTCGTTTCCCCTCGGTAAACTCAGCAGATAGCCTGATGCGGCTTTGTTATAAGAAAACAGACACACACACATAGAGCCGAATCATCTTTGAATTCTGTAGAATTAAGGCACTAGGGAAAACAAAGACCATGAGCCTTACTTTCAGAGGTAATAAAAAAATATCCAAAAACTATACACGTTCCTAATTTTGGTTCTAATACGTCAGAGTTTATGGGTTATTTTCTATTTCAATAATCCTTAAATGTGGCAAATAATGTTTTATTTCTCTCAGCATCAAAAATTAAGAAAAAATAATATGAAAAGAATAAATAATTTTCCATTTTGATAAGTTATTGACTGTTTTTGTGGACCAATAAAGCAATGAAAATTATCCTGTGAGGATTAACTAATACAAGTATGCAGCATAATTAAACAATAAGTTAATTCCAATGCCATGTTTATGATACACATATTTACTGGGCCGGAGTTAGCGAAGCAGTTGCTGTGGCCAGACTGTGAATCCAACGGTACATGGTTCGTGTCTTGTACTTTGAGGTTGCGACTTTATTATAGTGATATTAGTCAGGCAGACAAGAGAAGCTCAGGAATTGGCAAAGGTTACTGTTGAATATCTACCTTTTTCTAGTTTATCAGTTCAAAGTTAGGGCTCGTTATGTGAAGGCAGTCTTTCTGTACCTTTGCGCAAAACATTTTAAAATTCTGTCTTCCTTATAAATCGTAATAGTCTTTATTCTTATCAAGATATATTTAAGCCAAGTGGATGTAGTTGGACCCATTATCTTATTGGTTAAGTGTAATGGTGTGCAGTATACCATATCTAATCAAAATACACAGGTTTGGTGACAAGAAAAAAAAAAGCGATAAAATATTAGGTTCGCTAGATGTCTTGTATTTATAAGCTAAGAATCCAAAACTGGACTGAAATTTATCTTTTTCTCTTAAAATAAACAATTTAACAAGTTATTTGTTATTAGATTTAAATAGTTTGAAATATTGCCCAATTTTTATGTTTTTATTTGCGTTTTATTTAATATAATAAAATGTTTTCTTCTGTCAAGGTATAAAACTCCTTTATTTCCTGTTACATAAAATAATTTAAGGCTTACTTTTTGTGGTTTGAAACAGTTGTTACCAAAAGTTTACTTATCTCATTCCCTTCATGAAGATTTATAATTTCTAGAAATTATTCGAAAATAAGTAGCTATAAAAGAATCATTTTTTAGTAGAAGGTTTGTTTTTTGTGGATGAGGTAACAAATAATCAGAAACAGATTTCTGTTATTACTTATTTCAGCAGTTTATTTGCAGAACTTCAAAAAGGGTTAATTCAAAAATATTCATACCCAATTATGCCATAATCGTATTGACTACACGGCGCTAAAACTTTCAATATGAAGGCTATTAAATTCTGGGTTGTAGGTGAACATTATTAGGATATATATAGAAATAGTACGTATGAGACGATTGCTGTTCCAGTAAGCCGATATGGAGAAAAGCAAATAGCTTCCTGAACACCTTGGGTAGAAAGGTGTTAACTTTCGCAAAGTCAGAGAAGGATACCAGAAAATGTCCAAGCGTTTTAGTTTCTCAGTTCAGTTATTGTTTCTATTATAAAGACTCACGCTCTTGCTACATCGTTCAGTCTCTCTTAAAGACAGAAGTTCTTCACAAAGAACAAGTATACGAATTATGAGAAATATTGAGGACAATCTCAAATTGACAATCAAAGATATTTAACCTGTTGACTGCCAAGTATTTCAACTGCTACGGCAACTCCGAACCAAGTTCACAATACAACTCTAATGCTTCTTCATTTTGTAACTTTTTCGTGACGCCATTTTGGATCGAAAGTGAAACAATTTGTAAGTAGGTCAAATGAACGTATGGTGCTGACATCTAGCGTTGAAGTTAGGTATTATTAAGAACGAATTAACTCGTCCATGGCACTGTGTTACCGATCGGCTTGGACGAGTTATCTCGTCTACGGCACTGAACAGGTTAAAGTGAACTTGTTGCAATTTGGGACCGAGGTATGGTGAAGTTCTCAATAGTCAAGTGTGAAGGAAAAATCTACTCTTGAAAAAATGTCACAAGAACAATCGCTTAAAGCTTGAAAGAAGGCATTTGAATAACGGACATACATTCTGTTTTAAAGTTTTGTTGAATGATGAAACATAAATCTAGCCATTTGGTTACGATATTAGTTGTTATGTTTGGAAACACTCGATGAGGCATACAAAGAAAATAACATCGTATCTACCGCCATCTAGTGGTACAGAATATTTAGTTCCATACATAATAAGCTTGGTTCCACAGCATACAATAACTGTGTATATGTTTTTCTTTAGCAAAACTACAAAGGGACAAAAAGAAAAGAAAATAGCTCACAAGATCAAAAGTTTTATCATATATGTGCCTGTTCAGTGTTTTCTGAATAGTTTTCGAATTGAGCATGTTTGATGGAAGATCACCTTTTGTTTAAATATTTGTTTAAGGAAAATAAATGCATATGCAAACAAAAAGGGTAAAACTTCGTTTGTTTTCTTGTTCAGAAAAAATAGTTTTAATTAATTAATTTTTTTACTGTTTGGTAGTACAAGCATTAAATATAATCACTTAAAGGCATATTCACCAACTTTCAAAATAAATTTCTAACAAGTGCAAACAGAGAAGAAATGATGTGATGGCTAGCTGAAGCCCTAAAACAAGAAATAGGCAATGGAACTGTTTTGTTGAATAAGCATTTTACTCTTTTCTTAAAACTACAGTCAAAGCAATTGTATATAAGTCAATTTGGCAATTTGCCAATGTACGTTTCCTAATAAATCTAACCAAGAAAAACAGTTTGCAAACAAGGCAAACAGTGAGTAGTTCACATTAATCTCTCTCTCATTGCCATGGAAACAGCTACGCATCAGAAGTTTCAGCTTTCATCTTTTATTCGTTAGTCGACGAGTCGAGCCAGAATATTTCAATGTATTAGGCTTAGCGATTAATTTTGTAAAACGTATTTCTTATTTTCTCAAAAGGGTACTACTGACAAAACGTATAAGCTAAAGGTAAAATCCACTGAAAAAGAATTTCATTTGTTCATTCTTTTCATTAAAACGGTTTGAATAACCTAATAAAGCAGTCGTATTAAAAAAGTATTCAAAGGAAGTATATTATTATTAACATGCTTTATGAGTTTTTCAGTACGTGTAAGTTCCTGTTTTTTTCGCATAGCGTACAAACCGAAGAATATTTATATAAGTTTCGATAAATTAAACGTACTTGAATGTAAATACGTAAGTAATGACGATTAGACATTCTTATTTAAACAGCTGTTAAAAATATAAAAATGTTTTATGAAATATCGAGAAATACGAGTATTTTTTTTCAAGAAACCATTTTGTGATGCTTAAGTAATTCTAATCATTGGCTTTTACCCAAAGCTGATTTCGTGTAACCTAACGTGATTTTGTAGGTACCAAAAGTCAGATCGTACAAAATAGATAATAAAATAACAATAATATCTAGCTTACTACATACAAAGAGGCTAATATATCTGAAGCTGAAATAAAATGATTTCATATATTTTAACCAAGGTTCTGGCTTTATCGGTTATTGATTCTATAGATTTCTGGTTTTATATTGAAACTTAACGTATACATTTCTTCTTGGAGTGATGTCCATTTAGATTCATTTTTAATTTAGAAAAATAGAATAATTACTGGGTTTTATTGTATGTCTTTAATAACACTTCAACATTTAGATCTATAGAATTTAGTTGCCTGGCATTCAGTTACAACAAGGCCTACCATAGCCAGGTGGTTAGGGCGCTTGACTAGTAATTTGAAAATCGCACCAAACATGCTCACCCTTTCAGCCGTGGGGCCAATTTAGTGTGACAGTTAATCTTACTATTCGTTAGTAAAAGAGTAGCCCAAGAGTTGGGGGTGGGTGGTAATGAATAGCTGCCATCCCTCTAGTATTCCGTCCTCCCTTAGTACAGCGGTAAGTCTACGGATTTACAACGCTATAATCAAGGGTTCGATTCCCCTCGGTGGACTTAGCAAATAGCCCGATGTGGCTTTGCTATAAGGAAAACAGACACAAACACACACACCTTCTAGTCTTACACGTCTAAATTAGGGACGGCTTGCGCAGGTAGCCCTCGTGTACCTTTGCGCAAATTATTGTTTGTTTGTTTTGTTTTTTGGAATTTCGCACAAAGCTACTCGAGGGCTATCTATGCTAGCCGTCCCTAATTTAGCAGTGTAAGACTAGAGGGAAGGCAGCTAGTCATCACCACCCACCGCCAACTGTTGGGCTACTCTTTTACCAACGAATAGTGGGATTGACCGTCACATTATAACGCCCCCACGGCTGGGAGGGCGAGCATGTTTGGCGCGACTCGGGCGCGAACCCGCGACCCTCAGATTACGAAGCGCACGCCTTAACGCGCTAGGCCATGCCAAGCCTTGCGCAAATTAAAAAGCAAACAGTAACGATAAAACATAGGATCTGTAGTTTAGTAAGTAATTCAGTAGTTTTTTATAAGAATATTTGTCAAATAATTTTTAGTACCCCTGAGTGAAAGAGAGCATATATTTTGACATCAATAATAGGTATTTTATTTATGTATAACTTACTAAATAAAGTTATATATATATATATAAAGCAATCTCATTAATGTTATCCTGAAGTAGTTAACTGTAATTATATGGATATTTCTACAAGTGTTGAGGTTTCAAGCTGGAATTAATGTTCACCATATTTTTATACAAGATTGAAACACTAATAGACATAACTTAATGATTTTGTTTTTACAATTAATCTTAATCTTTTTTTTACACTTTTTAATTCATATTTTTGCTGGTACTGGACAATCAGCAATTTGAAACTTATATACTCTTCAAAAAAAGAAACGCAAAAGGCAAAATATGAGACAAATTGTTAACAAATTTATTCCGGGTAGTTCTGTATCACATGTGTGAAACTTTGCACATTCACTGCTGAACATCCAAAGTCTGCAAAGGCGAAGTCCACGCTCACTTCAATAACGAGTAGGCCTCCCGTCAGCATCAATAACTGCTTGGCATCTCCTGCCCATGGAAGCGATGAGATGACGAATTACATCCTGTGGAATGACTGTCCACTCAGCCTGCAAAGCTGCTGCAAGCTAAGGTAGAGTCTGCAGTTGAGATTGTCGCCGTCGCAGACGTCGGTCCAACTCGTCCCAAAGATGTTCGATGGGGTTTAAATCTGGTGATTTGGAGGGCCAGGGAAGAACGTTGATGTTGTGGTATCTCAAGAAGACAGTGGTGAGTCGGGCTGTGTGAGGACGGGCGTTGTCATGTTGAAAACCGTCGTTGACGTTCACCATGATGGGTTGCACATGGGGCCTAAGAATCTCGTAGACGGTTACGTACGGTCTAATCGGAAATCCTACGCATCCCTGGTATGGTTGAGGCACTAGACGTTGCAGTGGTGGTCCTATCCCGAAGGTGACGTAACCGGATGTTGCGATCTTGTGCGGGCGTGGTCACACGAGGTCTGCTAGATCGTGGACGGTCATGAGTTGATCCATGTTGTTGTTGACGATTCCATAGCCGTGTGATGGTGCTTTGGTGGACATTCACAGCTCTGGCAACATCTGATCGAGATTCGCCTGCTTCCAAGCGACCAATGGCGTTGTTGCGTTGTGCTTCAGTCAGTCTTGGCGTAACTGTATTGCGTGTCGGTGGCTTAACACTGAGCTATGGAAATAGAGAACCCGTCACTTGTATAGGGATTTTGCACATATTGCACTTGCAGAACATGCAGATCTCTCAAACAAATTTATTGGACACGCATGCGTTTTGGCGAAAAATCCGATTTTTTCCTCCGTTTTCAAAGTGCACAACTTTTATTGTCATTTTGGTCTGACAGTCAGTGCTTTAACACGTGTTACATCACATACTCTGAGCCTGTAACGTTATTACATAAATTTCTCTTTAAAATAACAAAAATATCCCTTTTGCGTTTCTTGTTTTGAAGAGTATATTTAATAATAGAGTCGAAAACGAACGCACTAATTATGTAAGAGATTAATGCCAGCAGTGTTCGATAAGTGAAAATAAAACGTAACTGATCTAATTTATTTGTCAACAAACACTTGAACAGAAATGTTTTTAGATAGTATTTGTTTTTTTTTTTGTAAAATTTCCACACAGGAATTAAAGTTTATTTATATTTCTTAAATTTCGAGGAGGTAAAGAAAACTTTAGAATAAAGTTAAATGAAATAATCATTTGTGTTCTTGTTGTTGTTTGTCATTAAGCACATATCTGCATAAAGGTTTGCCCACCACAGATATTAAAACCCAGTTTCTAGTAGTATGAGACTCCAGACATATCGTTATGCCACTAGGGGCATTTATATTTTTATTAACATTACTTTTGCTTCTGTATGAGAAGTTTTTCACTGGTTCTATTTCATTAGCAAGTGACTCTCTGAATCTTGTACAGAAATTCAAGATAATAAATATAATTCCAGTTTATACATGTATATATGTTTAAATATTTACACGTTTGTTAAATAACTGCCAAATACCCAAGCTACTTAATTAGTTTACTTTGTATTAGCAGAGCTCTTTCAGTCAGTCTGATAGCATACTTTCCACATGGTTTAGCATATCGATTTTACGCTGATAAATAATATTTCGTCTTACAACTCGTAGACTTAGGAAATTTATTGGCATTTTCACATATCACAATTTTCTCTGTTATGCAATTATCGTCTGTTTATACAAAATTACAAAAGTCCAATATAAAGAGGTGCTATCATTTACAATATTGGTTACACAAGTTCAGTGAAAATCGTTTTTCTTATAGGCTGTCCTTAAGATAAACTGTCAGTGTAAATGAAATTGTCATATTTTATTATTAAATAACAAAATAATACTTTCCAAATTAACTAATTAAATCATATAAAAATCGCCTACGTGACTCAATGGAAAAAACTGGGTTTATTTCACCGCAGTGAGTAGCCCAGTTAGCCCATTGTGTAGCTAATATAAAAAAACAACAACTAAAAAGGTAATTACTGCCACCTATTGATTTAATTGGTAAACGTTTTAGATTATTATCTTATTTCTATAAATTTTATCAATTTATTACTTTTATGATAAACTGACACAAAATTAAACACAAATACAGTTAAAGTGTTATTAATATGAGAAGCTCCATGAAAGGGCAACTGTGGTCAATAAGTTGGACAGTATGTTAAAAAGGATTTATTAGAATGTCACTGAGCTGAGTGTTGACTTTATTTTGTTTCTATGTCTAGTCCTCTAGTGGTACAGAGGCATGTCTGCTAACTTACAACACTAAAGACGGAAAGCATAAACAGCTCATTGTGTGGATTTGTGCTTAATCTCAAAGAAACAAACAAACCTATGCTATATGTAAATATTTTTGATGTTTGTTGCTACGTGATATAAATTGAAATATCTTACATAGTAAAACGTTGTTTTACTTTCATAAGTTAATATCCATCTATTTATCTATCCACCCTATATTTATATGTAGAGAGAATTAACATGTTAACAATGTTAAAAGATAAATATATCTTATTACTACATTACTTTTTAATTTCTTTAGGAATAAAACGTACTTCGTTCTTCGTAGTTTACAGTTGCAGGAATTCTGCGTGGAAGTTCTTAGATGCCTTCTTACTTCATTAACTAAGTTAACGCTCATAAAGTAAGTTGTTTTGTTACTTGACGGCGTTGTTTTAACTCTTGCTGTGAATAAGACGATATCCACGAAAACTTGAAAGTTGCAACAGGCCTGGCATGGCCAGGTGGGTTAAGGCGTTCGACTCGTAATCTGAGGGTCGCGAGTTTGAATCCCCGTCGCACCAAACATGCTCCTCTTTCAGCCTTGGGGGCATTACAATGGGACGGTCAATCCCACTATTCGTTGGTAAAGAGTAGCCCATGAGTTGGTGGTGGGCGGTGATGACTAGCTGCCTTCCCTCTAGTCTTACACTGCTAAATTAGGGACGGGTAGCACAGATAGCTCTCAAGTAACTTTGCGCGAAATTCAAAAACAAACAAACAGTTGCAACAAAGAGGCTGATTTCTGTAATGACATTTTCATATCTATCGCTAAATGTTACACGCAGCGTTGGGCACTACGTGATGGAATTTCTCGGAGAGTTTCATATCTTTGTTCTCTTTCTTTCCGGGAAATTTACTTCATTCTGATAGAGAAAGATTATATTTTTCTCAAGTTACATTTGAGTACATAGATGTTCTATTAAAAATTACGACAGAGGTTCTCAATTCGATTTATTTCACTCTCAGTCTTTTGTTTAGATACATAAAATATTATGTTTTATATCGTTTTGCTTCCATTTTATCAAAATAAGTACAAGTCTACAGTAATATGTTGTACGTCAATTATAAATATATGTTTGAAAAAAGCAACGTTGCATACGATTTTATTTCTAAACTTTTGTAACGTATCAATAATCTAACTTAGAATGTGCTATGGAATCTGGGTGTTGCAGTATAATCGTAACCGTTACTGTCAATGGTACCATTTATTGCAGTTAAGTAACCAAGTTACATGATTTCCAATTTCTACAGTCTTCCCAAAACGCGAAACTAATAATTACAATAGAGGTATTTTAGTGAACTTCCAACAACAGCATACGATAAATCAGAATTATTGAGGTTTATTTATTAAGAAACAAATTGTTTGTTTTTGCATGTTTTTTTTTTTAATTTGGCGCAAAGCTACTCAAGAGCTATTGCTACTAGCCGTCCCTAATTTAGCAGTGTTAGACTAGAGGGAAGGCAGCTAGTCATCACCACCCACCGCCAACTCTTAGGCTACACTTTTACCAACGAATAGTGGGATTGCTGTTACATTATAACGCCCCCACGGTTGAAAGGGCGAGCATGTTTGGTGCGACGGGAATTAAAACCCGCGACCATCAGATTACGATTTGAATGCTAAACACATCTGGCCGTGCCGGGCCTGTTAAGAGATAGAGTGTCCCTCTCTTTTATTATAATCGTTCATAATTATGAACTGTTTTTGGGCGAGAAGGCTGACTGTCACTATTATACAGCACTCACAGCCACAACATGCAAAGCGTGTTTCTTGCAGCAATTGGAAGCGAACAAGGAATACTCGAATCCACAGTTCAGGTTCCCTTAGGCTAACCATTAAGTCACGCTGCCCTGCCCGTTAGAGAAAATGGTAAAAAAATCGTAGAAACCAGCAAAAATTTTATTTCAATTTAGGCAGACTATTTCCTTATTATCTTCAACACTCTATTTAACTGTTTATAATTGTTAAAATAAGTGGTAGATAAAAAAAAAGAACTTTGTTAGCTATTCATCTTTCTGACCTCTTTCCTTATTTCACTAAGAAGGGCGTAGTGATACACTTAAGAACATTTTCCACGTTAATTTTCTTCCGTTGATGTACTACCACTCTTAAAAAAAGTTCCCTCTTTTTTATCTACTAACAGCTCAAACAACGAATAATTGTATACTAACATAGCGTCTCATGGCCATACCCTTTTTCTTGATTCACCAACAGTCCAATCAACAAGTAATGTACTGACATGCTTTGATTACCAGCCTGTGTTTTGACTTACTGGCAAGCCAAACACGGAGTAATGGTATGCTGTTTACTGTTTTACTAAGGCACTAAAAAGGAGTTAATATTATGTTTTCTTGTAGCTCGATGTTGAAAGTCTATTCTTTCATTCACTGACAGCCGACACTGGAAGTAGTGACACACGAGAATGGGTTATAATGTCAAAACTGCTTTTTCAATTCTCAAACAAGACAGCACTGAAGCAGGTTAAAAACGTTTTTCTTTAATTCATGAACAACTTAAGCCAGAGGAAATATGTTAACGTGAACTTTGTTAATTAAATCGGTTCAGTAATTGCACAGACGAGAAGTATCGCTACTCAGACGTGGAAATCGATGTTGAAATCTATTACACTGATTCATTAAATATCCAGACAAGTAATAATGGTAAACTAGTGAATGGTTGTTATTCAGGTCTCTTTCTTTGAACCATTGATAAACCCAAACAATGGTGTGTCGGCTTGGGTTTGACGTACGAACTTCTTTCATTAATTCTCTACCATAATAAACAGCATACATCATCATCTGATGTTTTAAATCAGTAGTTCTCAATATTCTCAGACTCGCGTACTGCTTTTCTTTTAAACATTTTTGAAATATAAATGCAGCCCAAATTAAAAACCAAACAAATAGGAAACTAGTAGCAAGTATTAATATTTTGAACATTTATTCATTAATGGGATGGATGTGATGCGAGTTTTGCCAACTTGTAAGGAACAAAATAGTGGCGAGTCTTAGCAGTTGGAGGGCGAGTGAGGAAGGTTTGATTTGTTTTGAACTTCGCGCAAAGCCATCCCTAATTTCACAGTGTAAGACTGGAGGGAAGGCAACTAGTCATCACTACCCACCGCCAACTCTTGGGCTACTCTTTTCCCAACGAATAATGGGATTAATCGTCACCTTATGATACCCTCACGGCTGAAAGGATGTGCATGTTTGGTGTGACGGAGATTCAAACTCGCAACTCTGAAATTACGAGCCGAGTGCCTTAACCACCTGGTCATGCTGGCCCTCGAGGAAGGTATTGTTTGTACGCAGGAAGATGAAATTGGTCTTGTTACAATTTTTATAATTTATTCTTGTTTTTCGTATACCGCAGGCATAACCACCAACAGTACGAATACCACTGTTTAAGAACCACTGCTCTAAATCTTTCCTCTTCATTTAAGCCATTGTTTTTCCTCACTTAATGAGAACCATAGATACTATAAATACTCTAACGAACGGTAGTGGCATGTTAATGTGTAACCTGATCCAAACAACATGTAGCAGGGTATTGCATAATCCGCTTTGCTGGTAGATTAAGAAAAACTTAAATGTAGATGTTATGTTCCATGTTCCAACTTCTTTTTCTGTTTGATTTACAGATTAAAGAAATAAATTTAAATAGATGCTTTGACCCATTCTCTTACTCATTAATAATTCTAACGTTCAAGAAATGGCGTCATGTAGACATGGTCGTGGAGCCAGACGACAGTTCCTTTCTATTATTACGTTAACGCACGTGAAAGGTGTCAGCATTATCCCACGGCAGTATAGGTGGTGGAATTCTAAGAAATATCCAATGAAAGTGAAGAGGAACACGTTGTAAGTATCAACCATACTAAATCTGCTATATTTAGAGCCGACAAGGTCTTTCGTGCAATATCAAGGTTTATTAATCCGTATGGAATACAACAGACATAGAAGTGGCTGTGGTTCCAGTTACATTACTTTCGTGAACAATTGTTATGGTGTGAACTATATTGAGTAAACGAATTGTAATTATTGTCTGTTTCATATTAGTTATTTATAAACCAGATTTGTGCGGGAAAATTAATAAGAAAACCTTATTTATTTTATTTTTTATTCCAAATATTTATTTCGCTATTATTCAAAACAACTAACGAAACAACAAATTAGTCTAGCGTCCACAATCCTTTCTTTGATGTCCTCTGGTGAATCAGCAGTATGTTTCCAGACTGACAGTGCTAAAATTCAAGGTTCGATTCTATGAGGTGGATACAGCTGACACCCAAATGTGATTTTCCTCCATGACAAACAAAAACAAGGTTATTTGAGTTGCTAACACCTTTAATAAGGTTACGGTCTATTAAAATATAATTTTTAGGTTTCTTTCCTCACTTTATATGCACCAGTACGGAGAAAACATTCACGTATTCATACGTGAGCATTAACAAAATACGTTATCACATTTTCTTTATGTCATTGTTCAGAACAATCAGGAATATTCTGAGGTCACATATAACGGACCTTATCCTTACTTGTACAAGAGTCAGTGGCAAGTTCAGTGAGAGTGCCTAATTTACCAATCTCACAGCTCGGCATGACCAGGCGGTTAAGGCACTAGATTCGTAGTCTGAGGGTCGCGGGTACGAATCCCCGTCACACCAAACATGCTTGCCCTTTCAGCTGTGGAGGCGTCATAGTGTGACGGTCAATCCCACTATTCGTTAGTAAAAGAGTATCCCAAGAGTTGGTGGTAAATGGTGATGACTAGCTGCCTTCTCTCCAGTTTAACACTACAAAATTAAGAACTCCTCGTGTAGGTTTGCGCAAAATTCAAAACAAACCAAATTAATCTCACCCAACACATCAGAACAGTGGAAATAAGAACAGTTAAGAAGAATCGTTTTCCTAGACATTTTATTGAATCTATTTTGAATAAGACGTTAAAGCAGCTCTACAAATCTAAAGATTATTGACTGAAATACCCGCAATGCAGGTGTTTATCGCCTTAACTTATACTGGATCTCTAGTGGCTGAGTAGTTAGTCTGAAGGTTAATAATACTAAAAGCCTGGTTTCGATGCTTATTTCTGGACACAGTTGCTTTTTGTGTGGTTTTGTGCTTAAAACAAACAATAATTATATTGTAGTAACTCAAAAAGTGTCAAAAAGTAATTTTAACCCAGTCAAGAAAAGAGTTTACCCACAAGTACAGTTCAAAGGAACAGTTAAATACTGACGTGGAGTTTTATGTCAAAACTCCTTTCTTTCATTAATAACTCAGATGTATTTGGATGCTGTTTTAGAGTTAGGAGGTCAAAGCTTTAATTTGCATTTTATGAGTTTATAATGGAATAAAAACAATGAGTGTGAGATGTAAAGCCGTTTTATTTGATTCATTAGTCACTAAAACAATGATTAAGATATATCGTTGCAACGTTTCACGTGCCATTTTATTTTTGATTCACTTAAACCAATCACCTAGTGAAGACTAGTTATACAACCCTAAAATCAGGGGTTCGATTTCCCTCAGTAGATTCAGCAGGTTGCCCAAAGTGGCTTTGCTAAAAGAAAACACACACAGAAACTTGTAAGCATCTCCCCTTTATACAATTACAACCTCAGTGAAAGATAAGATAAAATGTTTTACAATTTGCACATGGATTATAAAACTACGCATGTCTCATTTTAGAACTTCTTTAATTTTTTTATATTTATATTTCTGACAAACCCAATAAAGCTATCTGCACCAGAAGTTGTACAGTAGTCAGTAACCTCTACCACCAAACATTCCCGCTGAGGTACTAACTGTCACTCTTATAATACATTGACAGCTTAAAATGTGGGAATACGTTTTAGTATCGCAGCTTCGAAATTCAGGGTTGTACCACTGTGTCAGTCTGCAAATAGATTTGATTTGAATATCGCGGATGGACTGTAACATTGTAACGCCCCCACGACCCTCGGCTTACGACTCAAGCGCCTTTAAAGACTGGCCATGCCGGGCCCTGCAAACAAGGTTAACCAGTCTAACTATTAAAAGAATGATAAACAACGTGGAATAAATCATGTTTTTTTTTTAAATGATTGTGTGCGTGGTGATGTCATTTCGGAATGAAATTCTCCAATTTAGTGAAGTTTATATAATAATTTAATCATGTGTTTTGTTGTTTTTTAAATTTCGCGCAAAACTACATAAGGGCTATCAGCACTAACCATCCCTAATTTACTAGTGTAAAACTCGAGGGAAGACAACTAGTCATTGCCATCCACCGCCAACTCTTGGGTAACTCTTTTACCAACGAATAGTGGAATTGAACGATACATTATAACGTCCACACGACTGAAAGGGCGAAAATGTTGGGTGTGACGGGGATTCGAACCCTTGACCTTCCGATTACGACTCAAGCGCCTTAACCATCTGGCCATGTCGGGCCTTAATCATATGTAAAACATAATTAGATATAGATACAATGTAGGCAAATACACGTCACATGTGATTTTATTATGTCTTATTCTTTATCGTTTTTTTTGGTCCTCGAAATTCTAAAACGCCTATTAAAAAAAGTGAGGACAAAACCATAAGTAGGGTTATTATAGAGGTGATATGCGAGCTCTTGTATAGTCCTAAATTCATCAAATGCTTCCACTTCCTCGCTCACACTTTATTTTGTAAGTTTTTCGTCACTAAACATCCTTTCTATAACAACTGCTTTCCATAAGTAATCGAAAGTTTATCTTTCTGAGAAAATGGTATCTACTTCCACAGAAAGGTTACTGATGTCATCAGAATTCAGCAGTAAATAATCAAAAGCCACATCACGTTTTCGTACGATTCAGTGCCACTCAGGGATACGTGATACGAATATCAGGCAAAATTTGAGTTAGTTGAGCAAAAGAGTGGAGCACTTTTAATTTTGTTGTGAAGCGATTTCATTTCCAAGAAGTTGGGAAGTGCCTGCAGCAAAGCTTAATGGTTTGAGGGATTAAAATGTGTATGAGAGAGAACGATTATGGCAGTAAAAAGAAACACTATTTTTTTCCCCGTTTTATCTTTTATATTTCAGAATAATGGATGCTTTTAAAGCTCTATTAACGATCTGATAATAAGAACAGTTCAAAACAGTCTCCCTGTTGTTATCTTCACGAACGTCCAAAAATAATGGCATGATAAGTTAATGAAATCATAAAATTTAAGTACTTCATTAGCAAGCGAACATAAACATAAATGTCTGGATAATATTAAAAGTTGAAATACTGTGGTTAGGCTTAATGATGCGTAACAGGTTTGTAAAAAAAAACAAAAAAAAACAGACAACTATTCATTCATCCACGAAAGTAATTGTTGAGTGCCATATATAAGAAACTAACAAATTTTTGTTTTCTACAAAAGTTAATGGATACTCGTCGTGAAACTATTTTCTGAATTTTCGAAAATCTGTTCACAGCTCTAGTTGTGCGACAAATTTTCTCACCAGCCAATTATTTTGCGAGAGAGGGAATATTAAATTTGTCGTTCCATCTGTAGTTTTGATTCATCACTCCTGTCCAGTAGACTACACTTTAAAATATTGAATAATTGTTTATAGTTCCATATTTGTTTATGCGATAATAGCCTTAAACAAAGAAATTACCTAATGATCCTCAGATAAACTATGAATAATTTAAGGGCTAATTCTGGTCCAAAGTCAGTGGTGGATCTTCCTATACGTTAAAAGTCTTATCGTAATCAAAGGGAATCTCTTTAACTTTTCCTGTCTTCTGATGAAAATAGTCCCCGGTTGGCTCGTCGCTAAAGATTGGGTTTCGATATCCGAGATGGGCAAAGCACATATAGTTTATTGTGTAACTTTGTATTTAACAACAAACAAACTGATAAAATGTGAAAATAGTCAGCCTAAATCTATTTCACTAAGAAGCAGTATTCGGTGTTAAAATTTGTGAAATATCCATGGAATAAATTATTCATTTTGACAGGTGAACAGAATATGCTTAAACGAAAATATCTCATTTCACGTATTCAGTAAACTCTAGACTTGCTGACGACGTCATGTTGCTTTTGCGTTTCGGAAAAAAAAAATGTGTATTTTAATTATATTTATATGCATTATTTAACATTTTTATCACATTAAAATTTGATGATTTTTGATAAAAATTACTTTTGGTTTTTTACACTAATTGTTTAATGAGAAGAAGTCTATTACATTTTACATCTGACGTCACCAAGAAGTTTCACTGCAACATAATGATCATTAGTCTCGAATGTATGAATTTTATAAGATGGCGATGCGTGGTTATAATTAATTAAACTCATCATAAAACATTGGTTTTAGGCCTGAAACACACAACAGTCTATATCTATTCGCATAGGGGTTTTCAATATTTGTAATATCAGTACAATCATTCTGTATCTGACATACTCATTGCCAAGCATTTCGTTCAATTCAGAGCTCTTGTTGCATCCCAGCCTACCTGAAGATATCTGGATTGGGTGAAATGCGTCGTCGACAATGGATATGCCGAATACAGGGTAGCTGGAATACTATAAATTATTATAATACACTCGTCCAATCGTATAAAATCTCTAAGGGACTAGATACAGACAGTAGCGTTTAAAAATGTAATAGGCCTAATAGTAACGTCTTACTAGAAGTATAATTAATAATGATCGTCATTTTTCAAATTAATTCGTAAATAACTGAAAATATTTCATTCACAGTAGAATACTGAAACGTCTTAGTTTTTCTGTCTTTATAGTAATGGCAATATAAGAATGATGAGTGATATCAGTGATTTATTTATGATACTGAGGATAAACATATTATTATACTTGTGTTTTTCTATAATTTCTTATAAACAATAATGATGACACAATTTATTTTATTGAGCATTGTTGCAATATGTTTGAGAATTATATCTTGTGGTTTCCCACAACAAAGTCACCTATGTATTATTATCTACGCAATGAAACATTGCAGACACTCGCATTGCGTTTGCTGAATATGAGTATCTTATAATTGTGTCAACTTCTACTGATTTATGGGAGAAGCTTATTTTTATTTCCAAAAGTTCCTAGCCCTTTTAACAATAATACATCTAGAAAGAAATTGATTACTACAGCATGGTTTGTCACTCGTGTTTACAGGTAACTTTAATCATTTTATAAGAATGACAAAAAGTGAAATATTGTATACAAGTATACATTAAGTAAAATACAAAAATCTAGAAATCTTAGATTATTTTTATCAGTGAAATTGCTCTGGCATAAATAGTATCATTCAGCTATTCTCCTATAAACCTCTATTTATTTATACATCCAAAATTACTTCATTCAGCTATTCTCCTATAAACCTCTATTTATTTATACATCCAAAATTACTTATACCTTCTTTCATCAACTATACCAGTTCAGGAAACCTAAGTGTCTGTATTTATGTCTCTTTATCCATAAATGATTACTTCTTCGTTGCGATCAACTGACCAATTCTATTTTTTCTCAAAAGTCGGTTCCAATAATTTATTTCGTATTCCCTCAACTTTGCCCGGCATGGCCAAGCGTGTTAAGGGGTTTGACTCGTAATCCGAGGGTCGCAAGTTCGAATCCAGATCGCACCAAATATGCTGGCTATTTCAGCCGTGGGGGCGTTATAATGTGACGGTCAATCCACTATTCGTTGGTAAAAGAGTAGCCTAGGAGTTGGCGGTGGGTGGTGATGAGTAGCTGCCTTCCCTCTAGTCTTACACTGCTAAATTAGGGACGGCTAGCGCAGATAGTTCTCGAGTAGCTTTGCACGAAATTCAAAAGAAACAAACCCTCAACTTTAAGAAATAAAAAAAATCAATATTCTTCCGGCTTTTATAACTAAACTTTTAAGTTGTTTTTTTTCAGAGGAACTGAGGTACTTAATAACTAAATAAATTAAAATGTATCTCCTTAAAAAACAAAAGATAACGAAATGCAACATAACAGATATTGAATATACATATAGGGGAAAAATGAATGTTATTTCTACTAGTGCAAATTTTTAAAGAGAAAAATTAAAAAAGAAATACAAAATTAACTTTTTGAAATGTTAAGACTTGTTTTATGCTATTCTTGGAGTAAGTAAATTTTACTTTGTTTTTTAATATCTTTGACCTTTCACTTTCTGACAAGTAGTTATAGTCAGCTAATATGATTGACGACTTCTATAATACTAAAAAAGTAATACTATGTATATGTACATAGAGGTTTTATATTTTAACTTTCTGATCCTTACATCATTTCCTGTATTTCATTGTAGATTTTCGCTCTTTTTTCCATTTTTTATTTACTTTTTGTTTCTCCATATCATCTGTTTCTGTGTGTCAAACGTGTACAAGTTGTGTTTCTCCAAATCATCTGTTTCTGTGTGTCAAACGTGTACAAGTTGTGTTTCTCCAAATCATCTGTTTCTGTGTATCAAACGTGTACAAGCTGTGTTTCTCCAAATCATCTGTTTCTGTGTGTCGAACGTTTAAAAGTTGTGTTTCTTCATGTGGTAGTGTATCTTAACTTTTCTCATTTCTCGATACCCCGCTAGTACAGCGGTATGTCTCTAGATTTACAACGCTAAAATCAGGGGTTCGATTCCTCTCGGTGGGCTGAGCAGACAGCCCTTTGTGGCTTTCCTATACGAAAAACACACACACTTATTTCTCGATAGGTTCTCGAGGTTTATTGTTATCGTTTTTTAGTTTCAAATTATCTATGTACTTTTAAGAAAATGTCATGGTGTGATGTGAATAGTTCGGATGAATGCTACAAAATTAAACAAATATATAAAACTTGCTATTTAGCTAAGTATCGAACAGAACTAGATATTCCCAAAAATGGTATAACAGCTATGACACTTTAATTTGTAAGTTCTACAATTGAAAAACGTGTAACGGCAATGTTACCGCGCAGAAGCGTTACATTACTTTTCACACTACATATAAATAGAAAATGGAATACGTCAACATTGGAAAGTGTATAGTGTATTCAGTAATATCACACCTTAAGCCCTGGTACTTTCGACTCGTAGCTGGACACCCTAACCACCCTTAACGCCTTGAAGTGTTATAAGATTACAATTATGTCAATATTGAATTATACTTAAATATACTTAAACCGAATTAAGTAAATATTGATTTTAAAAACATTGCTTGCTTACTATACCAAGAAAGCTTTGCAGGTAAAACAAGAGCAGTCAGAGAGATTGCAGACTCTCGCTGAGCCATTTTTTTACGAGATCGCATGCCTTCATATTAGAAGCCATAAAATTTCACCTAAGAAAATTTGGAAAATCCTTCTTTGAAAAATTCAATAAGTTTTTTGTTGTTTAATAAGGGCTCTCAACATGACATTTGATGCAAATCTGATCACACTTTACAGAGTTATTAACGCAAGACCGCGAAAATCTTTATCTGCAATCTTTAAAAAAAATATTTCAGCGTGATCCAGAGTACTGAACTGGATCTGAACCAAATTTGGAAAGGACTGTGAAGTTTTTCTGTACATCAATTTATTAGTTTTTGAGATACGTGCGCCGAAACACGGGCACAAACACATGCTCGATTGCAGTACCTTCACAGGGCGAATGGAATAGAAAGTATAACTAAAGCGCAGATTGTCGTCGATGGTTAAAAACTTGCGTGTTCGCGATGTGGTAAAAGTCATGTTTTGAATTCTTTCCAAACGATTCCTTTTACTGAATAGGTTGAATTCAGTTAATGTTTCTAGACATGTGAGAGCGACACTAGAAGCAAAAAAAAAAAAAAAATTTGGAAAAAGGGATACATTTCTTCAAAATAACCTAAGCTGTTCTTGAGCACGTTTCTTTAAAGTTATTTAATATATCACCAACATGAAAGAACATGTGGAAAAAAAAATCAGTTGCACAGACGCTGGAAACGGGAATCAGATATCACACGTTCAACTCTCTGATATATTTCGATAAATTTATTGAAAAGAGATAAACAGTTTGTTTTTCGTTTGTTTTTGAATTTCGCGCAAAGCTATACTAGGGCTATCTGTGCTAGCCGTTCCTAATTTAGCGGTGTAAGACTAGAGGGAAGGCAGCTAGTCATCACCACCAACCGCCAACTCTTGGGCTACTCTTTTACCAACGAATAATGGGATTGACCGAACAATTATAACGACCCCATGGCTGAAAGGGCGAGCATGTTTGGTGTGACCGGGATTCGAACCCACGACCCTCAGATTACGAATCGAACGCCTTAACCCACCTAGCCACAGGTCAAGAGTAAACAATAAATTTGGTAGTCAGAGACAAATAATAGAGAAGATGTCACGGCTAAAGGAAACGATGTATTCTAAGTTGATGAAAACTGCTAATTTTCATAAAGAGTTGGTTTTTTTTACTTGATTTTCTTCCTGACCCTGAACCAGACCCCCGCTAGTACAATGGTAAGTTTCCGGATTTACAACGCTAAAACCAGTGGTTTGATTCTCCTCGGTGGGCTCAGCATTTAACCTTATGTAGATTTCCTGTAAGAAAACACACACACACCCTGAACCAGTGCTAAATTCAGGCTTTTCCATCGTGGGCCATCCAGTGGCACAATAGTATTTCTGCGGACTTATGCTGCTAGAAACCGGATTTCGATACCCATGGTGGGCAGAGTACAGGTAGCCTTTTGTACATCTCTATGCTTAATAACAAGCGAAAATAATGTGAAGGTATGTGAAGCTGGGAAGGAATGAACTAAAATTTGAATTCGTTAAAATGGAAAATGCTGTCTTCACTCCAAATATAGAAGGACATATTTCATTATTATTGGTTTTAATATTTAAATGTAATTTTGGCGAATTAAAGAGAGAGAAAAAAAGAAAATAATTTCAGACGGTTTACTGTAGCTACTCTTAAAGAAAATGAACGATTCTTAGTTTATTTTCGTGCATATAAGTTGATAAACCTTGACACTAAGGAGTATAAAAGTACGCTAGGTCTCTAGTTGCTAATATTCTTGTAGCTTTGAACCGTATCCTGTCTTAAGTGGTTTATCAGCTTGTTTAAGTTACGGTTCATGCCGCTGAAAGAACGCTCAACTCAAAGCACTCAAAACTGGCACCACCGTCAGGCATTCAGTTAATTTTTTAAGTTTGTCATAACCGATGTTTGCTTTCCACAAGTAATGTACAATATTTTTATCCTGAATTTCTTGTTTTCTTTAAGCATACTTGTCAGTCCACATGGCATCAACATTCACACTAGCAAAGAAAGAACGTCCTCGCTTCACATCATCATATGTTAAACTACACATTAATTGGACTGTTTGGAAGGAAACGCATGCGTCGATGATGGACACCACTTGACCATTGTATGGGTGGTCAGTTTGTTCTATCATAGTGTCAAGAAATTTTTTAACGTTTTAAAGGTTTGACTTTCTGGATTGTCTTCAAGAATTGGTCACACACCAGAAGTATTCGTTTTGAAGTCTTCGACAGTTATAACAATAGATTTTTCTTCACTTAAATGAACACATTCTGTCCCTATATCTCGCGCATGTATTATCACCGATGCCACAAGCTGAGGAACTGACAAAAAGTTTGTTTTTCTCTTTGTAAAACTTTGCTGAGATTAAATGTCGCTCATAAAGCCTCACTTAAAATTGTTAAGGTAAAATAAAACCACATTTCTCCATTTCCAGCAAGATACCTCTTGATAACGATCTAGATGTGACTATAGTTACATAAGTTGTCACAGGCTATCACAATTAAACAGTACAAACTGATTTATAGTCACTGAACGAGAGCACTTTAACTGATTCTGGAATTTTTAGATCAGGCTCTACCAATGACCTCTAAACCTACTGCAACATACATTCACGCTTAAATGGCTTGTGGAATATTCAATATACGTTTATGATGTGTTATGTATTATACTTATTTTGGATGCGTCTCCGACTATTTATTATGCTACGTAAGTTAACATATTACTATTTCAAATAACCGGAAATTTGAATTCCAATTTAGAAGTTAATTAAATGTTAACATGTAACAAATTTATGATATTTACCAACAAGATTAGGCCTGGCATGGCCAAGCGCGTAAGGCGTGCGAGTCGTAATCCGAGGGTCGCAGGTTCGCGTCCGCCAAACATGCTCGCCCTCCCAGCCGTGGAGGCGTTATAAAGTGACGGTCAATCCCACTATTCGTTGGTAAAAGAGTAGCCCAAGAGTTGGCGGTGGGTGGTGATGACTAGCTGCCTTCCCTCTATTCTTACACTGCTAAATTAGAGACGGCTCGGTGCAGTGGGCTAACAACCTACTCACTTCAATACTTGTTGAAGAATCCGCAAGCGATTACGGCCCTACGTTCCTCGATGGAATCTAATGGTGATAACTAACTAACTAACCAACAAGATTGATAAATACAATTCTCCTATTTTAATACATATATATTTTAATATACAAACAAATAAAGTACAATTTATAATAACGGTAAGAACTAAAGGCAGTATAACTTCTAACAACAATGATTGAGTCACCTCAGTATCACGTAAAATACATATAGGTATGGAATTACCATGTCATTCATGAAAAACACAGAACCAACAGACACAAAAGGAATAAATTCCTCCCGAACTACATCAGCCTTTATATCAGTAGCTAAATAAACAACATTGGGTAATCTGATGGAACTACGTCCATATGTGGACACAAAAACACATTGGGTGTTGCCTCCTTTTCGTTTTCATTTTCAAACTTCACCAATCGGATATAACATGACTAGGCATTTTACAAAAATAACAGACAGGCTTTCATGGTTTTATAAAGTTTTATCATGACTGTCTGAAGATTTCAAATCATGGGAGCTGATGTTTTTAGAATAATCCTCAAATATAGTGGATTGGACAGATATTGGTTTTTGCTGAGGTAGCAAAATTTATTTTTCATGAAAAGTGATTTTATGAGTAAACGTGTAATCATCCTAAAAAGAAGATGTTTCCTGTAGTGTTTCAACTTTCTTTCATCCAAATAAGTTTTGAGGTTGTCCCATGTACAGTGTTTAAATTTCTCAATTAGACATAATTGTCTTACTTTGTCGAAACTGTTACCAATTTGCATAGGATTACTAGGATTACACAATCTATCAAAATAAACCTCTTTATCGTGGGCGAATTCCCTATAAGTTTGGCTAGCTTCCTCGCGATAACCTCGAAACTTTTGGCGATAAGCCTTTTGTAATATCTCGTATGCTCTGAGGGTAGCTGCTATATCCTTATCACAATTAGGGCAGTCTTCTAGAAAGAGAGCAGCATAAGTTTCTTGGACCTTACAAGTCAAAACACCCTGCAATAATAATGACTATTTTTCGATGGAGCATTTCATGGTTTGGGCAAGTTTCTCAAAATGTTAGTAATATTTATCAACTTTATTTTTGTTGAATGGTGGTACTTTAATATGTCGATTGAGTTCAAAGTTGTCATTTTACTTTGGTACATTGGAGTTGAGTCTACTTTACCTTTCTTTCAGCTTAATTTCCTTTTCGGTTTCAATGAGCTTTTGCTCTTTCTGGGCTTCCATCGTGATGTCAGACATCCATGTTGTAAATGTAAACAACTGTAAAGCCCTTTACTGGATGAGTAGGTGATGTTTGTGTGTTACAGCCAACAAAAAATTCAAGAGAATGAACAGTCACATGGATACACTACCAGAATGAACAGTCACATGGATACACTACCAGAATGAACAGTCACATGGATACACTACGACAAGAGAAAGGATATGAAGTTTCTTGAAACATCAAAACCTTGTCTGGCCTCGAGATGTTTACTTTCTTTTTCTGCCTCGATAGGGGCTTCCTCTTTCCAGGCTACGATGCGAGCTTGCTCTTTCTCTTTTTCAGCTTGAATACGGGCTTGTTCAAGCTCGATTTGTTTGGGTTTTAAGTGGATTTCTAAGTTATCTTTACCACTCAACTCTGATTGGCTAGTGGAGACATTAATGCAATCCTCTAATTCTTTCTCAGACAAAAATCATTATCGAATAATAGTTAATTTTTATTGTTGATTTTTAAATCTCTAATTCTAAAATTTCGGAAATTTCAAACAATTCACTTTCATTATATTTTTATACCTTCTACCTCTAGCTAAGACCAAATATAAAATATTGGCCCTATAATATGTGTAACGAATTTCCATTCCTGCTTTCTCTGAAAAATACTTTCGCACACCACTTTTTTCCTGAGAAGGTGGCAGCACCATCGGAATCGCAAGAAATTATTTTCTTACAATCCAGGCTCCTTTTCATTAGCTCCACGTCAAGTGTACTCTTAACCTGTTCAGTACCGTAGACGAAATAACTCGTCCAAGCCGATCGGTAACACAGTGCTACGGACGAGCTAATTCCTTCTCAATAATACCTAACTTTAACGCTAGACGTCAGCACCATACATGCATTTGACCTACTTACAAATTGTTTTACTTTCGATCCAAAATGGCGTCACGAAAAAAGTTACAAAATGAAGAAGCATTAGAGTTGTATTGTAGCAGCTGAAATACTTGGCAGTCAACAGGTTAATGGTTTCGAAATCATTGCTTGCTAGATTAGTAATGCTCAAAACTTTTTTATTTTACTTCATCACATTTAGTCATATAGCGAATCACAATGTTGTATCTGATGTTTCGTCAGCCAATAATAGTTGTTCTTCAATTCCTTCACGATCACCTGGAACTCCGACAGTGCAGTTTAGTAAATCTCAAGCTTTAGTTTTAATAACATATGACGAATCGTCTCTCTGATGTTCCATCCATTTCTTCAGAGTCGTCTTGTAGCAAAATAACATCAGAAACCAAGTGTTCTTACTTTGTAGTAAGTAGGATTTACCATCTTGCTAAGAAGTAGATGATTTTACGAACGTCGCTATTGCTTCCCTGTTGCAACTACATTCCTAAGTTGACTATTGGGCAGTCCGGTCTTCACAAAGTTTATGAATTGCTTGAGGATGAACATGTTTATTTGGTTTAGAATATCACCAGTCTTCTTGATATTAAAGTTGGTAAACTGAGTTGTTATGAAAACACCACCTATTCTATGTAGTGCATCTAAATAATTATTTTCAAAATTTCACGACAGTACATTAAAAACTCCCAAGTAATGGATGTATCAAAAACATACCATTCATAGTTCTCTTTCTTCTGATATTTGACCAAAGATGATGAACAGGGTACGAAAGTTACGGGAGCAGGAATTCACGAATGAACATCACTAGTTCCAAGACTTAGCTGCTAAACTTGAGTTTGAGCCAGAGACTCAGCATCATTACTCATTACCTGTAATCTAGGTTACTTTGTGACACATTGTTATAAAAGTCAATTATAAATATTTTACCACAGTTTGTTTATTTGTTTTGTTTTGGAATTTCGCACAAAGAAACTCGAGGGCTATCTGTGCTAGCCGTCCCTAATTTAGCAGTGTAAAACTAGAGGGAAGGCAGCTAGTCATCACCACCCACCGCCAACTCTTGGGCTACTCTTTTACTAACGAAAAGTGGGATTAACCGTCACATTATAACGCCCCCACGGCTGGGAGAGAGAACATGTTTAGCGCGACGCGGGCGCGAACCCGCGACCCTCGGATTACGAGGTCGCACGCCTTACGCGCTTGGCCATGCCAGGCCTATTTTATCACAGAAAAGTTCATATCACAAAGTTTCATTATAACGTTAAATAACACATAAAACAACCAAGTGACGTAAGAAAAGCACAAGAGAATAGAAATAGCTTCCATTAATGTTGGGTAATAAGACTGTTTTCATCTTATAAAACCTATTTTTAATTCTGGTGTCAGAATTTTAAGTATGTAGTTTGGTTTTGTACTTTTTGCAATAGGTGTCTGTAAATTGGTTTTGTATTCCTTGCAATAGGTGACCTGTTGGCGATAAATTCGACGATAAAAGAACAGCACATATTCCACTCGTTTTAAAACTACATATTGAAAACAAGTCAAAGTACGTATAATTTTTTTTTTTTTTACTACAGGAAATAGCAGTTCTATCTAAAACTTTAAATTATTTTCTTTTCTTCTCAAAAGTCCATTTAGCTGATTCAACTGCTTCAGAATCCAATTGGCAAGAAGAACTATTTTTCTTTACTCTTAACACAATGGTATCAGTGAGTTACCACAGTTATATCCTGAACATAAAATAATTGTCTACTTCTCATCAGAAGTCCACACAAACTGGTTCAGTTACAATAAAAGACCCGTTGACAAGACATATTATTCTCGTTATTTCTATTAAACTCTGAAACTCACTATAAAATATTGTCCATTATGGATAATTACTCACACACCAGGTAACTTTACGTTTTCTAACGTTTTTTTTTTTGTTTTTGAGCAAAGCTACTCCAGGGCTATCTGCGCTAATCGTCCTAATTTAGCAGTGTAAAGACTAGAGGGAAGGCAGCTAGTCATCACCACCCACCGCTAACTTTTAAGCTACTCTTTTACTAACGAATAGTGCGATTGACCATCACATAATAACGCCTCTACGGCTTAAAGAGCTAGATTGTTTGGTGTGACAGGGATTCGAATCCGTGACTCTTAGATTACTAGTCGAGTGCCTTAACCGCCTAATCATACCATGCCGGTATCGTGAGCAAATCTATTGTTCTTGTGAAAAAATTTTCCCGCCATCCCATTTATTTTTCAAACTCCCTCTCGTTAAGTAATAACTTCTTCAAACGCATTTGTTTACCCCAGTGTTTGTGCTGAGCCTTCATCGATACTGAACTGAAAAAGAAAATCATGTTTTGTATTATAATCGCGGAACAGCTCTAGACATTTGAAATTCTGTACCTTGCATACAAAAGGGCCTGCCATGGCCAAGCGCGTAAGGCGTGCGATTCGTAATCCGAGGGTTGCGGGTTCGCGCCCGCGTCGCGCTAAATATGCTCGCTCTCCCAGCCGCGGGGGCGTATAATGGGACGGTCAATCTCACTATTCGTTGGCAAAAGAGTAGCCCAAGAGTTGGCGGTGGGTGGTGATGACTAGCTGTATTCCCTCTAGTCTTACACTGCTAAATTAGGGACGGCTAGCACAGATAGCCCTCGAGTAGCTTTGTGCGAAATTCCAAAACAAATGCACACAAAATTGATTTCACACGACATAGAGTCCCGTACCGCAAGATTAACCACAGATTCTAAGGTTAGCATTACGCTGCATTCGCTAGCAGATGCCAAAAGCAAAACCTTAAGTTTTATGAACTGTTATCAAGATGATAAGCCTATCAACGGTCTGTTTATCACTGTTGAATCACCACGGATTTCCTATCGCGATTGTTTGGTTCTTTTTCAATTAGGTTTCAATTCTTCTATCTCTTTCACTATTGAAATGTTTCAAGATTATCTATTTACTTATTTTTTTGTGTCGACTTCCAGGTAATGACAGCTTCTCAAGTCGTTTATTTCGTTTGATAACACCGAAAGGTTAGCTGTGTCGAAAATACTTTGCACAAATGAAACATTGGATCCATTGGCTTGTTCTTCGTCATTGCCAAATGAAATTTGTTCTAGTCCAGAAGACAGTTAAGTATTTGCAGCTGTGTTGGACCCACATCGACCAACAACTGTCTCATCCTCGAAACGATTTTTTTATATTTAACTAGGTCAAATAAATCAAATATACGTGTATGTTCATTTTCTATCAGCTTTATATCTCTAAACTGTTTGTTTGTTGCGTCACTAATATTAAACTGAGAGAGAATACAGATGGTCAACATCACCTATCGCCGGCTCTTGAGCTACTCCAGTTTGACCGATTAGTAGAATTTAACCGTCAGTTTTATAACAAACCCATGGGTCGAATATGTTATGTGACGTACTTGTTTTATGGCAATGGAAACACAAACCTTGGACTCTTGAAGTTTCCTGTTGGGTTTATAACTACTATGATACTCCCTTTGTATTAGAATTGTTTGACAGGTTAAAGATTAGGTTTCTCCAATTTCTAAAAGATCTCAATAGGAAATATAGTACTGATTCTTTCACCAGTTTCCTAAATCATTCTAATAGCGCTTTTCTTACTTTATTTTAATGCGTCATGTTGCAGAATTCGTGAAAAGTCGTTCTTTATGTTTTCCAAATTTACTGGTTTGTTTTTCCTAATTTCCTCTTCTGATAGTGAGAACAGACGAAACGATGCATTCAATAACTCAGTCATGCAATGTTCAAACTCACTGTTGAACCATTCCTGAGTTGTCACTGTTTTACTATCACTTCTACAATGTTAAAAATAGTTTTATATGAATGTTTTCTTTGGCGCTTTCTTTGAAAGCAAAACGCCAGCGTTCTGACCTGCTCAAACCTTATTCATATACCAAATAAGCCTACCCAATTTTTCAACCTGTACGGTGCTTTACTTACGCATGGGTTAAATATTTATTTGAAATTGTGCGCAAAGTAACACAAGGGTTATCTGCGATAGCCATCCATAATTTACAAATGTAAGTCTAGAGGGAAGGTCGCTAGTCATCAGCACCCACCGCCAACTCTTGGGCTACTCTTTTATTAACGAACTTACCGAAACTTGCTAAATACTGCAGAAATGGTTGTTACGGAAATATTAAAACAAAACCTTGTTTAGTGACAAACAACAGGCTCAGAGAAGTTACGAGTCCACCGCTGGTACAACGGTAAGTGTACAAATTTGCAACGCTAAAATTGTCTATTCTTCTCGGTGGACTCAGTAGATAGCCCGATGTACACTGTAGCTTTGTTTTAAGAGAACACACAGAGAAGCAACGAATAATGACACTTTTTTTTTTTACGAAAAGTAAACGCAAAATAATACTTTCAAGTAAAAACATAAATGCTGAGTAAACATTTTTGTAGAATTAAGGAAATGCCGGGGGTTTAAAAAGGAGAAACAATTGTGAAAATAGTAAATGGAAGGAACTAAAGCAAGCTTAACATAAAGTGAGTTGTTATCTAACCTAGGGAGATGTCGATTAATAAAAATATCCCTATTTAAATAAATTGCTGGCCCGGCATTGCCAAGCGTGTTAAGGCGTTCGACTCGTAATCCGAGGGTCGCGAGTTCGAATCCCGGTCGCACCCTTTCAGCTGTGGGGGCGTTATAATGTGACGGTCAATCCCACTATTCGTTGGTAAAATAGTAGCCCAAGAGTAGGCGGTGGGTGGTGATGACTAACTGCCTTTCCTCTAGTCTTACATTGCTAAATTAGGGACGGCTAGCGCAGATAGTCCTCGAGTAGCTTTGCGCGAAATTCAAAACAAACAAACAAACAAATTAAATTGCACAAATTTATAACTTCTGAAACTTCTGAAGTTTGTTCATGATATTGGTGTATGACCTCTAGTTTAACTGCATGTTTGAATGACAGATTTACAGAGATAGGATAACAAGGGGGAAATGGATTCGTTCAGTTCCACAGCGTTTGATTTTGCCTTAATCCTGGGTCCAGCGTGGTCAGGTGAGTAAGGCGTTCGACTCGTAATCTGAGAGTACTCGCACCAAACATGCTCGCCCTTTCAGCCGTAGGGGCGTTATAATGTTGGTTGACGACTAGCTGCTTTCCCACTAATCTTACATTGCTAAATTAGGAACGGCTAGCGCAGATGGTTCTCGTGTAGCTTTGCGTGAAATTCCAAACAAACCTAATAAAGACACACACGCATTTTTATTTATGAATGAATTAATTAAAATCACATAAACGCATATCAATAACCTACAATATCAATAAATCATTTATAAAATAAATCCCCCCCAGTGGCTCAGCGGTATGTTTGCGGACTTACAACGCTAAAAACCGGGTTTCGATACCCATGGTGGGCAAGAGCACAGGTAGCCCAGTGAGTATCTTTGTGCTTAATTCAAAACAACAATTTATGAACAAATGTAAAGCTTGAGTTAACATTTGAAATAATGAAGTCAATTGACGTAATAACTTTTATTTATCTGAGTTATAGTTAACATTACTACAATCTAATTTTTTGATTTCGAATTGTATTCGTACTCATGAATTACCTAATTACCCGCTATTAAAGACTCACTTTGAAGGGTATGATGGTAACACATAATACTGTTCTGGACGATTTTAATAATTCAATGAACATGAAAACTATGAGAACTGGTAAGTAAGTATCTGTTTGAGCATGATTGTCATTTACATTCTATAAATCGCCTTTATATACTATAGGAAACATACACACTGTGTTGATATAGTTTTCCTTTATTTTAGCGGAAGCTTTCGCAATGGGCTATATGCACTCTGTCTCGTGTCAGGTCGAACCTCTGATTTTAGCCTTTAAGTCAATAACCTTTGGGCTTACATCTATGGTGATGCATTCATAACTTTACGCTTGTTTAATAACTGAATTTCGATAAAGTTATTTCAGTCTTGACACTAATAAATGACACGTAATAACACAGCCTAAAATTAAAAATTCAAATAATCAAGATTTATTGGTGTTATGAAAAGAAATCCACTATACAGTTTAAATAAAAGTCCAATGATACAGCTTTTGGCTAGATTGTTTATTTTTATTCAACTTTTTTGTACGATGTTTCAACCACTCGAGTGAATATCATCAGGTAACTCTCTCTGTTTTGTAAAATACTGTCCGAGCATTTTGTTCCAATAACATGAAATGGATCAAATGAGCGTTATCAATGTTTAGAATACTTCCTACAACTCTGCTCAAGATTTTCGAATCATCTCATAATTACTAGTGAGTTAGCGACATCTAGTGAACATTAGAAACTTTTATCACACAACACGTTTTTTGGTTCTTGTCTTCACAAATTGTTCTCAGTCTAAGCTGGAAAGTACAATAGTAAGAGCTTAAGTAACAACTAATGAACAATATTGTAATATGAAACTTCACCTTAGTTTTGTCACTCGTGGAAATTTGAAAACGGGATTCAGGGAAATTACAAAGTCTCGTTCAAATATTAGAAAAGTGACATGAGGAGTTTTGTTCATAAGAAATAGTTACAGAAGCATCAAGAAAACAAAGTCGAAAATATCTAGCCTTCAGAAAAGGAGATTTTGTTTTATCTAAAAACGAAAATTCATTCTAATTCAAAACTTATTCTTATAAATAAACGCGGAAGTCTATAAGTTGCACAAAGTTAACTCTCCAACAAAATTTTCGAATCCTTGTACCTCAGTTTTCTAAAGTTAAATTTGATAAACCACAATTGAATGACACCTCTGAAAATAAATATTACATCATTAATTTTGCATCACATCCCTTCTTGACATCTACATTCATCTCAACTTCCTCCTTCCCCCATTCCTGGTTAGAAACAACCACTCTCTTCAAAGACTGATGGAGCTGGCATTATACTTGTACTGGTGAAAATGTGACTTTACTGAAACATTCATTGTTTGGGTCTTTTCCCTATAAATTCTAGATAAAGAAATGGTTGTACACAATGACTGCATAACAAAGGACGCATGAGGAAATATTTCTGTCATATTTTACCTTGTTACTTTATCCAGAAACAAGTTCTGTGATAACATCTAGATAACACACACATACACATTCATATATACACGTATATAAATGACTACGTAAAGTTATATGCATTTATTTAAATCATACTTCACTGAATAATTTTATTTATACTTATGGAAGATGATCAGTAACACCCTAATTATACTGCTGGTAAAAACGATTATACATTATTATAAATGCAATATTTATACTCATAAAAATAATCAATGACAGTATTATTATGTCAGATATGTGTTTAAGAATCCAGTGTGTAACAATAAATCTACGTTTACCTATCTTTCTAGATTTGTATCTCTACACTTTGTTGTTTATCTGTTTCTTCGTATAAAAACTAATACATATTTGTGTTTATTGAGAACGAGGGTTGTCCAAATGATGAAACTCCGTATTGTGAAGCGTGGTTGAAATCTATATAATACTGTAACACATTTCTCACACTTTTTATGAGAATGGTAGCCAATCACGTAGTGTGGATGTCTAGTGGAAGGGCGCTGCTGATTGGCTCCCGTCCCTCTGGTCAGTCGTTCAAAATTATAGACAGTGGTAGATAATCTTAGTGGCTAACCTATAATTAAGATAAAGGCTGAATTTATATTCTCGTATACAGATCACAGACAGACATTAGGTCTATTATTAAGGCAGGAGTTTCTCAAGAACGGGTGATTTGTCTTTTTGTACTGTATGTCAACACCATGACCTTGAAAGATCAAAATTCAAACTATGTTTGAGAAGACATTTCACTTTGAAAACGTTCCAGAAATCAGACGACAGCAACATATAACCTTCAACCATTATTAACTGAAATAGACAAATCTTGTAACAGATGAAAAATCAAGTCTTCCCCCCAAACCCCACTCAAAGAAAAAACCTACAGGACACACTATGTGTTAGTAACAGGGACGATAGTTTGGGGATTTTATAGCTTTTGTAGCTCGAATTGTGTTAATCCAAACTAATGCATATTATCTGTGGAAATGTTCTACTGAACTATATTACTTCACATACCAAATTTCAAGGCTATCCGTTAAAAATATCTGACATATAACATCTATTTTAAATGAGTTCTTTTATTTTTCTTCGCACCAAAAATATGTAAACTTTTTGATAATATGACCTAGTTAATTTTTTCTGAATTTTTCTAAATTTGGAACAAAGATAGATCTTTACAACCTACAATTAGAAGTCTCATTTGGTGTAAATATAAAAAACTTGTGCAAAGTTATTCAACAAAAACCGCTCAAATTTAACTGAACCTTCTTCAAGCTATCGGTTAAAAATTTTTACTACATCTTCACCTAAAAGTAAAAGTGGACCTTTTTTAGTTTGTTTTATTTTGTCAGTGGAATTAAAGATGGCAAAACTCTAAGGTGAAAGGACGAGTATTTACGTAAGTATTGCTTCGGCCAAGTAAACTATATTATTTATTTCTAGTTCAAGTTTTCAGAAGAATCATACGAGTGGACATTTACTATTGATTATTCACTGCCAACTTTCAAACATAAATTTGCTAACTTTTGTAAAATTCTCTTAATTAGAGAGCGATTAGCTTGAATTGGTACTGTAAATTCAATGCCATTACTATAAAGGAAGTTATTAACACGGCATTAGAGAGAAAAACCCGCAATATATTTCTAAGTGTGGTTAGTTCTGTAAAGTTAATACCTGTTCCGAATAATAGGGTTGCGATCCTAAAACTAATGTTGGTTAGTCACTTTCCTATATGGAGTGGTTTGTTGGTGTGTATTGATAAAAAACCATCATACGTTACCTGAAACTCTATAGGTTTAAAAACGGTGCTGCCAAAAAAGGACTGAATTTGCGACTAAAAGGAATGAAACCAAAATTGGCAGCCAAACTGGTAGTTACATTTATAATACGCTCAATCCTCTTTCTGTCCGCAACATTTTAGACACCGTAAAGTGTTTTAGATTAGATAAAGATATATGGTCTGATAACCAAAATAATACATTTTGAAAAAGTAATGGAAACAAGCAAGGCCACACCAGAACTTTAATTTTAATTGTTTGTTTTTTGAATTTCGCGCAAAACTACACGAGGGGTATTTACGCCAGCCGTCCCTAATTTAGAAATGTAAGACAGCTAGTCATCATCACCAACTGCCAACTTTTGGGCGACTCTTTTTCCGACGAATAGTGAAATTGACTGTCCCCTTATAATACCCCCACGGCTGAAAGAGCCATCACGTTTGGTACGATGAGGAATCAAACACGCGACCCACAGATTACTAGTCTAACCACCTGGCCATGCCGGACCAGAAATATATTTAGAGGTTTAAAACATGTAGCAGCCTCAACTAAGGTATACGGACTTACAACGCTAAAATCTTGAGTTCAATTCTCCTCGGTGAACTCAGCAGATAGCCCAATGTGGCTTTGCTTTAAGAAAACATACACAGCTAAATTCCTTTGAGTCGAAATTAACCTGGTCTGAACATATCAAGAGTCTCTAAACAAATCTGAAGCAAAGAGTTTGTCTGAGAAAGTCTAACTGAAAATAACACAGGTATTTCGACAGACAACATTCTCAAAATTTACAACATACACATATATATATGTATGTATCTCCTGATGCTGAACATGCTTGCTCAGTATGTCTAAATGTTTCAAAACACACTTCTTGGAATTACAAAAAAAATATAAAAATACATTCTGACAAAAGCATACAAAGTATCATGGATAACAAAGATTATATTTCTACAAAAGTAAGTTCACATTCCGTAACTGTCAAGACCAGCTTGACCGCATATTTCAAGAAGATATTTATTTCAGTAGCAATGAACTTCTAACTAAAAAGCCACATCACACATAGTAAGTCCTAAACTGCTTTCTTCTATAAATATAGTAAATATATTTCAACAGAAAATGCCATAAACTAGGCTAACTGAATTTTAGGGTGTTTTTTTTAAAAAAAGAAAGGTATTTATATGTGAAAAATGAAACTACTTGTGTGATTTTCTTTTTTAAATAGACGCCGTAAATGTATCAAATACATGAACATGACCAGACAAAATGTGGTAACAGTGTGTCTTGCGGGCATTAAAAAAATGGATGTTTACCATAATTATGTCGAAACTAGCTTCTCAAGGTGCATTACCTAAAAGTCAAACTGCCTGTATAGAAATGCAAGAAAATGCATAGGTACATTTACTGATCTAGCGTTATATGTTTACCAGTTTGGTCTACAACTATACTTTTATATATTTGTTTCTCTGAGCATCCGCTAGAGTATCCATTTCGTTGTATACATCTATATTAGGGTGCGTCAGCGGATAAAGGATAAAAATTAAAATGTCCCAATTTTTTTGCTAAGTTGCTCAGTTGTGCCACTGCATGAGAAAAGAACATAGACAAAGTTTCATTTCAATCGCGAAGAATTTAGGGGTCGCGCATCCCTCGCAAAGTTCACTATTTTCCTTAAATTTACCCTAAATTACATTGTTAATGGTAATTAAATTATTTACTATTTATTGATTATACAATTAGCAAAAACATAAAAACTTGAAAGAAAAATTTATTTCATTGAAGTTTTATCTTGCCTTTCCCCTTCGCATTATGTTCGCCGATGTTCTTCTGCCACCTGAATCATATACTGAAATTGATCTTCGTTCTTGGTGCGGCTCTTTGATGTAAACTGTTGAATTAAAGCTACTTCTCTTTCAGCTGCGTCATTTGTCACAAAAGTTTCTTTTCTCTGTCCTTTCCTTGTTTGTACTCTTCGAAGGCGCTCCACTCCTTCGGTGGTAATGATAAAAATGCGCTACTAATATCCAGATGGTAGAAAATTTTCTTCGTTGCCGAGGTAAAAAAATCTGGAAGTTTCCTGAAAACAGCATTGCTTGCAGCATCAACTGTTAAACGTGGAGTTGTCCTAGGAGATCCTTTCACGGTATTCATATTTGAGACCATCTTGAGTTTGTCGCTATTCGTTACACCGTCATCACCCAACTGCAACCTCAGATAAATACCATAAATGCCGATTCATTGCCTTTGTACCAACTTCCTTAATCATATGATTTTCATGCAATGCAAGTTCCTTGAGTAGTGTAAGGTTCCTTCGAGCAGCCACGGAAGCATCCTTAGCTGTAAACCATAAGAGCAAGTAATGTTTAGTTATAAAGACACACAAATCGTTTGCTGCAGAAATGTGCGTCAAATGAAACACGAGATGAAGCAGGCCGTGGTTGCAGTCTACCAAACTCCTCTTGGAACATCCAAATTTTTAGAGAATATATTGCTCGAGCCATCCATCGTGTACGATGTACAGCACCAGAAGTACGGAAAGAAACTGAAGAACGTCCGTGTGGAAGAGATCCAAGAAAAATGACAGCTAATTCATAAAGAGCTCTTTATAATCGTCCCGTGGTTGATGAGATTGAAGGAGATTCTGACAAAATTGAATAATATCATCCTTCCAAGGATGTATTCGGAGTGGCATTGCTTCTACTGCTGTTATGTACTTAGTTTTATTAATTTTAGGCCAACAATCTCTAAAGTTTAAAAACAAAGTAATATCTGGACTTTTTGATTCTCTATCACGAGAGTAGAGAATACAGCGCTCAGAAGAATCTGCAAAATGTGATGTCTACAGGCAAGGTGCAAGAGCTCACGTTCAAGTAACATTTCAATCCTCAGACAGACGCCAGATTTGGATCCTGTATTGGTCGCCGTGGTGTCAAAGCAAAGCGATTTAATTCTGTCTTTTACATTACATTCTACTAAAACTGATCCGATCTCAGAAGCTATTGAATTTGCATCCCCACTATCAATCTTGGGCACTGAAAGAATCTTCTCTACACCTTCACCTGAAACTAAAATTGCCAAACGTTCGATCTTCTCTCTGCCAACCAAGTCCGGCATCAGCTTACCATCCCAATGTAATGTCAAAGGAACGTTGGGAGAAAAAACTTTCCTTCAATTTAGCTGCTAGAAGAGTACGGTTAGTAATTCGTTTCCTCCTTATGGAACTTGGGCTAATGGCAAGATCCTTGATATTATGTCCAATATGAGCTGCAAAAGGAAGCAAAATTTGCGCGGCTTTTCGGTCACTGATCTGGGTTCTGTCTAAAGCCGAAGCTAGCCTTTCACTAATGCCAACTTTTCGTTTGGTTCCGGAAGCACGTTGATATTTTGTGCGCATTGCGCAACCCCTAAATATTAATGTATTGGATATTTTTACGCTAGCATATTTTTTCATTGAATGGAATCAAATTATAAGCAAGCGACTGAGTGTCACAACTTTTTGTTTTTTGACGCACCCTAATCTATATCCATATACATTGTTTATAGTTGATGTTCAGGTATGTAAAAGGCTAAAATAAAGACTAAGAACGCCCCTCACGAAACACAAATTCATATTCTACGTGACTGACATTTGAACCCCAATACAAAGTGATTAGGCCCAGCATGATTGGGCACTTTTAGGGCGCTCATCTCGCAATTGGAGGGTAACGGGTTTATATCCCTGTCACATCAAACATGCCCGCCCTTTCAACCTTAGGGGCGTTATAATGCGACGGTCAATACCACTATTCGTTGGTAAAAGAATAGCCCAAGAGTAGGCGGTGGGTGGTGATGACACTGCATAACAATTTTTTTGAAAAATGTTGCTTCCTAAAAAGTTTTTGCTGATTGTGACAGGTACCTGGTGGGTATTCACAAATATAGTTTTGGTTTTGCTTCATCACGTAGGAACTCTGAGAAATAGACAGTTAACTGTTTACCGGCAATAACGTATTTAATTTCGTTTATGTTTCTAATACGCTATTAAGTTCAACATAGTTAAAAGTGTTTTGCTCCTGATTTTCGTTTGTATTCAATGTCCGGCGCATCACGTTGCAGTGTCCAACAGTAGTCAGCAAGCATTGAGAGATTCCAGTTGCCCTGATATCGTTTTCCCATTATAATTAAACTGAAAATTTCGATGAAACGGTATGTGGTGGGAAAATTTGGATGTAATTTTTGTGATCACTAGCCAATATCTATAAGGAAAACCCAACAGTGTTCAAGAAGCAAAACTTTTGTTATGCAGTGTAACCAACTGCTTTCCTTCTTGTCTTACACCGCTAAATTAGGCACGGATCGCGCAGACAGCCCTTTAGTAGCTTTGTGCAAAATTCAAAACAAACCAAACCAAACTAGGTGATTAATTAAATTCTCATATTTCCAAGTTTATGATTAAAAACAACTGATTTCTTTTTCTATAGAAATAAACCATTTTAGAATTATTTGACTTTTAATCTAAAATATTTTCGAAGTCCAATCGATTATTACGTCAACTTCAACCTTTCCTTCATATTTGATCCGATGTATTGCTTTAATTGTTCGGTGTCTTTACAAAGACTGGCTAAAATATAATGTCAGTTCATTTCGTTATAAATAAGTTAAAGTATCTAATTTGAAATGAGAAAACTGAAATAATTTATGGGCTCAATAAAATAGGAAGAAAATATCCAAGAGAAGAATAAAGATATTTTAAAAGAGAGTCCAAATGAGTCCATATTTCTGATAGAGTTAAGTAAATAAAAAATATTATGTTGAAACTTTGTAGAATCGACGGCAACTGCCTGTTGTGGAGACAAAAGTGTAGAAGACGACGTTTCGAAAATATTTCGCCTTTCGTCTTCAGGCAGAAGATTTTCGAAACGTCGTCTTATACACTTGTGTCTCCACAACAGGCAGTTACCGTCCATTCTACAAAGTTTCATCTTGAATACTCTGACTAAACAATCTATCAAAGAAAATCTATGATTTTGGTTATAACAAAGTCATATATATGTGTGTGTGTGTGTGTGTGTGCATATGTAAAGAAGTCTTCTGAGGCTTGCTCAGAAGCTGAAAACTGTTCCCAATTTAAAATCTTTATACTTACTTTATAATTTCCATTGCGTTTTGTTAATCACTCCTATTGGCAAGTAGGGAACAAAAAGTCTGATGATCAATACTGTAACTATAGCAACTGCCGAGAACACTTTTTTCGTTTTCATTTACAGAAGTGAATGTTATAATCAGGATCTTGAAGTGCCTCCTGGAATCAACTTTTATCCACCGCTGTTAATTGATCGTCCTTAGAGTGGACGATGGAATGTTTGATAGTCATACCGATAGAAAAGGATCCTTCAAATATCTGTGGTGAATCGATCATTATGTTTTGGAAGAAAACATTCTATGCGAATAAATTCAACATTTTACACACTAAACATGCATAACTCGTCCCAGAAAACAATTCTATACAATACATGCACCACAATGGTCTTTATATTCTGTTATAATATATATTGTATATGTAATATATATATACAAATATATAATATTTATACCATTGCATCTTTATTTCTATTTAATGATTTACTGTATCCTTCGATTTCTTTTTTGTGTTGAAAAAGGTTGGAAAGGGGAGATCCGGACTTCTTAAACCATCATGGATTTGTCACCTGATACGATAGAGACGCTTTAGCAATGCTATAACGTGATGAATAACATTGCTCGTTTCGAGAACTAGAAACATTTCTGTGTGTCACAACAGAAGAATAATCACAACTGGTTCCCGCAAAATTTAACCTTAAGACGTTTGAAAACATCCTGAAAAGAACGCGCTCTTTCACATATTAAACTTGAGTTTTTATTTACGTTTGATAAAAGGCAAATACTTACAGTAAGTTCCTAAACCCAGTGTATCAACATCTGCCTGTACGAAGTAAACTCGATGTACCAGTATATAATATATCCTCTTAGGTTAACTCTTTCACTTCTTGAGCTTGATGCATCAAGTTCTGACACACCATGCAAATCTTTTTTTTTTTCAATTACTAAAATCGTTGAAGTAGTATTTCATACGGCCCGCCATGGTCAGGTGGGTTAAGGCGTTCGACTGGTAATCTAAGATTCGCGGGTTCGAATCCCCGTAGCACCAAACATACTGGCTCTTACAGCCGTGGGGTCGTTATAATGTGACGTTCAATCCCACTATTCGTTGGTAAAAAGAGTAGCCCAAGAGTTGGCGGTGGGTAGTGATGACTAGCTGCCTTCCCTATAGTCTTACACTGATAAATTTGGGACGGCTGGCGCAGATAGCCCTCGAGTATCTTTGCGCGAAATTAAACAAAAAGTATTTCGTACATCCTATAAAAAATTAGTTCAGTTTTTAAATTCGAAGTACTACTATTTGTTACATCCTGTAAGCAAACTCTCTTAGTTATTGCATGGCCAAGCGCGTAAGGCGTGCGACTCGTAATTCGCGGGTTCGCGCCCGCGTCGCGCTAAACATGTTCGCCCTCCCAGCCGTGGGGGCGTATAAAGTGACGGTCAATCCCACTATTCGTTGGTAAAAGAGTAGCCCAAGAGTTGGCGGTGGGTGGTGATGACTAGCTGTCTTCCCTCTAGTCTTACACTGCTAAATTAGGGACTGCTAGCACAGATAGCCTTCGAGTAGCTCTGTGCGAAATTCCAAAAACAAAACAAACAAACTCTTAGTTATTAAATTCGATGTACTATTATTTAATACATCCTGCAATAAAACTCTTTTAGTTTCAAATCCACTGTTCCAATATTTGTCTAGTCCTGTTTTTATGGCTTTTCTTTTATCAAATCAAAACTGGATGAAATATTGTTTGATACAAACAACTATATTACATTTAATATTTTTTGTGTTATTTAAATTGAAGGTACTGATGACTTAATGAACTTCATTCAACACAGTTTTCAATAAATAATGAATCTTTTAAAGACAAAACACTTTTAGAGTTTTCTTTCTTGACACATTCTCTAAGATTAATGAACTTAAAAGACGAGAGCGTTACGTGTTTTGTCTCTTACAATATTTAATAATTAATCCAGGAGCAAATACTGAACAAATGCCAATCTTTGAAACTGTTAATAAAATGATTTCCATCACGTTCATGTTTGAAGAAATGGCATCTAATATATAAAGTACCATTTCTTTAAGATATTATGATATCACTGAATCTGCAACTCCTTACCACGAGATTCTTACTTGGTAACAAAGTTTATCTTCGTTAAAAATGACAGTAATTGATTACCCTGGTCTAAACATATTTACACTTTTACACGAATGAGCTTGGGAGTTTCTAAACAGACACTTTGGCTGAGTGCAATCTTTGTCATAAACCCATTTTTACCACACAAAAAAGAAGTTATGTTATATATATATAAAAGTGTAAAACAGGAATTTCGAAAACTATGTATAGATGCTTTTACAGAAGTTCTTAATTGAGCAAGAAAATTGCGTTTAAATTGCTACAGCTTCATATGTTGTCCAAGTAGTGGTTCTGCCACTTTATTTAAGTGAGCTTTATTAGTACTATAAGAAACGGTTAAAATATCTAAGCGATTTTTCTTGTCACTAAGCAAACTATCTTTTAAAAACGTGAATAAATTATCGGTAAGGTTCGTTATTAATGTATGCATTTCAAATTTGATAAAATTTAATGCTTGTTTAATGACAGACTTAATTTCTTGTGTTTTTATCGTTTCTACTGTATTTTTGAAATAAATTAAAAATATACTTTGTGAGAAGATTTACTTGCATGTTGTTAGGCTACCGCACCAAATATTATATAGTTAACAAAATATACTTTTTGTGGAATTTTAAATTTACTATCGACAGACACTATTTTTGCTTCCTTATTCCCACGTTATGACTTCAATATTATACGGATAACAGTATACTTTCGGTGTAGTTTTATGTCTATTGTTGATAAACAATCTTCTATATTTCCTTATTACTGTGTTATGGTTTCGTAACATTTAGAGATAAATTAAAATACACAAACAGCACACTGAATTTTGTACTGAGTTGTTTCTCAATGCAAAAATAAATAAATAAATGAAAATAATGTTTAACTTCACATAGACCTCATGATCGAAGTATCAAAATCCTATTTAAGTTCATAGACTGTTGGTTTAAGTCGCGTTATTTAAAATGCTGCTTAAATTTTCGCTACGTATAAAGCTGCACGTGCTTTCTCAAAATGGTTTTCTTCTTTAACTGTGTATACTAAGATCCCATTATTTCTATTTTAGCATATAACATCAGGTAATCTTTACAAATTTCTAAATTAGAAGGAATCGATTCTCCTCGTTTCCCATAAAATTAGTCTGTTGTGTTCGATATTTTTTTATAGCAAAGCCACATCTGTTGTGTCCACTGAGAGGAATCGTACTCCTACTCTTATGGATAACGTTGGAAAACCGTAGACTTAATGTCTGTCGTAAAAGAGCAGGATATTAAATGTACAAACATAACAACAATTAAAGATAGGGTGAATTATTCAATATTAAGCGATAAATCTTTACTAATCATACACGCAATAATAATTTGTAAAAATATTTTTACACGAAAACAATTTGCGCATTTTTAACTGCATGTAATTTTTACAAAGAAAAAAGTGAAACACTCACTCGTATTAGACGTTCGATGAAAACATTGTAATGAAATTACGATATTATTCAATTAAAAAATCAGTTCTACTAGAAAAAAAAATAAATGATATGTTTTTAAGAATCCATTGAACTCATCACAGGGTGAAGTAATTGCTTAGCTACTAAATCACCAGGTGTCGAATTATTTTAATTTCTAAAGCGACTAACTACGCCCACACTAACACCACAGACTAGGTACATTGGTAAGAACAATATATTATAACAAAACACACTGAGACACTTCCGATAGAATTTACTGACAAGCAGGTTCTATATAATTTTGTAATGCTTTGGGTGTATGTCGTCTTATCAAATTTCATTTTGAGATGATATAACAGAATCTTCGGGTTTTTTAACTACCAAAATCCCATTTATCTTATATAGTATATAACACTTGCTACTAGCTGCCGTGAAACTTTTGTTTAACAGTTCATAGGGAAGAACGTACTGAGTCATTAACCATAATTTGTACGATTTTAAATCCATTAGCAACCAAAAATTTACAATAAGCAACCATGGTTATTACGATACTCATATAACGTATCGAAATTGACAAATATTGTGGCGTTTCACTCAATTCTTACCCAACCACACAAAACTGAATATTTCGTTACTAAACTACAGCTTTCTCAAAGTTATTTTAAATCTATAAACCACCTCCAGCATGTTGATTTTATGACTACACACTTTACCTTCAGATGTTGTAATTATTCATCTTTGTTTAACTACCTGTTAAAAGCAGAATCACTTTATATTACTTTCACTTTAAAAGTTTGAACTGGTTATCCACGTTTAGCACATCGTAAAAGAATTATCAGTATTCAACAGAACATTAAAAAAAATTATGGTTTAAAAATATTGAGGTAGAAAAAAGTCTTTGTTAATTTTTAACACATAACACATAACACACCTACACACATAATTCTCTTTTTGCACACTTTTTCAAATATTTAAGATGTTGTTTACAGGGAAATTTAAAAAAAATATATTTTCTATTATAAACAATGTTTTAAATACTTGTACCCTAGAGAAATAAATTTCTAGCCGATCGAATAAACATATTTTGAATAGAGCTATTTATAGCTGACGGTGAGAAAATATTTGCTCATATAAGAATATTCTCGAAGGACAGGCAATTTTCCAAGCGTTAATATTTTGTATACAGTATATACAAATGTTATTAAGTATCCATGAGCGTCCAGCTGGAAAGAGATTCATTAAGCATTGAAAATGTAGATCTAATCTTATGAATGTCTACAGATGACCGAAAGTTAATTCGTAAGTTGAGCTTGATAACTGTTGAGTAATATGTGCGTACATGAGCACATGCAGGTAAACAAGTAACGGAAATTGAAACTTTTTCAAAGTTAAAGGATAATAAATAAAGAACTTAATATAAATTTCGTTTACGGAAAAATGTTTCCTTTTCCAGTTGTTTTTTTAGCGGAATTTGAAGTAAAGAAACCAACCCGAGACGAGATGTTGATTACGATCGTCTTTTATTTGGTTAAATAGTTTTGAGTTGAAAGTTCGAAAAGAAAATCCTTGAAGAAGAAGAAAAGAAATTTAAATCAAACTAAATATCAGATATCATATTCTAGTTATACCTATTACTGCATGAACACACATAAAAACAGAATTACCTTTCAATGCTTACCTAAGCTGAGTCACGAACAAAAAAAAAGTCCCTGTACTTTTTTATTTTTGTTTCCGCGTTCAGTTTGCTAAAGAACTAAAGAACTGCTGCGTTATCTTTTCTCCACGTACATTGTCTGTATAAGTACTAAGAGATGAAACCGAACGTAAAATGGTTCTTTGTTTAGATTGACCACGTAAATGCTCTCTATTAATTGTATCACGAAGTTAGAAATAATGAAGAGCCACACTAATAACAATGGTAAGATATTCTTCAAATATAAACAAATAATATCAGTCGATCTGCTGATTTATTGCTGCTTCAATTACTTATTTTTTTCTATGTGATTCAGTAACCTAGCAACAAGTAAAAGTCTGTGTTTGTTACTTCGTAGTTAAGAGCAGAGTCACACGTTAGACTATCTCTTCTCTCTTTCCCCCATGGGTATCGAATCTTGGTGTTTAACAGTTTTAGCCTAAAGACTTTTCCTTGTGCTACTGGGAGGGGAGAGTGAAGACTGAAAGTAAATCTCACTTCTATATTCTGTCATGTGACGAATTTTACCCTTTGGACATATTTCATAGCATAAAACAAAAATATAATTCCAAATATTTTCACTAAAATACTGAACGTTTTCGTGTCTCTAGCGCTAACTGGATGATAAAAATGAAACAAGTTATTATATGTTGCATCACCTACCATTTTAAAAGTTTTATTCGCTGCATCATTTGGTAGCAAAGAGATAAGTATTTTTCTTATTCTTAATAAGTAATTATAAATTCCATGTCTTTCATTTTGAAACTCAAAGCTTTGTTTTATCACATGCATAAATAAGATTATTTTACTCTTATGATTAAGTGAAAACAACTAAAATATGATTTTTCGATGTCAGAAACTTCCAGATACACATTAAACTTCATAAGTTATACTAACATGTTAACAAGTTATTAGTGTTACTGCTTTTTAACGTGGTACTTGTATATAGAAATCGATAATGCAATAGAATTGTGATTTTGAACGTGTAGAATTAGCTTAAGTATAATTCGAAATACGTTAATATACATAGGTGTGTGTATAATTTTCGCTTGTCACATATCTAATGTAATTTGATTTTTTAAACAAACCATTGTGTGATGAGTAATTTACTTAGTTTATTTATAAAGCTTATTTCAGTATTATTTATTCACTTGAAAGTAATGATCTATGTACAAAAGTTTAATAAACTTACAAACAATATTGAGTGTTCTATCTGAAACGAAACTTCTTTGATTTTGCGTTTGTTTATATTTGTTTCCCTATCGGTGTTTACTATGGTTATGTTGAGTTTATTTTATCTGCAGTGTTTAAAAACGTGCGAAAGCATTTTTTGTGTTCTTTGAATCTAGTTTCCATTTTTCTGCTTGTTTCTCTAATATAGAAGTCGTGGCAGTTGTTTCATTGTATTTTATAAATTATGTAGATGTTGTGTTTGTCAGTGTAATTTTTACGCAGTATGGACTTAGGTTTGTGCCTGGTTTTTGAATAAATTTGGTGTTTACTGGAATGTTGTGTTTTGTTATAAGTTTTTCAAAATGCTGGTCATTTTTTCGCTGATGGCGGGAACACATGGTATGCAGCAGTATAAGGTTTTGTAGTCTGTTGTATTTTGGGATTTATTATTGTTTGTTTGTTGTTGGTCTATTTGTGTGCGAATAAGTTTTTTCTACGGTTTTTTGAGAACATTTGTTGATGTTGATGAAGTGTTGTTTTATTTTGTTGATTTCATCGTTAATTTTATCGGGTGAACATAGTTTTGGAGCTGTGTTTATTTTGTTTCTTAATATGTTGAGTTTTTGTTTAGTTTCATGTGTTGAGTCCCACAGAATATATAATATAGTATGGGTGATTTTTCTGTGGATTTCTGTTTTGAATTGTGTATCAGTTCTAGTGGTCGAGAGGCTAAGAAATGTTCTTCGGTATGTTAAAGACGAGACTATAAACGGGTACGGAACTGTAGGGGGCGTTGCAGTTGGATTTTAAGTGATTAATTAGTATGGATATAAAGATGCTCCTTTATATCGGTTTAATTTTGGTTTTAGTTGCCGTACAAGTAGGGCTTCTTTGGTTTTGTGTTTGTTTATATTTGTTTCTCACCTGGCAACAGTCACTTTCAAACTCCCAATTTCGTAACCTGAAGGTGAGCTAGGAAGGTCGAAACGGTTTCTATCAGTATAAGTCCGCAGACATATCTTTGTGCCAATGAAAGAACCTGACAAAAGTGTGCTTCTATATTCTATACTTGATAATGATCGCATCAATGATCGAAACATTGTACCTATTCTAAAAGCTAATTTTAATAGCTATAAAAGCTGTAAATTGTAATAAAATATATTTTATCAATAAGTAAACTCAAAACGAAACTATTAGAGATGTATAATGATTGAACTTGATGCATGTGCTTGTTGGACGGATACAACAAGGCCTAATGACAGAGCCTGATAAAAGTGCGTTGGATATCTAATAATACAGTTAGCCATTAGAAAATTCCATTAAAAAGATTAACCTTACTCGTGTGTAGAAGATGATTCTCAATTTTGTTAGCCAATCAGAGTGCATGCAAGAACAAAGAAAACCAACAAAAAAAGAATATGTGAGGAAGAATACATTCTGTATTCAACGAATTACTTAGTTTTTCATTGTACTTTATTGATATCTTAGTATTCTGAGGAAAGACTTACTACAAGTGATAATCCGTTGTAAACAGTATTTTCGAAACCGTGAGGCGCGGTCTTTTGGTTAAAGAGAACAAAAATAATTGTGGAAGAAATGGAAAGTTCGAGACGACGATAACCTAACAAAATTATCACTTTGCTCTCAGGTTTACTCACATATTGTGAGCATTTTTTTCATCTTCAAAAATTATTAAAACCAAGTAAAGAGAATTTTCTTTTTGCTGTTATCCTTCATGAAAGTGAAGGGTCACAGTGAAAACTTTACTCTGTTAGAAGGCACCGCCCTATTAAGGTTCGAAAACATTGGCTTAGAAATAACGGAAGTATATAAAAATAACATATATATTTTTCTTTCGTGGAATAAATATGAACACAGGTTTGGTTCGTTGTGCATTGCATTTATTTCACAAAAAACACCAAAAACATTTTCAAAGTGTTTAAGACAATCATATTATTTCCCTTTTTGAAGAACTTTGTGTTTTTCTGTTTCTCGATATTATTTTTAAAGTCTCCAAAATATACAAGTGTTCAAAGTGTTTTCTCATAGCAAAACCACATGGGCCCACCGAAGGGAATCGAACCCCTGATTTTAGCGTTGTAAATCGGGAGACTTACAGTGGTACTAGCGGGAGGTATATAATAAGTAACACTGCACAACAATTTTTTTTTTTTTTAAGTTTTGCTTCCTGAAAAGTTTGTGCTGATTGTGACAGGTATCTGGTGGGTATTCACAAATATAGTTTTGGTTTTGCTTCATCACGTAGGAACTCTGAGAAATAGACAGTTAACTGTTTACCGGCAATAACGTATTTAATTGCGTTTATGTTTCTAATACGCTATTAAGTTCAACATAATTAAAAGTGTTTTGCTCCTGATTTTCGTTTGTATTCAGTGTCCGATGCATTACGTTGCAGTGTCCAACAGTAATCAGCAAGCATTTACGGATTCCAGTTGCCCTGATATCGTTTCTCCATTGTAGCAACGTCCTGGTGAAACCTTTCACCATGTTCGTCACTGACAGCACCGAGATTTGCGGGGAAGAAGTCCAAGTGTGAGTGGAGGAAATGAATCTTGAGTGACATGTTGCACTTCATTGTTTTGTATGCTTTGAAAAGTTTGTCTACCAGCTGAATGTAATGTGGGGCTCTGTAATTACCAAGACAATTGTCAACAACGTCTTTGAAGGCTTTCCAGGCAATCTCTTCCGACCCAACTAACAGATCGTCGAACCGCTTGTCACTCATAACATGTCTGATCTGAGGGCCAACAATAATGCCCTCTTTGATCTTAACGTCAGTTATTCTTGAGAACATCTGTCTTAAATAACGAAAACCTTCGCCTTTTTTGTTCATTTCTTTCACGAATTTCTTCATAAGTTCCAATTTTATGTGAAGAAGAGATAAAAATTTCGGGTCAACAAGCGGTTCATGCGCCACATTTTTCTGTCCTGGAACTAACATTTTACGGAGTGGCCAGGTCTGTCTAGAATAATCTGACTTTTTGGCATGACTGTCCCATTCACAGATGAAATAACAGTACTTTGTATAGCCGAGCTGCAGTCCCAGTTTCAGATCACCATAGATATTCCAGTTGTACTTGCTGTGCTGGATGTGCTTCAGCAACATTTCCATGTTCTCGTAAGTTTCTTTCACGTGTGCTGCATAGCCAAAAGGTAATGAAGGGTGAACGTTGTCATTGTTTAACAGAACAGCTTTGAGGCATAACATTGATGAATCAATAAAGAGTCGCCACTCTTGCAGGTCATGGTCACAACCCAAAGCAGAAAACAATCCTTCGATGTGACACAAAAAGAGAGACTGTCAACTTGTGGAAAGAATTTGGTTATATCATCTTAGCGGCTTCGAAAAACAGAAATTTTCGTACCTGGTGATAGCAAACACCATTCTTGCAGTCTCGAACCCAGCAATTTGGCTTTTGCTTTAGACAAACCTAAATCTCTGATCAGATCGTTTAATTCTGATTGTGTTATTAGATGTGGATCGCCTGAGGAGCACAGTTCAAAATCCGGATCAATGTCACTGCCAGTTCCCTGTATTGCAGTTTTTTCATCTGGTTTGTCTAACGTCCATTCCTCTGGGGGTTTCGGAATTGGAAGACTGTCGTTATGTGGCACGGGTCTCATTGCTGAAGGCAGATTAGGGTATTCAATTGACTTCTTGTTTTTGACAGAGAAACCAGACACATTAGTCAAACAGAAGTAACAGTCCGTCACATAGTCTTTCTGTTCTCGCCATATCATCGAGACAGTAAACGGCATTGTCTTTTGAGTGCCTCTGATCCAAGCTCTCAGACAGACAGCACATGCCGCACAACAAATGTGAGGCACCCATTCCTGGTCTTGATCACCAATTTTACAGCCAAAGTACAGATGATATGCTTTCTTCACAAGAGCAGTCATTGAATGTCTCTGATGAACAAGCGTATATTCGTCACAAATACAGCAGAATGTATCGCGGCTGTTATGACATTGACGAGACATATTGAGCGACACTAATCGACCTGTAAAACGTCTATAACATCTAACTTGCTTCTTAGCCACACGCTAGTACAGCGGTAAGTCTACGGATTTGCAACGCTAATCGGTTGGCTCAGCAGATAATCCAATGTGTAATAAGAAAACACACTCTTCTATTTTCTTCTCTTGTATTTGGTCACAAAAAACATGACAAAACTGAAGATTTCGATAAAACGGTACGTGGTGGGCAAATATGGATGTAATTTTTGTGATCATCTCTCAAAAATCTATAAGGAACACCCAACAGTGTTCAAGAAGCTAAAACTTTGTTGTGTAATTGTAATCATTATCGTACTTTATTGAATTGTAAAATATTCTAAAATTTTAGTCAATTGTGGTATAAATAAACTCAAAGAAAGTGCAATACTTCCTGTAATTTTATCACTTCTCTTGTGAGAATGATGTCATGTTTTGTAACATGTTACTGTTATTTATTACTTCAAGCACATGTAATGGATTTCTAAAGGACATACACGTCTTCACTTTGATTACAAAATTATCGGGTTTATTTTTATTTTTAAATATTTCTTCAATTACTTTTCTGGCAAAAAATAATAAAATACTTTTACTTTTGAAATACAATTAATAAAAGAACAGTTTTTTTTTAATTTCGCACAAAGCTACTCTAGGGCTATCTGCGCTAGCCGTCCCTAATTTAGCAGCGAAAGACAAGAGGGAAGGCCGCTAGTCATCACCACCCACCGCTAACCCTTGGGCTACTCTTTTACCAACGAATAGAGGGATTAACCTTCACATTATAAAGCCCCACGGCTGAAAGAGCGAGCATGTTTGGCGCGACGGGGATGCGAAGCCGCAACCCTCGGAATACGAGTCGCACGCCTTAACACGCTTGGCCATGCTGGGCCCGCAAAAAAATAATAAAATGCTTTTACTTTTGAAACCCAATTAATAATAGAACATATTTATTTTTTAATTTCGCGCAAAGCTACTCGAGAGCTATCTGCGCTAGCCGTGCCTAATTTAGCAGCGAAAGACAAGAGGGAAGGCAGCTAGTTATCACCACCCACTGCCAACCCTTGGGCTACTCTTTTACCAACGAAAAGTGGGATTGACCGTAACATACAACACCCCCACAGCTGGGAGGGCGAGCATGTTTCGTGCGACCCTCGGATTACGAATCCAACGGCTTAACACGCTTGGCCATGCTGAGCCTAATAATAGAACAGATAAAGAATATATAGTTTCTCTTCAGAGCAGTTTTTATTTAAAGGACGCGGGTTCTCATCCCAATCACATCAAGCATGTTCACCCTGTCATCCATGGGGGCTTTATAATGTGACGGTCAATCCCACTATTCGCTGGTAAAAGAGTAGTCCAAGAGGTGGCGGTGGGTAGTGATTCAAGCTGCTTTCTTTCTTGTCTTACACTGCTAAATTAAGGACTAATAGCGCAGGTAGTCCTTACATAGCTTTGCGCGAAATTAAAAACAAAAGAATCCTAATTATAACTTTACCCTACCCCTTCCTACCTTTATTTCGCTTTCTCTCAAAAGAACTGGAATTTATGGTATGGTACGGAGAGTGTTTACAGCCATATTATGTTGCAGAAGGAGTTTAATTACAAATTGATACTACATGTCTGTCGGTTGCAGAATTAAAGAAATAATTTCCTAACAGGATAACATACAGAATTAGAAACGTAATATTAAAGCGATTTTAAATATACAGATTAGTAAATCATATGACAACTGCAGCTGAACTGGTTAAACTGATGTATCAGAACTACATATAGAAATTGATGGTGATGCCTAGCTGCCTTCCCTTTTGGAATTAGGAATAGCTAGCGTAAAAAGACCCTCATGTAGCTTTTTAACGAATTCAAAACAAACAAACAAGTGCTAAATTAACCTGAAGATGACCGAAGAAGGTCGAAACGTTATTCTGATCTTTGTTTTTGATTAACGTTTTAATACCTATATCAGCCTTTTTAAGAATACATTTTCACTTCAAGTAAATTTCTCATGACAAATTAGACAACTGCAACATATGACATTCAACCATTATTAAATGAAATAAAGGAATCCTGTAACAACAGAAGAATCGAGCCGCTCCCCTTAAAAAAACCAACAACAACCAAAAACTTCCAGGGCATACTGTGTGTTATTAGCAGGGGTGATAGTGTAGAGATTTTCTAACTTTTGTAGCTCGAACTGTGTTTGTTTTGTTTTTTAATTTTGCGCAAAGCTATGCGAGGGCTATCTGCGCTAGCCGTCCCTAATTTAGTAGTGTAAGACAAGGAAGGCAGCTAGTCATCACCACCCACCGCCAACTGTTAGGCTACTCTTTTACCAACGAATAGTGGGATTGACCGTCACATTATAACGCCCCCACGGCTGAAAGGGCAAGCATGTTTGGTGCGACTGGTATTCGAACCCGCGACCCTCGAATTAGGAGTCGAACGCCTCAACACGCTTGGCCATGCTGGGCCCGTGTTAATATATCTAACACATATTATCCGTGGAAATGTTCCACTACACTGTTACTTCACATCCGTTAAAATATATCTGACGTATAACATCTTCTATTTTAATTGAGTTTCTTCTGGTTTTTTTTCTTGGGACCGAAAATGTTAAAAATTTTATTCAATAAAAAAACATATTTAAATTTTCTGATTTTTTTTTTTACAAATTTGTAAACTTATAGATATTTATAACCTACAATTAGGAGACTTGTTTGGTGTAAATATCAGTAACATATGGAACGTTATTCAACAAAAACACCTCATATTTAATGTTTGTTTGAATTTTCCGCCAAACTATATAAGGGCTATCTGCACTAGCCGTCTCTAATTCAACAGTATATATAAGAACAGAGTGAAGGCAGCTAGTCATCATTACCCATCGCCAACTCTGGGTCTCTCTTTTACCAACGAATGGTGGAATTGTCTGTCACATTATAACGCCCGCACGGATAAAAGGACGAAAATGTTTGGTGTAATAGGGATTAGAACCCATTAACCTCAAATTGGGAGTAGAGTGCTTTAAAAACCTGGCCTTCCAAACAAGGTGATTAACCAAATCCTTTTATTTCCAAGTTTATGATTAGCAATAACTGTTTTTTCTCAACATAATTAAACCAGATTAGAATTATTCTGTTCGTTAACCTAAAGTATTTCCGAAGTTCAATCGATTATTACAGTAATTCAACCTTTACTACATATGTGATCCGAGATCATGCTTAAATGCCCGGTTTCTTCACAAAGACTCCGGCTAAAATATAAGCTCTGTTCATTTCGTTTGGAAGAATTTAAAATATCTGATTTGGAATGAGAAAATTGAACTAATTTATGGGTTCACTAAAATGGGAAGAAAATACCCGTTAGCAAAAACAATACATTTTAAAAGAGAGTCCAAACTAGTAGGCACATATATATTTCTCACCGAATTAAGTAAATTGAAACACAATCTATTTTTTGGTTGTAACAAAGCCATGTGTGTGGGAGTCTAAGAGGAAGCTTTCTCCTCTCAGAAGCTGAAAACTGTTTCGAATTTAATATCTCTTTTATTCCCTGATACTTTCCATTGAGTTTTGTTGATCAATCCTATTGGCAAATAGGAAACAAAGAGTCTGATGATCAAAACTGTAACTATAGCAACTAGGGAGAACACTTTTTATCTTTTCATTAGCGGAAGTGAATGTAAGAATCAGAATCTTTAAGCGTGTGGTGGAATCGCTGTTAATTGATCGTCCTTAGAGTGAATGATGGAATGTTTGATAGTCATACCGATAGAAAAGGATCCATCAAAAATCTGTGGTGAATCGATCATTATGCTTTAGAAGAAAAGATCCTTTGTGGAATATATTCAAGATTTGACACTCTGAATAACGTTTTCGGACATACGTACATGCATAAATGATCCCAGAAAACAATTCTATATAATATTTGCACCATGGCATCTTTATTTCTAGTTAATGACTTACTGTATACTTCGATTTCTTTTTTTATATTTCACATTATAAATTTAATATGGAACTATTTATTTACGTCTTATACAAAGCAAATAATTCTAGTTAGTTTTAAGCCCAATGTATTAATATTTTCTTGTACGAAATAAACTCGATAGAACTGTATTTAATTCATCTTGTAAAAGAAAACTTACTTCTTCAACTCGATGTACCAGTATATAATACATCTTGTAAAGCAAAATCTTTCAGTTATTAAATTCCAAACATGCTGATACCCTTTCAGTTCATAAACTCGATGTACTGGTATTCATTTAGTTTTAAATTCAATGTACCAATATTTATCCATGTGCCTAATAGATGAAGTGTTGTTTGATAATGACAAATAAATTAGAATTAATGAGTTTTCTTTCTTAATACATTCTCAAATATTAGTGAATTTAAAATATGACAGCGTTACGTGTTTTGTCTCGGACAATATTTAATGATTAATCCTGGAGCAAATACTGAACAAATACCAATATTTCTAAATTTTAATGAAATTATTTCCCTTACGTTGGTGTTTGAACAAATAGCATCCATTATATATTCTTTAAGAGATTATGATATCACTGTCTCTGCAACCCCATACCACGAGATTCTTACTTGGTAGCATAGTTTATCTTCATTAAAAATGACAGTAATTGATTTCCTTGGTCTTAGCATATTTACATTTTTACACGAATGGGCTTCGAGGTTTTTAAACAGACTCTTTGGCTAAGTGTAATCTTTGTCATGAACTTATTTTTATCACTCAGAAAAGATGTTATGTTACATATATAAAGGCTTAAAAGAGGAATTTCGACAACTTTCTATATATATATATATATATATGCTTTTGCAAGAAGTTTAGTTTAACAATTGAGCTCTTATCAAACTCGGCCTGGTATGGCCAGTTGGGTTAAGGCGTTCGACTCCTAATCTGAGGGTCGCAGGTTCGAATCTCAGTCGCACCAAACATGCTCGTCCCTTTCAGCCGTGAGGGCGCTATAATGTGACGGTCAATCCCACTCTTCGTTGGTAAAGCAGTAACCCAAGAGTTAGCTAGTCTTACACTGCTAAGTTAGGGTCGGCTAGCGCAGATAGCCCTCGTGTAGTTTCGTGTGAAATTCATAAAACAAACAAACGTATCCAACTTATCTTAGGATATTAAACCGACAGAGGTTCTTCATGAGCAAGAAAACTGCTTTTAAATTGCTACAGCTAGTGCTAAAGTAGTGGTTCTACAAGTTTATTTAATTGAACTATATTAATACTATAAGAAACGGTAAAATATCTAAACTACTTCTTTTGTCAATAAGCACAATATATTTTCAAAACATGAATAAATTATCGCTAATATTCGTTATTAATGTATGCATTTCAACTTTGATAGAAATATAATGCTTGTTTAATGACAGACTTAATTTATTGTGTTTCTATCGTTTCCACTGGGTTTTTGAAATACATTAAAATATACTTTGTGAGAAGATTTACTTGTATATTGTTAGGATATGGCTTCAATATTATATAGTTAACAAAATACACTTTCTGTGGGCTTTTAAATTTGTTATTGACAAAGAGTATTTTTTGCTTGCTTACTGCCATGTTATCACTTCAATATTATATGGATAATGAGTCACTCAATAATAATTTGTTACTCATTTCTTACTGCATGTAATTATTATAAAGTAAAAGTAAAACACTCACTCACATAAGACGTTCAATAAAAACATTATAATGAAATTACGACATTATTAAATTTTAATAAAAAATAAATTCTACCAGAATGAATACATGAAGTGTCTTTATAAAAACAACATAAAACTAATCACAGGGTGAAGTAATTGCTTAGCTATTAAATCACCAGGTTTCTTAATATTTAACCCCCTAAGTGATTAACCACGCCCACACACACACACCAGAGACTATGTTCATTTGTAAGACGAATATATTATAACAATACATGAGACACTTTCGATAGAGTTTACTAACAAGCAGGTTCTATATAATTTTGTTGTGCATTGAGTGTATCTCGTCTTATCAGATTTCATTTTGAAAAGACACAACAGAATCTTTGGCTATTTTTTAACTACCGAAATACCATTCATCTCATATAGTATATAGCTGTTTCTGCTAGCTGCCGTGAAACATTTGTTTAACAGTTCATAGGGAAAGAAGATAATGAGTTATTAACTATATTTGTATGATTTTTACACTTAGCAATCATAATTTTATCATAGCGTCCATGGTTATTGCAATACTGGTATGACGTATCGAAATTCAACAAAATATTGTGACATTTAATTCTTATCCAACCATAGAAAACTGAATATTTTGCCACTAAAATACACCCTTTCTGAAAGTTATTTTAAAACTAAAAACCACCTCCGGCAATGTTGGTTTTCTGACAATACACTCTGTTTAAGCACCTGTTAAAAGCAGAATCACTTTATATTACTTTCCCTTAGAAAGTTTCAAATGGTTATCCTTGTTTAGCACATTTTAACAGAATTATCAGTATTCAACAGAACATTAAACGAAAATTATGGTTAAAAATTTTATAAGAAAAAAAAAGTCTTTGTTAAATTTTAATAACACATACGCACAAAATGCCTTACACTTATATACCATACATAATTCTTTTCTTTTTCCACATTCTTATAAATATTTAAGACCTTGTTTACATGGAAGTTTTTAAAAAAAATATTTTATCTTGTAAACAACGTTTTAGCTAATAGTACTCTAGGGAAATTAATTTTTAGCCAATGGAATGAAAATACTCTGGATGGAGCAGACCGTGAGAAAAAGGTGTTCATGTAAGGTCATACTCAGAGGACAGACATTTTCCCAAATTTTATTATTCTGTATACGATATATATAAATGTTATTAAATATCCATGAGCATCCAAGCTGGAAATAGATTCATTTATAATCAAAAATGTAAATCTAATCTTCTGACTTTTTACAGAAGACCGAAAGTTCATTCTTAATAACTGTTGAGTAATATGTGTGTATGTGAGCACCTGCAGGTAAACAAGTAACGGGAAGCGAAACTTTTTAAAAGTTAACAGATAATAAATAAAGAACTTAATATAAATTTCATTTACGGAAAAATGTTTCCTTTTCCAGTTGCTTTTTTAGCAAAATCTGAAGTAAAGGAACCAATCAGAAACGAGATGATGAATACAATCGTCTTTTATTTACAGTTAAATAGTTTTGAGTTCAAAGCTCAAAAAGAAAATCCTTGAAGAAAATAAAAACTTTAGAAATGTTAATAAAATGAAATATTGATTACTATATTCTAACTCCACTCATTATTTCGCTTGAAAAACGTACTTTCTGTCTGGTTGATGTTATGGTAAGTGACAATTACTAGTGCATGAATTCACATAAAACAGAGAATTACTTTTCAGTGCTTACTGAAACTGAGTCACGAACAAAAAAAAATTAAGTCCATGTACTCTTTTCTAATTTTTGTTTCCGAGTTCAGTTTGCTGAAGAACCGAGGAACTGCTGCGTTGGGTTTTCTCCACGTAAATCGTTTGTATAGGTACTAAGAGATCAAACAGAACGTAAAACGGTTCTTTGTTTAGATTGATCACGTGATTGCTTTTAATTAATTGTATCACGAAGTTAGAAATAATGAGTAGCCACACTAATAAAATTGTTAAGATATTCTTCAATTAAAAATAATAATATCAGTCGATCTTCTGATTTATTATTTTTACTTACTTATCTATTGCATTTCAGTAACCTAGCAACAAGTAAAAACCAGTCTTTGTTTGTTTGCAGTAAATAGCAGAGTTACACAACAGACTATCTCTTCTCTTTTTTTCCCCATGGGGCACCCTGCTAGTTCAGCGGTAAGTCTACGGATTTACAACGCTAAAATCAGGGGTTCAATTCTCCTGTGGGCTCAGCAGAGACGCCGATGTGACTTTGCTATAAGAAAATACACCCCCATATAGGTATCGAACCATGGTGTTTAGCAACGTCAGCCTAACGACTTTTCGTTGTGCCACTGGAAGGGAGGGAGAGGGTTAAAAGTAAAAACTCACCTTTATATTCTGTCATGTGACGAATTTTACACATTGTACATATTTCATAGCAAGAAACAAAAATATAATTGCAAATATTTTTACTAAAATACTGAACTTTTCATTTCTCTAGCGCTAACTGGATTGTATTACCTACATTTTAAACGTTTTGTGCGCTGCATCACGCCCCCCTCTAGTACAGCGGTATGTCTCCGGATTTACAACGCCAAAATCAGGGGTTCGATTCCCCTCGGTGGGCTGAGCAGATAGCCCTTTGTGGCTTTGCTATAAGAAAAACACACAAAAACACTCGCTGCATCATTTGTTAGCAAAGAGATAAGTATTTTTCTTATTCTTAATAAGTGATTAAAAATTCCATGTTTTTCATTTTGAAACTCAAAGCCTTGTTTTATCCCATGCATCAGGCTATTTTACCTTGAAGATTAAGTGAAAATAACTAAAATATGACTGACTTTTCGATGTCAGCACCTTTGCAGATACACATTAAACTTCAAGACGTTACGCTAAGAAATCAACAAGTTTTTAGTGTCGCTGATCTTCAGCGAGATACTTCAATGTGAAAACCGATAATCCATAGAATTGTGATTAATATATATATAGGTGTGTGTGTGTGTGTTCCAATTTTCGCTTGTTACATATCCAATAACGTATTTAATTTGATTTTTAAATAAACAATTGTTAAATGAATAATCCACTTAGTTTATTTACAAAGGTTATTTCAGTATTATTTATTCACTTGTTAAAATCTCCATACATTTGTAGGTAGATATATAAATCGCTATAAATATAAACTCAGTGGATCATTTATGTATCAAAAGTTTTAAAAACAATCAAATTAAATACATCATTACATATGTAACAATAAAGCAAAAAGAAATGAGCACACAAACATACACATACACTTATCTTGATGGTTGTGTTTGTACTTGTGAGTATTCATTAGGTTGTCAAACGGTAATATCAGTATAAATTGAAAAGTATTGTAATTTCTAATAGCATTAAATTAAATTAAATTGTAATTTAGGTAAATAAGTTAAATAAACGTTGATATGTATTAAATTTATGATATGCACCACTAAGATATTTACACAGTTTTCTTTCTTAACACAAATATATTTTAATCCACAAACAGTAATAAAATTTACAATGATAGTTATTACAAATAATGGTCTATGTACAAATGTTTTACAAACTTACAATGAATATTGAGTCTTCTATCTCATACGAAACTTCATTGATATCTTATCGAGTGAATTCACGACGAGCGAATTAATTTCGAGTTGATACTGGTAGAATTCACTTAACAGTGCTACCTCTGCATTTTTTTTTTCGCCAGTAACACGTCGAGTTAACACGCCTTAACGCGCTAGGCCATGCGCTTCGTAATCTGAGGGTCGCGGGTTCGCGCCCGAGTCGCGCCAAACATGCTCGCCCTCCCAGCTGTGGGGGCGTTATAATGTGACGGTCAATCCCACTATTCGTTGGTAAAAGAGTAGCCCAAGAGTTGGCGGTGAGTGGTGATGACTAGCTGCCTTCCCTCTAGTCTTACACTGCTAAATTAGGGACGGCTAGTACAGATAGCCCTCGAGTAGCTTTGTGCGAAATTCGAAAACAAACAAAAAAAAACAAAAAACAATCCACCGAAGTTAAATGTTTAGTTTGCAATCTTCGAAAACTATAATAGTGCAGCTCCCGATTATTAAGCGCGAATTACAATAATAGCTTCCGAGGTTTGTAGTATACCAACTGTAGCAAACCAGTAATATGCATTGTTTCTTGGCGTGTTGCATTGGTTACCATTGTAGACGTGTGAATAGTTTCTACAAATTTCACCCGGAACAACAATATATCTAATACACTAGTGTTTACGTACCCACATGTATTGCTGATTCTTACACTTAAAAATCTTCTTCAACTTTAGTGAATTTTCGGAATTTCGCCGACCTAGATTTAACAGTAAAAGTTACGTACGTTTCTAAATAAAAATTTAATTTATGCAAACATCGACATTAATATGCATATATAATTGTATATCAATCAATCCTCTTTCCTTAAATAATTCAAAACTGCCATTAGACAGTTTCTAAATATATAAACATTAGAAATAACACATTAAACATCTCTTTCAACACGAATGCTCTCTTTTAACGTCTTTATAGATTTAATACTTCTAATATTCAATATAGTATGTATACTTACACATATTTTGGCAGTATTTCACTAACTATTGTGCCTTTGGCATTCAAAAATATTATATTTGTAGTGATGTATATAAAATAATATAAAGATTTACCATAAATGTATCGATTATTTGTTTTCAACAGTCAGCGTGCAAAATAATTTTCATGTTCAAATCTCATGTGTAATCTTTACGATCTCCGAAATATGCTTCTTAATTTTTCCTCAGTCAAACTTGATAATTTATTTTCTCCAACCTAGCTCAAAACGGGAATTGCAAATATGACCGACCTCGTAACTTTCCCCTCCCCAAAAAAATAGAACACGAAATAAATCTAAATTACCCTCTTTCTTTCCATAATGACTTCATGTTGTAATATGAAACCACATACGTTTATTCTAATTATCTCCGAGTTCATAAAAGTATACATCTATTTTTAATTACATTTTACTGTGTTTTTTGCCCTTTCACCGTGACTAGTTAGTGCAGTTCACATTACACTATCGAATCACATAAGCTACTACTAGTAGTATAAACAGCTAGCATGCGTGACTCGTGAAACAGTTTAGTTTTTTATCATTATTAAGTAATTTACTTAATCTAATATTAAGCTAGTTTCGCTTTCAGTTACATTACTACATATCGAATATTAAGAGTGTTATTCCTATCTCAGTTTTATGATTGTAAGAATAATGTGTTTTCGCCAATCAGAGTGCGTACAAGAGAAAGAAAAACTATATTGTACCTTATTGATGCCTTAGTATTCGGAGAAAAGACTTACTCCAAGTGATAATCCGTCCTAAACAGTATTTTCCAAACCGTAGGGCGCGGTCTTTTGGTCACAGAGCACACAAATAATGATGGAAGAAATGAAAAAGTTCGAGACGACGATAACCTAAAAAAAATATCATTTTGCTCTCAGGTTTACTCACATATTGTAAGCATTTTTTCCATCTTCAAAAATTATTAAAAACAGATAAAGAAAATTTTCGTTTTGCTGTTATCCTTTATGAAAAGGAAGGGGCACAGTTAAAATTTTACTCTGTTAGAAGGCACCGCCCTATTAAGGTTCAAAAACATTGGTTTAGAAATAACGGAAGTATATAAAAATAACATATATATTTTTCTTTCGGGGAATAAATATGAGCACAGGTTTGGTTCGTTGTGCATTGCATTTATTTCCCAAAAAAATACTCTCCCACCAAAAACATTTTCAAAGTTTTTAAGACAATCATATTATTTCCGTTTTTAAACAAGTTTATGTTTATCTGTATTTACCGTCCGTAATTTTTAGTTTCTCTTCAGAAGGAAAATAAACATTCAGCAATACCATAACGCTCAATCTAAGTAACTAGTAACTTAGTAATTAGTACTCTAGTTACTAGTTTAGTAACTAGAAGATCTTTATTAAGAATAAACAAGATAGTAATTGCTTCACTGTGAACTTTATAATGTGCAGTTAATCACATAATCCACTACATAAAAAGTATTTTAGGTATATACGTTATAAAAAGGTAACGTTACTGATTCTGAAGGACTAATTATTTTCATTTTTAAAATGTTTTATATTACTATACTGGTTTGTTTGTTGTTACGCTCAAAACTACGCAATAGGTTATTTGTGCTATGCTCGCTGTGAGCCACCAGAAGGCTATTGAATACGATGTTCTACAGTACAATGTTATTTTACTTTGGTGTGAATATTGTTTTATTGAACGGTTTAAAAACCTTTTTCTGATAATATACTAACTTACTTATAGGCCAGACACGGAGCTACAAGCATGCAAAACTGTAGTGCTGATGACTCATGTTTCATGTCCCTTGTCACCCTCACCCTAATAAAGAAAACACTTATACTTAATTCCACGGGTGCGTTTAAAATTGGTAGGAGTACTTCAGAACTAGGCGAAGGGTGGTGATTACTAGCTGTCTGTTCCTCAGTATATCACTTCAAAAATAAAGTATGACAAACAGAGATAGCCTTCTTGTAGCTTTGCGTAATGTCCAACAACACAAAACAAATAAATATATTATTCTCTACACCTGTAATTTTCGTGCTCCATTGAGGAACGAATATAAGTGTACATCTCAAGTTCCATACTATTCCACTGAGGAATGAGCATAACTGTATACACCTATAGGTTCCATACTACTCCACTGAGGAACAACCATAAATAGTGTGTACACCTGTAGGTTCCACACTACTATACTGAGGAACAAACATAAAATACTGTATACACCTGTAGGATCCATACTACTATGCTAAGGAACAAACATAAAATACTGTGTACACCTGTCGGTTCCATACGACTCCACTGATGAACAAACATAAAATACTGTGTACACCTGTCGGTTCCATACTACTCTACAAAGGAAGAAATATGATGTAATGTCTTCACCTATAATTTTCGTACTGCTCCACTTTGGAACAAACATAAAATTAGTTTCTATTTAGAGCTATAGGTTAAATACAATTCAACTGAAAAACAAACTTAACGTACTGACTGCACCTGTAAATTCCACGCTATTCCAGTGAGGAAAGAACGTAGCATACTGTCTACAGATGTCGGTGTCTACTGATGAGCAGAAAGCTTGTAGACAAATTAAAGTAAAATACGATGAGTAGATACCTTAGTGTATTTTATCAACATAAAGTGTGAATTTAAAATCATATTCTTTATCTAATAACCTCCATTTTTTTGAAATACCGCATAGACTTGGTAGAGAAAGCTTCAACACATACAATAAAAACACGTTATTGTGTCTTGCGGACAAGGAAAAGAAACCGAGCGCATCGTAAAACAAGTTACCACCACTGAGCCTTGGCCCGGTATGGCTAGGTGGTTAATGCACATGACTCGTAATTCTAAGGGTCGCGAGTTCGGATCCCCGTCGCATCAAACATGCTCGCCTTTTCAGCCTTGGAAGCGTTAAAATGTGACGATCAATCCCACTATTCGTTGGTAAAAGAGTAGCCCAAGAATTGGCGGTAGGTTGTGATGACTAGCTGCCTTCCCTTTAGTATTACACTGCTAACTTAGGGACGGCTAGTACACCTAGCCCTCGTGTAGCTTCTCGCAAAATTCAAAACAAATCAAATCACCGAGTCTTTCTACATGACGTTATTGTGTATAAAATGTGTCCCACACAAACTCACCCATCGTCACACCTACCCTGTAGATATTATACACTTAAAACCATCAAGATATCACAAGTTAGCACACAAAAGGAAACGATTACTTGTAACAGTTAACAAGATATAATCTCACGGAATCTGACCATGTTGTTCGTTTTCACTTGCACAGTTTGTTTTTATGTCGCGCGTGTTAATTTTTAAACCTCAGCCATCATTTCATTCTTGATGCAATAGCTTTGAAATTAATATAAAAACTTTATTCATGTTCACTCAACTTGCACGCTAACACAGTGCCACGGACGAGTTAATTCGTTCTCAATAATACCTAACTTCAACGCTAGATGTCAGCACCATACGTTCATTTGACCTACTTACAAATTGTTTCACTTTCGATCCAAAATGGCGTCACAAAAAAGTTGCAAAATGAAGAAGCATTAGAGTTGTATTGTAGCAGCTGAAATACTTGGCAGTCAACAGGTTAAAGTTTGTGGCTTGAAACAACATGTTGCATAACCTGTATGACTTGTTTTATTCGAAACCAAATCCAGATTTTTAATTTTACAGGGATAAAAAAATACTATTACATTTGTTTCTGTGCACAACTTCATGGACTTTTGACGATCATTTTGTTCGTAGAGCTTTTGTAAAATTTGAAAACGACTGGAATTTAAACTGGATTCCTGCGTAATCTCGCGAGATTCGAGATTTTTTTTGTTTTCTTCACGGCTAATAGATTTGTTTGTAATTTTAATTCATAATTTTCATATACATGAATAAGCCTCTATACTTGTGTGTACTGTAACTCGTGATAGCAGTATAATCATGGTATTTGCTTGTATTCCAATACTAATTATTATTCACTATGTGAGCGGTGTGTGTTTATTGTCTATAATTTATTTACGTGTACCTATTAATATATAAGCTTTGTGAGTGATTTTAACTGACTGGTAGGCTTTGAACAGAACTGTCCCGGTTTTTGAATTCTACTAACAGTTGAAGTGTGAAATTATTTGCTGCGTGTGCCTAGTACTGTCATTAGGACTGACATGATATCATTTAATTAAATGATGCATGTGTCGAAAGCAAATGTTACTTTTTACTAAGGCACTCTTTTACCATCTCCACGATAACGTTATAGAGGTATCAGTCTTTTATTGACACCACGGGAGTCTCAGATTACAATAACTTTCGGAAATATTGCACTAGATCACGCATGAAACTGATATTTATTTTATATTTTATCTGTGTTTATCTGTGCTAAATAACAAGATATTTTTGAAAAGCATATGACTGCAAAACATTAGTCTTTGCATCTGTGCCACATGTTTTCAATTGTTGGTGTGTTATAAAAGTAATAGACAGTGTCATCATGTTATTTGGTAATGAGTAACCATGAAACGGCGAGTGTTGCTTACTGGTTTTCTTCCTCCTAGTCTGCAGTGTTAAATTCTATAACTGAGCCTTAGAGTCCTCCTTTCTGTCAGCAGTTCTGGGTTCCGTAACTAAACCTTAGAGTCCTCCATCTGGTCAACAGTTTTAAGTTATATAACTTAATCTTAGAGTCCTCCTTCTCTTAAGCAGTTCTTAATTATACAACGAGACCTTAGTCCTCCTTCTTGCGAATAGTTCTTAATTATATAAATGAACCTTGAAGATCTACTTCTGGTTAACAGTTCTAAATTACATAACTGAACTTCAGAATTTTCATTCACGATAAAGTAGAAGATTTATAAACGTATAACTACGGGCAGTCTCTTGCATACACTAGAACAACAACTTGATAATATATGCACATCTTCTACGTTTCTTTACGATTCTTTTACTTCTTTCAGGAATGTTAACATACAGATAAGGAAATTCCTTTAAACTTAGTTGTCTATTAAATATTTGATCTGTGACAAAGCTTCCCAAGCTCTCTGTTGCCGTCCCTAATTTTCAGTTTCTGTTTAGAGGGAAAATAACCAGTCAGTAATACCATAACGCTCACACAGCTTAAAGTGCAGGGAATATTTTTTGGTTTCGCACGGATTCGAGCTCGCCTCACTAGCTCAAATCTGGAGCACTACACTATGCGCAAGTTGTGTTCAGTTGTTTAGGGTTATTTTCAGTAAAAGAAAAAACATTATTTTACACGGAAAACGTACTTTTCCCGTGAAAAATATTATTTGTTAATATCCTGACAATTTCTTTTATCTTTCTTATCTAGAACTCTTCGAAGAAGGGGATTCATCATCGTCCTGTATTATATTATTCCTTAAAAGTGTTGTCATAAAATGGCATTCAGAGTTGAAAATCTATTTGTCATACTCGAATAGAAATTGGAAAAAACCACGACATGTAAGTTGGAGTTCCTCTCGGGCAAAAGAAGGATTACATTGTCAGTCAGATTGAAGAGAATGACGAAATTTCGTCCAGAACAAGAGAGAGTTATTCAGTTGGGCGTGAAGTCGTGCATGCAATATATCTGAATCTTGACATTTTCACTGTCTTCAATACTTTGACTCACTGAAAAGGGTAAAAAAGCATAAAACTTATATTTTCTTATGAAGTTACATTGATTTTGTATTCAGACTAGAAATTTACAAAAAAATGTTTTGGTTGTAAAGCACTTGCGCCAAATATTTTTTGTTTGTTTGTTTTTCTTGAAACAAAGTTTTCGTTTGACGTAGTTCGTCATTTTTGTAAAGTCAAGATTACAACCTTTTTTGATTACAAAGTTATCCGGTTTATTTTTAAAAATAAGATAAAAATAAGATGCTTTTACTTTTCCAGTGCACTTAATAATAGAACAGGCAAAGAATATATAGTTTCTCTTCAGTGCAGTTGTTATCTGAAGTACGCGAGTTTGGATCCCAGTAACACCAAATATGCTCGCCCTTTCAGCCGTGAGGGCGTTATTAAGTAACAGTCAATCCCACTATTCGTTTGTAAAAGAGCAGCCCAAGAGCTGGCGGTGATTACAAGCTGCTTTCTTTCTAGTCTTATACTGTTACATTAAGAACGAATAGCGCAGATAGCCCTCGTGTAGCTTTGCGCGAAACAAAGAGTGACGTCTATAATTTTTGGCATCGTTCGGAAAGACTTTACAGCCATATTATGTTGCAGAAGGAGCTTAATTACAAACTGATACCACATGTCTGTCGGTTGCAGAATTAAAGAAATAATTTTCTAATAGGACAACATATAGGATTATATACGTTATATTAAAGTCACTTCAAATATGCAAATTAGTAAATCACATGAAAACTATGGCTGAACTGATGCGTCAGAACTACATATAGAAATTTCTGATCATGACTCGCAAGCTGCCTTCCGTCTGGTCTTACCCACTAAATTAGCGACAGCTAAATCAAAAAGCCCCTCGTGTAGGTTTGCGCGGAATTCAAAACAAACAAGCGCTAGGTAAACCTGAAGATGACCCAAGAAGGTCGAAATGTTGTTCTGTAATTTATTTTTAATTAACGTTTTAATACCCATACCAGCAGTCTATAGAATACATTTTTACTTAATGTGGGTCTCTTATTACAAATTAGACAACTGCAACATATAACATTCAACCATCATTAAATGAAATAGAGGAATCGTGTAATAAATGGGGAATAAAAAAAAACAACAAACTAAAACATTCCTGCAGGGTACATTGCATGTCATTAACAGAGGTGACAGTTCAGGGATTTTCTAACTTTTGTAGTTCAGAATGTGTTAATCCAAACTACACATTTTAAGTGAAAGTGTTCCACAGAACTGTTACTTCACATCCGTTAAAAATATCTGACATATAACATCTTCTATTTTAATTGAGTTTCTTCTCTTTTTTTCCTTCGGGCCTAAAATGTTACAATTTTATTTATATCCGATCTGAGGTAATGCTTTAAGTGTTCGGTTTCGTTATAAAGACACCGGATAAAATATTAGCTCAGTTCATTTCGTAGAGAAACTTTAAAATATCTGATTTGAAATGACGAAATTAAACTAATTTATGGGCTAACAGAAGAGGAAGAAAATACCCGTGAGCAAAAACAAGATATTTTAAAAGAGAATCCAAAATATTGTGCACATATATATTTCTCATCGAAATGAGTAACTTGAAACAAATCTATTTTTTTGCTATAACAAAGTCATACATATACATGTGTGTGGGAGTGTTAGAGAAGCTGAAAACTGTTCCGAATTTAAAATCTCTCTTATTCCCTGATAATTTCCATTGAGTTTTGTTGATCAATCCTATTGGCAAATAGGAAACAAGAAGTCTGATGATCAATACTGTAACTATAGCAACTGTCGAGGGCACCTTTCTTCTTTTCATTAGCGGAAGTGAATGTAAGAATCAGAATCTTAAAGTGCCTCCAAGAATCGACTTTTATCTACCGCTGTTAATTGATCGTCCTTAGAGTGGATGATGGAATGTTTGATAGTCATACCGATAGAAAAGGATCCTTCAAAGATCTGTGGTGAATCGATCATTATGTTTTGGAAGAAAAGATCCTTTGTGGAATATATTCAACATTTGACACACTGAACTACGTTTTTGGACATACTTACATTCATAAATGATCCCAGAAAACATTTCAATATAATATTTGTACCATTGCATCTTTATTTCTATTTAATGATTTACTGTATCCTTCGATTTCTTTTTTTGTATTGAAAAAGGTTGGAAAGGGGAGATCTGGACTTCTTAAACCATCATGGATTTGTCACCTGATACGATAGAGACGCTTTAGCAATGCTATAATGTAATAAACAGAAGAATAATCACAACTGGTTCATGCAAAATTTAGCCTAAACACATTTGAAAACATACTGAAAACAGAGCTCTCTTTCACATCTTAATCTTAATATGGCACTATTTCTTTACGTCTTATACAAAGCAAATAATTCTAGTTAGTTTTAAGCCCAATGTATCAATATTTTCTTGTACGAAGTAAACTCGATAGAACAGTATTTAATTCATCTTGTAAAAGAAAACTTACTTCTTCAACTTGATGTACCAGTATATAATACATCTTGTAAAGCAAAATCTTTCAGTTATTAAAATCGAAACATGCTGATACCCTTTTAAATTCATAAATTCGATGTACTAGTATTTGATACATCCTATAAAACAAATTCTTTTAGTTTTAAACGTAATGTACCAATATTTATCTATGTGCTTTTATGGACTTGTTTCTCTTTCCAAATCGTATAACAGATGAAGTGTTGTTTGATAATAACAACTATATTTGATTAAATATTTTTTGTCGTACTTAAATTGAAGGTACTGATGATTGTATTCATCAAATTTCTTTTCAATATTAATATCGTTATACCAATGACAATAAAATGAACTTGATTTAATAGTTTTCAATAAATAATGCATCTTTTAAAGACAAAATATTTATTTTTCTTAACCTGTTCTCAAAGATTAGTGTATTTAAAGGATGAGAGCGTTACATGTTTTGTCTCATACAATATATAACGATTAATCCAAGAGCAAATACTGAACAAATACCAATCTTTGGAACTTTTAATAAAATTATTTCCCTCACGTTGATGTTTAAAGAAATAGCGTTCAATATATAAAGGCCATTTCTTTAAAAGATTATGATATCACTGACCTTGCAACCGCATACCACGAGATTCTTACTTGGTAGTACAGTATATCTTCGTTAAAAATGACAGTAATTGATTACCTTGCTCTAGGCATATTTATATTTTTTCACGAATGTGCTACGGGGTTTTAAAGCAAACACTTTGGCTAAGTGTAGTCTTTGTTATAAACCTATTTTTATCACACAGAAAAGAAATTATGTTACATACACTGCTGGCCAAAATCTTAAGGCCAATGAACATAAAGAAAAAATATGCATTTTGCGTTGTTAGACTCAACCACTTATTTGAGTAGAGCTTCGAAAGATGAAAATAAGAAAAGGGAAAATAAAAAAAAACTTTTTTACTATTTAATAGGGAAAACAGGAATTTCGAAAACTACATATACATGCTAATTTTATGAAATATAACCGACAGGGGTTCTTAATGAGCAAGAAAACTGCCTTTAAATTGCTACAGCTAATACTAAAGTAGTGGTTCTGCCAGTTTATTTAAGTGAACTATATTAGTACGATAAGAAACAGCAAAATATCTAAACTATTTCTTTTGTCAATAAGCACAATATCTTTTCAAAACATTAATAAATTATAGCTAATATTCGTTATTAATGTATGCATTTCAACTTTGATAGAAATATAATGCTCGTTTAATGACAGACTTAATTTATTGTGTTTTTATTATTTCTACTGGGTTTTGAATACATTAAAAATATACTTTCTGGTTCGTTTTCAATCTCGCGCAAAGTTACTCATCGAGGGCTATCTGCGTTAGCCGTCGCTAATTTAGCAGTGTAAGACAAGAGGGAAGACTAGTCATCACCACCCACTACCAAATCTTGGGCTACTTTTTTACCAAGGAATAGTGGGATTGACCATAACATTATAACGCCCCCACAGCTGAAAAAGCGAGCATGTTTATTGCGACGGGGATTCAAACCAGCGACCTTTAGATTACGAGTCGAATGCCTTAACCTACCTGGCCTCTACTTTGTGAGATTTACTTCCATATTGCTAAACTATGGCTTCAATATTATATAATTAACAAAATATACTTTCTGAGGGCTTTTAACTTTATCATTGACAAACACTATTTTTGCTCGCTTACTGCTATGTTATGACTTCAGAATTACATGGATAAAAGTATACTTTCTGAGGAGTTTTATGTTTATTGTTGATAAACATTATTCTTTTCTCTTTTTCCTCAGTACCCATAAAATGCGTGTGTTTTTGTTTCACATTGGGCTTTTTTTATAGAAAAGCCACATGAGGCTATCTGCTGTGACTACTGAGAGGAATCCAATTCCTGATTTTAGCGCTGGAAAACTCTTGACTGTCTCAACAGGGGAGGATATCAAATGCACAAAAATAACAATAAATAAATGGTAAATTTTTCAATATTGAGTAATAAATGTTTATTTATCAGACACTCAGTAATAATTTGTAAAAATATTTTTTTCACAAAAACAATTTACTCATTTCTTACTGCATGTAATTATTATAAAAGATAAAAAGTAAAACACTCACTCTCATTAGACGTTCAATAAAAACATCGTGATAAAAATTATATTATTCAATTTAGTAAACAAATCAATTCTCCTAGAATTAATACATGAAATGTCTTTAAAAAACCATAAAACTAATCACAGGTGAAGTAATTGCTTATCTACTAAATCCCCATGTTTCATAATATTTTAACCCCTAAAATGATTAACTATGCCCACACACACACCACAGACTAGGTACATTTGTGAGAAGAATATATTATAACAACACGAGACACTTTCGATAAAATTTACTAACAAGCAGGTTCTATATAATTTTGTTATGCTTTGGGTGTATCTTGTCTTACCAAATATCATTTTTAGAAGACACAACAAAATCTTTGGCTATTTTTTAACTACCGAAATACCATTCATCTTATATACAGGATGTTCCGAAAGTCAATGTGCAGTTTTGTCTGTTAATAAATATATAAGTGCACAATGACTTTCCGAACACCCTGTAGTATATAACTGTTGCTACTAGTTTCCATGAAACATTTAACAGTTTATAAGAAAAGACGATAATGAGTCATTAACTATTATTTGTATCATTTTTTAGTGTTTAGCAGCCATAATTTTACAATAGCAACCATGATTATTACAATACTAGTATGAAGTATCAAAATTCACAAAATATTGTGGCATTTCACTCAATTCTTATCCAACTGCACAAAACTGAATATTTGGTTACTAAAATACACCTTTCTGAAAGTTATTTTAAAACTATAAACCACCTCCAGCAGTGTTGATTTTGTGACAACACAATCTACCTTCAACAGTTGTAATTATTCATTCCTGTATAAGCACCTGTTGAAAACAGAATCACTTTATATCGCTTTCCCTTTGAAGGTTTGAATTAGTTATCTGTGTTTAGCACATGTTAACAGATTATCAGTATTCAACAGAACATTAAACAAAAATTATTGTTTAAAAATTTTGTGATAAAAAAGCCTTTGTTAAATTTCAATAACACATACACACAAAAGGCCTTACACCTATACACACAATTTTTTTTTTGCACAATTTTGCAAATATTTAAGATCTTGTTTACAGGGAAATTTTTAAAAAAATATTTTGTTTTATAAACAACATTTTAACAACTGGTACCCTAAGGAAATAAATTTTTAGCCGATCTAATGAACATACTCTGGATAAAGCAATTTAGAACTAACTGTGAGAAAAATTCACTCATGTAAAGGCATTCTCAGAAGACAAACGTTTTTCCCAAATTTTATTATTCTGTATACGATATATATAAATGTCATTAAATATCCATGAGCATCCAAGCTGGAAATAAATTCCTTTAGTATCAGAAATGTAAATTTAATCTTATGACTGTCTACAGATGACCAAAAGTTAATTCGGAAGTCGAGCTTGGTAACTATTGAGTGATATGTGTGTATGTGAGCGTATGCAGGTAAACAAGTTACGGGAAGTGAAACTTTTTAAAAGTTAATGGATAATAAATAAAGAACTTAATATAAATTTCATTTACAGAAAAATGTTTCCTTTCCCAGTTGCTTTTTTAGCAAAATTTGAAGTAAAGGAACCAATCAGACACGAGCCATTGATCACAATAATATTTTATTTACTCTTAAGTAGTTTTGAGTTCAAAGTTTGAAAAGAAACTCCTTGAAGAAGAAAAGAAATTTACATCAAACTAAATATTAATTACCATCTACTAACTCCACTCATTATTTCGTTTGAAAAACTAACTTTCTGTCTATTTGATGTTATGGTAAGTGACAATTACTAGTGCATGAATTCATATAAAACAGAGAATTACTTTTCAGTGCTTACTGAAACTGAGTCACGAACAAAAAAAAATTAAGTCCATGTACTCTTTTCTAATTTTTGTTTCTGCATTCAGTTTGCTAATGAACTGAAGAACTGCTACGTTGGCTTTTCTCTAAGTAAATTGTTTGTATAAGTACTAAGAAATCAAACAGAACATAAAATGGTTCTTTGTTTAGATTGATCACGTGATTGCTCTCTATTAATTGTATCACGAAGTTAGAAATAATGAGGAGCCACACTAATAAAATTAAGATATTCTTCAAATATAAAATAATAATTTCAGTCAATCTACTGCTTTATTACTGCTTCGATTGCTTATCTATGCTATGCAATTCAATAACCTAGCAACAAGTAAATGCCAGAGTTTGTTTGTTTGTAGTTAAAAGCAGAGTCACACAATATACTATCTCTTCAACATAAAATAATTCTGATAATAAAAATATACAGGTGTGTATATAATAAAAACAATTATATATGTTAAACATTATAACCAATACTGTGAGTGACACTGGAATTACAGAGATAGAATGTACCTTACTTACAAAACACAAAAATACTACCTGCTTCATGCACTATTACCAAATCCATGTCACTTGACAACCATGACATCAACATGTACAAAGCTTTGGATAATACTCCCTAATAATGTTTAAATACCTCCAAAGGTATAACTTTACATTAGCTGAACATCATGAGTGAATTACCTGGCATGTTACTATTTACTTATAGGGGTTAACAAGATGGTACTGATACTATGGCAGAAAACACTGTAGTTTATGGATTTTGGAGATTAATATAATCAGTGATGACAATATAATACATTTCACAACATTCAATAATTAACTGTTTGTTATTGTAAACAGTCTTGTCAAATATTCATTGTTGTTGTCATCTTTTCACTGTTCATCAATATCTTCAATACATCTTCATGTTTGAATAATGTGAACAGTCTAGTTTTTGTCTTTATTATAGCTATTCCCTGTAGTTGGTGAAAGACATTCTGGACAAAGTGGACAATTGTGTTTTAAAGTACAAAAATGTAGCTTTTAAGAATTTGGGTTTTGTGAAACAATGATAGATTGTGTTTAACTAAAACCAAGCATTAATGTACCCAAGATATTAAAAGATCTTGAAATTATTAGTGAAAGATAAAGTTTATTCACTGGAAGTCCCTCTGAGATTTATTAAATCAAAATTTTATATTATTGTTGTAAAAAGTATTTAACTTTCTTTCTAATTTAATGATTTTATACCTTTTAAACCTTAAATAATTTAAAAATAAGAAAAATGGAAGATATCTAAATAAGGGGGAAATTGCAATTCAGTGTGCCCTTATTCCTTGGCTGTAAGTACTGGTTACAAACACTTACCATGTCAGAATTTTCCCGATGATAAGGAGGTTTGCCATTAACAATTTCAATGGCTGTAATATCAAGGAACCATATGTCAACCTCTAGTCCATACTCTTTCCCTTTATTAATTCTGGAACCATCCAACAGTGTTCATTTGTTTTTTGTTCTGGGAAGATTTCAGCATATAATCCAAAATCAGCTACATGATGGAAAGAACCAAAAATAAAGTTCTTATGTGAGAGAAAAAGAAAACAGAAATAACTTGTAAATAACTGATAGTTAAGCCTTATAAAATTAAATCTAATTTACATTTCTTCTGTTCCTAATGCAAATTCTATCTGTAAAATAGAAATATTTAATCATCCAAATTCACAAATAAAACTAGTCAGCATACAAAAAGTTAACAGAAATCTGCTATTTACATATGTTGGTTTTGTTCCAGAACAAACAGTTTGTAATAAAGTATTTTGTTGTTGCTGGTGTTAAAAAAATGTAAAATCCAAGTAAATATACAATTTCTTTTATAATTACCAAATACTTAAAGTTAAATACCAATACCACTTGTAAATACAGTCTGAAATTGAAATTATTTCCTTTTAGCAACCTATTTACCTCAGAACTCCTTTGCTTCCTCGCAGGGATTGTACACTTGTAAACGTTTAGGTATGAAATCAGAAAATAAACTATGATAATTTCTTGCAGCAAAGTAGGCTAGTAGTTTATTTGTACTATTGTTAGTATGTATACATAAAACCTGCCTTTTATATAAAGTTATAATCCTATTGATTAACAGCACAATAAGTAGCTGTGTTACATAGTTGTATTTATTTCATTGTATATTGTACATTTACAGAAAAAATCAAATTAAGACTTAAAAATATTCAGTGCTTTATACATCTAGAAAAAATACATTTTGTGTTGGGAATTCTTTCTCAATAATATTTTTCAAATTTGATATTGAAGTAAAAATGAAGAAATAAAAAGAAATAGAATAAAATAAAAAAAAAAAAATATAACACCAATTAGTTAAGATAAATAAAAGTAAAACATGGATATATTATTAAAAATTGCTGAAGATGTCCTAACATGAGAACTGGAAACATTCATACTTAAGTGTACATACTTTATGTTTTTGAGTAAATGTAATTTTTATATAAATAATCAAGTAAACCACTGATATGATGTTTCAACATCTTCATAACATATATGTATATAATGTCAAGTAATCTACACTAAGAGGAAACTGTTACACACAACCTAAAATACTCAGAAATGATCATGTTCACAAAGGCATTATATGTCTTCAAACTTAGCTAGTTTTATGGTTCAATCTTTTCCAAGTAAAATGTTATCACTTTTAATGTCTCTATGAATTATGTCTCGAGAATCTAAATGAAATATGAATATATGTCAAAGACATCCATCTCAAGATATTAGTGTAATTTTAATTCAGTGTGCTTATTGTATTCAATACTTTGATTGGGTTATTAGGTTGATATATTAGTTGTTTTATCATTTGCTGCTGAGATATAGAGGTTCTTACTAAAACCAACACCCAACATTAAGCTGGCCATGAGTAAAGTGTGGGCTTTGTTAGCTGACACCAACAACCTTGAGTGATTACCCCTAGGTAATTTTAAGCTTAAATAATTTCTTTATCAAGTGATTTGCTGTTATGTCTCCATTGCTTTCAATAAAACACAAAGTTCATATATCAGTGGAGACTCTAAATTAAGAAATCAACAAATATTTTCCACTTTTGTTGTTTATATATTTCATTTTATATTTACAATACAATACTAGGCTATACTTTTGTTACTAAGGAACATGACAGAAGCCATTGTTGAAAAGTACCATTACAAAAACATATTAGATTTTCTGTATATTAAATGTTGTTATATAAATGAAAGTACCCAGCTATGCTCAGGTTAATATATTTATATATTATATGTGACAGAGGTAAACTAGCCATTGTTTCAAGGCACATGGCTCCCTTGTATGAAGTGTATAGGTTATATGTGACTCTCAGTGCTGATGGGATGGTATGGGCCCCAACTCATAATGAAGTGGCATGGCCCTTCAAAACGGGTCCAGTCCACCTCTGCTACATCCCAATATTCGTTGGTAAAGGAGTAACCCGAGAGTTGGTGGTGGATAGTCATGACTAGCTGCCTTCCCTCTAATTTTACACTGTTAAATTAGATGCGGCTAGTGGAGATAGCTCTCTTGTAGCTTTGCACGAAATTAAAAAACAAACAAACAATCCTTTATCATCAATAGATATTCTCATTCACTGCTGCCATCTATATGGAAAACTTGTTTTCATGCATGTCACAAGCTTTCTACCTCCTCTTGATTTCAAATTACTCTTTAAAATTATCATTAGACAACCCTCCTCCAGTGAGAGTGCCAGGAATTCTTGTTATGCTTATCACTTCTTCTGTTCATTTCTACCAAATATCACTTTAAGTTTTGTAAAAGCTTGGAAGCATCACATTTTAATGAAGAGGAAAATGGGAAATGAGGTAAGGACCTACTGGAAATACATTTATAGTTGAGGAAAATTACAACTTCCGATACAGTACATTACATCCTGTCACATAAATAGCTGGAATCTCACATTGAACAGGTAGAAGAAACAGTTTGAGGGTAGAAAAGAAGCATCCTTTAAAGCCATCCAAAGGACACACCTGAAGATAGGATAGTCAAATTTGAAGAACTGATGTGGGAGACCGTACCATGTCTGAATCAGGTTTACTTTACACCCATACAAGAAAGGTGTGGTACATATGGGAAAACTGGAATGAAATAAGGGCTATCAATCTTCATGAGAAGAAAAGTGAAGGTGTAAAACACAGTGGAGAGTCTGAAAGAACAACACCTGAAACAGTGTAACAGATGACCACAAAAATCTATTTTAAAAAGCAGACCATAATGACTTACTCAATACAAAGCAAGGTAGGGAGGAACAGCTGTCCCATTCTTCCTCAACCACGTAGTCCATGGGTGGTATGGCTGGAGACGAGCATATTTATAAACAAATCCCATCATGAAGAAAACCTTCAAGTATCTTTCCAACAGAATACACTGTATAGCCAAGGAATATAATAAGCATATCCATATGGGTGAACATAGTAGATTTCAAATGCTAAAAAATATTACCTGAAGACATTAAGATCTATGTTTCGGTTGAGGATAACAACTACTTTTTAAAATGCTTTTACTATTGACTAGATCTCCCCATCAGTTCTGTCGAGACTGTATGAAATAAACTTAAACATTAGATTTAACAGAGATCTATAGTTTGAAAAATGAGCTTTGGAACTTCTGATACGATTAGTTATTGTAGTTTACAAAAATACAGGCATTCATGTAAACTACACCCTGCACACTGACATACTCGATGATTTATTTAGATGGAAGATTAGTGTGAGAAAATATGATATTATAAAGAACACAGAGTTTACCAAACACAAGTTCTAACATTTTGATAATCTATAATTATTTAATGTTATCTTTTCCAAATTATCTTCACTTTTACTCTCATGAAGAAGGATAGTCATCTATTTAAAGCACTGCTGTTTAAGGCCTCACTTCAAAACATTTCACACAGTTTGGATAAGACTGGTCCAGTGAACCTGGATTAGTTAGATAATAGACAAAAAGATACAGATTTATGTTTTATATGTATACACTATATAGCAATGAGGCATATGGTATCTGCATAGCATATCATTACCAACTTATTTTACTTTCAACAAATCAAGACAGTATTTAGAAAACTATTTTCCTTCTTTTCTTGGACATAAATGCAAGTTTCATTTCCAGAACACTAAGAACAGTTGTTAATCTATTTTACAGGTGGGTGTCAGTAATACTTCACATCCAATGCCATGTTTGTTGATTTATGAAAAAAAAGTTAAATTAAATATAATACAGTAATAAAGATGTATTATATTTAACTTTTGTTATCATCTATAATTTGATTCAACAACCTTTAATTATTTTTCATGAAGATGGCCAAACCAGCCCAATACAACTCGTGTGCAAGAAACTTTCCATACACAAAATCCCTGAGTAAGCAAAGTTTCACTTTACTGAACCAGGAAAATAGTTTTAGAAAATTCTTACAAGGTTTTAAACAGATGCCTAGAAATATTCACTTATCAAACTTGTGTTTCCAGTTCAATATGTGCATCAAATGCATTGATAAATATGTTTGCCCTTAAAAGTATTAAAGTTTATGAAGCAGTTTAAATGTTTTATTTGTAATAATTGTGTTTTAAAACATTTTATCAATTAGTTTTTATTTGAAAATTCTTAACATAAACACCACTTTCTTTTTCTCAAACAGAATAAAAACATGTAATTATCAGATTCATTTTGTTTGACAATCAAATATGTTCATCACTAGCAGACTTGTGAAGAGAGAAAAGAGTATTGTTTCTCACCTACTCTGGATCCCTAAGACCTGTGGTGTCCAACATAGTCACCTCTTGCCACATAGCAAAACAGCTATTGACCTGTAGTAAACTGGTGCTTTACTTCTACCACCTATTTTGTTAAGTATAATTAATTCTATCAATAAATAATTGAAAACATTACTATGTATTTGCTACCCATCTATAAAAACACAGTTAATTTTTTTGTGGTAAAAATGTTAACACATTTTACAAAGTCTTGATGACTATGAATAAATTGTTGGACATTGGTGCATTCGACCTAAAAGCACACCCACTCCTACAGTTTTTTAAATAACCACAATTATTCCAATGTTCTGATTTCATCCACATCTGAAACTTACTTTTAAATAATGTATACAATAATTTAAATTGATGTGTTGCACTGAAGATTCTTTTACAGCAGATATCTGTGACTTTTTGGAGATAAATTCAACAACAAATGAACAGCACTCATTACACTTATTTTAACATATACGTTCAAAACAAGTTAAACATATGACAAAAATTCTTCACATTACATGTATCACAACTGTATTTAAATACTATATGCTTCTCTTCTTGACAAAAATCTATGTAAGGGAAAAGAAAGAGAGTAAGATATATGATGTAGACCCAAGACAGTTTAAAGACAGTGGAGTTGTTTTATACCTTCTAAAAAAAAGATAACATCCCATACCACTTCAAGCTTTGATGTTATGCTTATAATGCCAACAAACATCTCACCAGGGTCCTAGCAACATAAAAACTGGTAACTCCAATTTTCTCTCTACATGTAAAATCTAAGTGATTTTCACCCAGTCAGATAAAGCATTTTGAACTGTATGTAATTATCACAACATGATAAAAGTTTTAAACAAATGTGTTCTTTCATTTTCTAATTAAAAATATTACTAAAAAATACTCTACTTGTTATCTTACAATAGGGCATGGAGCCTTTTAAAGTGAAATTTCAGTCATCACAAGAGATTTGATAGTTTGGTTTCTAATAGGAGTTCAGTTATATGAACAATGGCAGTGGATGGGTAGACTAAAGTACCTGCCTTTCTCCTCTTATGCTCTAAAAGTGCTCTTTTTCTTGGTGGTAAAACATTGTGCATAATTACACACCTTGTGAGCTAGGAAATACAAATGTCAGCTTCAAAAGTAATTGATATATATATACACATATTAAATGTTGATATACAAGAAATCACTATTTAGTTTTACATTTTAAAAGGGTTTGTAAGACGGACTGAAAACAAAAGAGATTCATATAGATTCAAACCACATGTAGTAGGAAAAACCCACAGCCTTCTGTAACCACTCCCCCAAAGAAGGTTTTGCATGAGATTGCTTAAAAAGTGACCCCCATTTTGTTGATGATCCCCTACCTTTATAATGTCCTATAGATGTTACTGTAGGAGATACAATACACATGTTCAGCTCACTTCGAGAAATTTAAGGTTTAATAATATTTTTGTTTAAAACTCATCAAAACTAAAATTAACATAACACCATGCCTAGAAAAAAAAACAAGGAGATGAACAAACCTGTACGTACTGTAGAGTGATTGTCACTTCTACTTCCATAGTTTCACTTCCACTGTTCATTGGTACCTTTTCTTCTGATGGGCAGATTCTTTATTCACAGGTTTCTTCTGACTCATCTTGTTCAGAATCACTGATGTGACTACCAAGAGCTGGAAAGTTGAACTTGAAGGCCATTTACAATATGAAAAAGGCTTAAAATCCTGTAGTTTTGTAAAGAAGAAAAATACTGTTTTGTTCACACTAAACCTTGTTCTGAACACAAAATCTCAATGTAGTCCCAATTTATTTTTATCATTTTACTAATTCTTGGACAATCAACATTCAACTCACCTAAAATTTGCATAATATTTCTTTTCCAGTTAACTATACAATTACAAGAAAGTTAACTGTTCAACAAGTTTTACTGCTATTTATTTAATGTTCCTGTAAAAAAAACAGAATAGTATTCAGTATAAATCTTAACAAAGGTCTTAAATGGAAAAACTCAAAGTTGACACTTCTTCACCTACAGCAAGTAATATGTAGACTAAATGTATAAAGTTATGTAGTCTTAAACTACGAAATCACATGCAAAATACTATCTACAGTAGTGTACGTAGTCATGACAAGGTAGTAAAAAGTATATATATATATATCTGGTTCTCATGTATATAGTAAAATTAGAATAACTACACATTGTGTACATACATACACAAATGAAAACAAAATATAACGTAGTGAAATGAATTCACTTCGCACTAATCTATATACGAGGTCTGTTAAAAAAAAATACGCGGACTGACGTCATAAAACAAAATGTACTTTATTTAGAAGTTACAGGTCTGGGACCCCTTCAAAGTACTCTCCTCCCCAACGCACACGCTTATCCCAAAGGTGTTTCCACTTGTTGGAACAGTCCTGGTACGCTTCTTTTGTAATGTCCTCCAGCTCCTTCGTCGCATTTGCCTTAATCTCGGGAATCGTCTCAAATCTTCTTCCTTTCAAGGGTCTTTTGAGTTTGGAGAACAAGAAAAAATGGCAAGGAGCAAGGTCAGGTGAGTAGGGGGGTGGGGAAAAACAGTGATCGAGTGTTTGGCCAAAAACTCACGAGTTCTGAGGGCTGAATTTCGCAGCAACGCGGTGCATCTTCAATGTTTCGGTCAAAATCTCGTAACAAGATCCAACTGATATCCTACACTCTTTAGCAAGCTCCCTGACAGTCAGACGTCGATTTGCCTGCACTAGGGTATTGATTTTGTCGACGTGTGGGTTGTCAGTTGACGTGGAAGGACGTCCTGGACGCTCATCATCTTCAATGGACTATCGACCATCCTTAAAACGTTCATGCCACTTGAAACATGCCGTACAATTCACAGCAACATCACCGTAAGTCGTGTTAAGCATAGCAAAAGTTTCAGTCGCAGATTTTCCAAGTTTAACACAAAATTTCACAGCAAGTCGTTGCTCCTTCAGGTCATTCATTCTGAAATCCGCCAAACGAAAAAATCGCACTTCACTTGAAACCGCGTAGCTAATACACAAATGAAGATATCTGCAATCGGGAAATGGCGTCGTAATCAGCTGATCTGTGCGAACCTAGCGACACCAAGCGGATTTTCCTGGAACCAACTGGAGCCGCGCAATTCAAACAGTCCGCGTATTTTTTTTAACAGCCCTCGTATATTTTAAAACTGTAAAATATTACGTATTGTCGGCTGCAACTGGGTAGTTGCATACTAATAAAATCTAACTGAATGTAAATTATAAGCTATGCCTATCATAAAAATGATAACATCTAAGCTAACGTAATGTTATCAAACTTAACTTTCTAGATGACTAGGAAAATGGATAGAAAATACAGTAGAATTATCTCCTGATTCAAATTTAGGCCAAGGTAAATTACCACAATCAATACTAATACTACATTACTTGAGTAGGATGTGCCAGTACAAATTTAGAACGATTCTGAGATGTTTCCCATTTTTCTTTAAATCTGAAATTAGTACTCTTAGACAAATATTTATTTTAGCTCAACGTTGGTAACATAACTTGCCTTACATAAACCTTAATTCATAAAAAAAAAAGACAGCTAAACCACACTCTAAACGTGCACACCTTCCACATGCACCGCTGCTAGATCAGCAGAGCAATCATAGAAACAGTTCACATCGTTCGTTTAACACTTGTTCGATTTGGATAACTTTTTTGGTCATTTATCTTGTATTTATGTTTTATTATTTGCCTACATTTCAAAAATATTTTTGTAAGTAATTTTTTATATATTAATTTCAATGTCTCAAAATATTTAGTCTCTTGTATTGGACTGAAAAAGTTTGACAATTTAAAAAAAAAGAAGAACTATTTCTTCCTAATGAGACACCAATTGTATGAAACAAAGTGTCAAATTTTTTGCAGCAATGTATAATTTCTCATCTTCAAAAATACTAACTGTATACAAATAATATGAGTGAGACATTGCATCTTTTTCCAAAATCTGGAGACACATTGTCCGGTGAGACTTTGTCCGTATCTTCTTGTCACATCTCAAACTTGTTGCTGTGAAGTCCACGCAAACAAACCGTTACACACGTGATCGTGATGACCGACCCTATGTGTAATTTATTAACCAGATTTAACGGACAAATTTCCTTTTTTTTATAAAGTTTAACACCTTTCGACCATTTTCATTGTTACCCCTCGCTTATCAGTTTAATATTTCTATATACATTTTCACTGACGTCATTTCTTTACTTTGTTTGTTTGTTTTGTTTTGGTTTGTTTGTTTTGGAATTTCGCACAAAGCTACTCGAGGGCTATCTGTGCTAGCCGTCCCTAATTTAGCAGTGTAAGACTAGAGGGAAGGCAGCTAGTCATCACCACCCACCGCCAACTCTTGGGCTACTCATTTATCAACGAAAAGTGGGATTGATCGTAACATTATAACGCCCCCACGGCTGGGAGGGCGAACATGTTTTGTTCACCAGTATTATTACATTTCCAACCAATATAAATTGTGAAACAACAATGAAATGGAACCACAATACTATTGAAAATTTGCATATAGTAACTACGGAGACGCCGTATTAAAATAAAATCTAAACTGTGAACTGTGCGATGAAAGAACAAACTTTTATAGTCGAAAGTTTTTTACCTTTCATTCCACGGGTACTTTGACCAATGCAATTTGTAGGTATAAAGTTTTGTAAAATATTTTAATTGTATATTCACATAACGTCATTCTATACATCTGAATTAAATTATTGAAATGAAAAACAGAAGTTAGACAATTAGTAAGTAACGTTCACGTTACTGTGAGAAAATTACCAATTAGTGTTAGCAGAGACTTGATTTGTGGTGGCAGTTGTAAAGTACAGTATTGATTTTTTTATGGAAAACAGTGCACGAGAAAAGTATTCGGATTCTTTGATACAAGGCCCGGCATGGCCAAGCGTATTAAGGCGTGCGACTCGTAATCTGAGGGTCGCGGGTTCGCGCCCGCGTCGCGCCAAACATGCTCGCCCTTTCAGCCGTGGGGGCGTTATAATGTAACGGTCAATCCCACTATTCGTTGGTAAAAGAGTAGCCCAAGAGTTGGCGGTGGGTGGTGATGACTAGCTGCGCTTCCTCTAGTCTTACACTGCTAAATTAGGGACGGCTAGCACAGATAGCCCTCTTGTAGCTTTGTGCGAATTTCAAAAATAAACAAACAAAATTACTGTAAAAACAAAAGTTTTTAAGAATTGCAATATTCTAAAAGTATATACATAAATTACATCAGTAAAGATATAATCAAATCTTCAAATTTAGTCATAGTGAAAGTTTGGTTCTTGTTGTTACAAAAAGTACTTAACATTCTTTTTTTGTGATAAACAAAGATTAGTTGTGCGTATTGTAATTATTTTATAAATGTTTGAATTTAGAATACCAATGTGTGGATTTCATTTATAGATTTTTTGTGTTGCCATTTGATAAATAGTGCCAAGATGTATTTATTATTTTGGTAACATACACAGATACAGATATGCACGTCATGTTCTTTATATTATAGAAAGAGTACAAAACATAATGTAAGTAATTCTTTATATTGGATTTACCAAAACAAAAAAATATAACATTATAAAATGCTGAAATTGTTAATACTTAGCGTATACTGTTATGCTGTATTATTAATTAACTTTATTTTAGTTCGCGATTTTAGAGAAATTTTGATAATTATATCTATAACAACTATAGTCGCAACATAATATACTGTGCTGGTTTACCTTTTGTCGTCTCATCAGTCAAATATCTTGGACATATTTATTACAAAGTTCTCCCAGGTATCTTTGAGAAGTTTTCTCACGTGAGAGGTAATAAATTAAGAGGCATTAATAAATATTTTAAATGTGGTTGTTTTCAAAAATAACTAACATTTTGCTCAAGTAGACATTTTATTAAGCAGGTTCGAATTCCGATCGCACCAAACATATACGCCCTTTCAGCTATGGGGGCGTTATAATTTAATGATCAATCCACTATTCGTTGGTAAGAGTTAGCTTTTGTATAGCTTTGAACGAAATCTAAAATAAACAAATAAAACATTTTAGTGGAGAATAACAAGGCACTTTCAGACGATGTAACATAAATATTTTATTTAGTGATAGTTATTTCAAGTGATTTCTTCAGGGCTTAGATGGTTAAGACGAGTCTTAGACTTAAATTTATAAAAAGGAGAAAAGGCAAAATATTCTTATAAAGGAAGAACAGTGGTTTAACACCATTTCAGTGTGTTTTAATGAACAATCCCATATTTCATTAGCTCTAACTAGTAGATGGCGTTTCGTTTTGTCAGTATAACAGGCCATACAATCTTCATCGGTATAAATATATACAAGTCATGAAGAAAGAGAAATTCGGATGTCTTTAATCAAAAGAAAGCCTGTGTGTATGACGTGGGGTCAAAACTAATCTCGAACTAAAACATAATTTGTGAGTTGTAAAAAAGCAATTATCTATCACCGTATTACTTTGTACTTTTGTTTTTTTTAACCTGTGCTCTTTTAAACTTGTTGTTTTTTTAACCTGTGCTCTTTTAACTTACTTATTGTTGTTTTTTGTACTACCGCGACTTGTAACTTTCAAATGTTGAGTACACACCCACATATCACGTTTTAAACTTTAAGCAAAAACTAATTCGAAATTTGTATACATATTTATACTTAGAAACAATTTATAATTTATCATTTTGTAACTTTCGAACATTCAGTTAAATCACAAATAAGAATGAAAACCAATCCAAACTTTCATCTTTGTTTACAAGTGAACTCTGACGAGTTTCTCCAGCAGACAATCTACCTAATGATTTTTTAACTCCTAATCCCAAATTTTATTATTGTAACTAATTTACATTTCTTCCTATACTAATCACTCATGTTTCGTTTTTTGTAAAGTTTTTTTGTGGTTTACTTAATACAACTTTTTATCTTACCCTTTTATGATATTACAGAATTCCATCTCAACAACTAACAACAAAGGTCAGCTTTGAAAGTAGCTGCAGACAAGATTTGAATGTAATTGGACAGAGAACATTACCTACTACTTCTTTTAAATATATCGTGAACCGTGGTGTCTCTCCGTCCATTCATCTGTCTTTGATCTGTATTTGAGTGTTTTCTATGGTTATGGTTCTTTACTAAATAAAGAAACAAACATAAACAAACGCAAAATGAAAGAAGCCTTACTTATACAACAACTCAAGCCCAAAATAAACCAATGCAAAGGAACACCTTTATACCTATATTAATAATATAATATAATCAAAGATCTAAGCACGCCCTCTACATTCCTACACTCAGTTACACAAACCCCTTCAAACATGTGGTCAGCTATCGGTCAGTTTCCTTTTTCTTTCTTTGTGAACCTGACGATGACCAATGAAGGTCGAAACGTTGTTCGTTCCTCTGCATAAAATTTTTCTCAACCCAAACAAGCCGTTTTTACATATATATTTTTCGACTGGTATATTCTTTGGCTTCTACAGCTCTTTCTGAAACAAGACGAACCCTTTAACACAGAGAAGCTATCTTCTCTGTTCGTTTCTTTAGAGATTTGCTCTTTAGGCAATTCTTATCTTAACTCGTTAGATTTCTTATAATGCAGCATATGTCTTCCAATAATTTGAGAATACATCAGCTTCCTATTTTCTAGTTGTCTCTGTAGTTTTGCGCTCGTGAAACTTTAAAAAAATGTGTTTTGGAAATTTACTAGTTTTTAATGAGATTTTCTTTGCTTTTCGACTTATATTTTTTACAAGTTCATATTACTATCTCTGTATCCTTTGTGAGAGAAGAATTTCTTCACATAAGTGAAATTTCAACAGTGGAGATGAAAGGAAATTTACGTGTTGATGACATCATAGCCACTTTTCGTATATTAATGAACACCATTATGCGGCCTACGACTTCACTGCCATCTATTTTACTGTCTTTCATTCTTTGAATCTCCATATGAAAATTAGGAGGAGAGTAGCTTGTTTGTTTATGTCCATCTACTTATTAGGCTTTGTGAACTTCCCAATGAGGACAGTATTCGATCATCCTCTCATTATGTGGCCATAATTTCTCATGTATATTCCATTCCAGCTCTTTTCCCTCTTTCACAATCCTTTTGTATAAATCTAATCCTTATGCATTTCTTGTTTTTTTCTCTTTTACTTAATTTGCACATATACTGATTTCTTTTTAGACCAACTACATTCCCAGGACCATATGTCTGGTCTTCGTAGCCTTACTGATTCCTTCTATGTGAATTATAGTTATTCTTACTTGCACTGTCTAGATTCACAAATTGTGGCATAAATTTTGATTGTTTAAAAAGCTCACCCATTTAGTTCAACTATCCAGCACACAATCACCCTGTCTTTTCCTGAACTTTCTTTGTTTGTCTCTCTTTGCACTTTATGTCTTCATCTCATGTCAGAAGTACTTCATAGAGATGCTGGTTCCTTTAGAATGATTCCTGTTCCATTCTATCTTCTGCTGTGGCTTGTTCTAAACATTCTATATTATCTCTACTCACTTGGCTAATTTGTTATTGGGACTTTTTTTTCGTTGCTGAGATCTTTTGCCTCGCCACATTTCTGTACAATGACATTTTGGGGACGTTCTAGATACTATTGAATCTAGGGAAGAAGCTATATGTCAACAACCTTATCTTACCACAGTCAGCTCTCAGCTATCTTAAACCCGCCATTCGTCCACGGTACTTAGCTTTGTTCCCAATATTCTCCTTGTGTAGCCTTGAGCTAAATTAACAAACAAACAAAAACTTCTTTACATCCTAGTTTATGTCAGACGTCTGTTTGTCAGTCTCTCTTGTGAAAACCCAAAGGTATCACACCCCGTAAATACGTGTTTGTCTTAATTTTCACACCTCTAGTCCCATATGCCAACGAACGGATTGGTTACCATCGTTCTTGCACACGGACTTTCACTTCGGTTCTATTCCCCCTAACTTTCAGTTCTCAACCTAGAAAGAACAGAGAGGTATTTTAGTTATTAATCTGTCAAACGTTTTTATTTGGAAAAGTTTTCTTCCCTGGCCAGTTACTCTAAAATCATGTCTGTGTCTGAACTACCTTTTTTCATATTCCCATTGCAGAGACCTCTAGATGCTTCCTTTTCTTTATCCATTGGTGTTATATTTTCATGCTTCAAACACTACATTGACTCCTATGATTTCATTCTTGTGGTCAGAGCCTTTGCACTACATATCCATTGACTTGGTCTGTGGTTTCATAACATGGAGGCCTGGCATGGCCAAGCGCGTAAGGCGTGCGACTCGTAATCCGAGGGTCGCGGGTTCGCGCCCGCGTCGCGCCAAACATGCTCGCCCTCCCAGCCGTGGGGGCGTTATAATGTGACGGTCAATCCCACTATTCGTTGGTAAAAGAGTAGCCCAAGAGTTGGCGGTGGGTGGTGATGACTAGCTGCCTTCCCTCTAGTCTTACACTGGAAAATTAGGGACGGCTAGCACAGATAGCCCTCGAGTAGCTTTGTGGGAAATTCAAAAACAAAACAACAAACACAACATGGAAGATGGCCTTTTCTTTGCATTCTCATATAAAAAGTCCTCCAATCATATCTTTATTTATTATAAGTGGTAACCCATCTTGGGTGAATTGACAAAATGCTCACATCCTGACTCATTCTCACCCAACACTTTATCCTCTTGACTCAACCATGGCCAAGCGCGTTAAGGCGTGTGACTCGTAATCCTAGGGTCGCGGGTTCGCATACCCGTCGCGCCAAACATGCTCGCCCTTTCAGCCGTGGGAGCGTTATAATGTGACGGTCAATCCCACTATTGGTTATTAAAAGAGTAGCCCAAGAGTTGGCGGTGGGTGGTGATGACTAGCTGCCTTCCCTCTAGTCTTACACTGCGAAATTAGGGACGGCTAGCATAGATAGCCTTCGAGTAGCTTTGTGCGAAATTCAAAAAACAAACAAACAAACAAACGACTCAACCATTTTCCTTGTCCCCTACCAAGCTCAATAAATCTATATGGTGGCTAGATCAATCCATTACCGCTATTTTGGTTCCCCTACTTCTTATCGTACCGGACCTACACCTCTTCGGAAATGTTTGTCTTTACTGGTTGGGATACATCATTGAACAACAATCTCATCTCAGACATATGTACCAACATAAGCAATTCCTCTACATCAGTGTGCCCTTTCTCTGTTCAGTTCATTGGACATGTTTGTATTCCTTACCACTGCAAGTAGATTACTTGATTATGATCCATCCTGACAATTTCAAGATGATCTTTAACATCCATCATAAAACAGGTATCAATTTTTAACTCTGTTTTAAAACACTCGACCATCATTATTGAGCATGTATCCAGTGGATTTGGTGTATAGATTCTCATGTATTGAAAGTGATGAACCTGAAAAAGAGACCATCTGTATCATGTTCTTCTTAACAAATAGCTGCTTGACCCACAAGTTTTATCATGCGTATGCGTTCTTTTGGGTAATTGCGACTTATTTCCTCGTCGATAATGAAATTTCACGAGTGTAGCAGTATAGAGAAAACTAGTAAACAGGCAGTTGATTTCACTATCCTGTTGATAAAGAATTTTAACTCTATTATATCATCATTATTCATTAGTATGAATCATGTGAGTTTAGGTTGGAGTTGCCTAAAAACTAGTGTCACACAGATACTCAAGGCACGTGTTCATAGAAGATATAATATCTGTATGAAAAGATAAGAATCTAGTGGAAACATTTTAATGTAGAAGAATATTAACTTTCTAAAACCAGATGTCTTGTGAACTAACCGGCAGGAGATAATAGAATGGGGTTCCTATCTACATCTCTACATTTGACACAATAGTTTTATGATGTGTTAAACTTTTCATTCCTGCTTTAACTTGAACGTTTTTCATGCTGTTTATTACCTTTTTTATTATTTTACACAGTTGTTAAGAAACTGTAGTTTCAAAATTCACTCCAGTTGAACACATATCTTAAATTTCACATTACTTTTCATACCTCTTTCACCTGGGAGTATTTTTCAACACAATTCCTAACCAGTTTGAATTTTTTTTAATGGAACCTTTTATCCATTACTTAATTTTTATAAGACCCTTTGTACATTGAGTTCTTTCAATACCCAAGTGTTCTGATACTTATCTAGTCAGTGATATACTCGACCTCTGTACACATTTTCCACTCATCTCAGTAAGAAAAGTCTCACGTTGTTTTATCCCCAGCACCATATTGTTCTGCTTAGATGGTTAATTAATTCTATTAAGATTGGACCAAATTACTATATATTTGCATGTTTCCTTCCCATCATTCAGTCCACACCAGCATCTGTCCTTGTGATAACACCTTTATGACCAGCTAAAACTTAATTTCCAGTCCTTATCCTTCTTCAGAAAATACCCCCTCAGTACTTTCCTTTTCAATATCACTCAATAATCAGATTCAGTATCAAATAATCGTCCCGCTATCGCCACTCTCTGGTTTCAAACGTGGCTTTTGGACTAACTGCACATATAGCTTATTTCCTTTTCATTTCCATATATCATATATCCTTTGTGGTATACCAGAGAACGTTATAACTGGGGGGTACAATCTCCTGCTCGTTATTTTATGGTAGAAGTGGTTTTAGAAAGATACTGGACCAATCTTCTCCAACAGACTGATCCTCGGGAGGTCTGGTATGGAAAGGAGATAGACTAGTCAAGGTGTACTGTGTTGGCTTAGGGTATCACGCTTTACCATGGGAAAGGTGGACCAACCATCCTATCTACAATTAGGGATGTCATCCTCTTTTTAACACCCAGTTTAGTGAAACATACTGTCAACATGGGCGACGAGTGTACCTGGTTCATCAGTATTGCGTTCTCCCACGTGTGTGTTCTTCTAATTAGAGATATTACACTCCAAAGAGATGAATTTGGACACTTTCTGAAGGGTGCTCATCTGGGTAAATTATACACTGTTTTCTCAACCAAGTCAGTGTGAGTTCAGGTAAGATATCGTAATAATTTCTTACACTGATATCTTGACTCACCCTTCCCACCCTTCCTCCCCACTTCTGGTACTTCTATTCTTGGAAGCATCTGCAACAGAAGAAGTGGGGGTAGGTGGGGGTTTCAGAAGTAGTTGTGGGCATAAACTGAAACAAACACTGTTCCACCAAACACGCTTCCCTTTCAGCCATTAAGGCTATCCATCACTAAAAGCGTGGCTTCAGGGTTGGCGGTAGGCGATGATGACTAACAGCCTTTTCTCTAGTCTTTCACTGCTAAATTATGGACGGCTATCGGAGATGACCCTCGTTTAACTTTGAGCGAAGTTCAAGCTATACCAAACGAATTAACACAATATCACTGATATACCTTATTGTGTAAAGGATATATTTGGACTTTTATTTCGATATAGTTTCGTTGAAATGAGGGTTTACTATAAACTACTGTAATAATACCGTTTGTACGAAATTCACACCAATTACAGCTTGTTTTCAGTCACAGTGACACCCATATTGATGTCTCAGAAGTCACAGTGACATCTGTAGAAGTGAAGTGACTGAAAGCGGAACTAATTTTACTATGTGACAGTTTCTATGTAAACACGACGACTTTCCGTAGCATTTATTCCGTATAGGAAAACTTTGCGTTTACAGCTTTGACTGATGATTTAGATGGACAGTCGCGACAAGGTAAAATATTAGTAATTTGAAATGTCTATGACGAACCCGTATTCCAACCTTCCAACAATGGCGACAGACTTTGCTGCCGGTTCAGTAATCTTGTTCACAGAGATACAGTTATGAGCATTCCAGACACAGAATACCTAGATATTTTCAGTTACCTAGGATTTTAGCACCTCATATTGAAGGCATAAAAAGTTTAACTGTCTTGTAACAGACTGGGTGGACAGCGTCAGACTGGTTAGTTTTGCTAATGTAGTCGAAGGTAAACAAATGGTAAAAAAACTGTTAAACTGTATCCAGATGTGTTCTACATAATCATCTTTACTTACTTAGCAGTATTTCATGTTTGCTGACTGTTCATAACCTCAAAAGACTCAACTTGTTTGTTCGGTTGTTTGATAACGTTTACCACATAGCCAGCCACAGTGACGTCTATAACAGTCTCAGTGATACTGACATTCATAACGGTCTCGTACATGTTACTCCTACAAATATATATAGACTAATGCCAGTCACACTGACGAATACAACAGTGTTAGTCATACTGGCATCCCTAATACTAGCCACAGTGACACCTAACTAGTCTAAATAATCTTATTAGGGAAAATATTTTATGTTATTTTGTGTTATCTATCTTTCCTTAACATGTCTGAAACACCTAGAAGGAGGTGCATTCATGTCAGTCCCATGTTGATTGTTTAATAGTGTAAATAGTTTCACTCACCGTATCCAGCTGTGTATACGGACAACCTTACTATTTCCAACAGTAGTGTGGTTCCCAGAAGAGAATTAACAAATAATAACCGCATAGAATTCAAAGGTGTGGTCATTTAAGGTTATTCAATGTGACAGACAGGTCCAACCTTTTATGTTCCAATAGGAATTTAATGTTAATCATTCATGATGTATGTCAAACTGGTATTGTTAACAATAGAAATGGTTCATGTACAAAAGAAGAGTTTCTCAGACTCTATACTTTACATTCCTTCAACAGTAGAGTAAATATTGTGATAAAGACTTTGATGTAGATAAAGGTTTAATTGTTCCCTTAAAACAGTAAAATACACATTACTACAATGTAATCAATCTCAGTAAACTGGGAAGAGATCGTTATATTATATTTTAAAACAGCTGGTATGGGCAGAGAAGGCACTAATAGAGAAGCGAACAACGCTTCGACCTTCTTCGTTGTTCGCTTCTCTATTAGTGCCTTCTCTGCCTATACCAGCCGTTTTAAAATATATAATTTTTCTCTACCAGTGGGTTTTCTAGTCATCATGGGAAGAGATCATCACAACGAAGGGACGAAACAATCATTGGATTACAAGTATTGGCAAGAGGAAAGCTGTAAACGTCTGCTCTTTACAGCAGACATGGGGTATTTAATATACTTTGGTATGGGAAATTAAAATATTTGTATTTTTACTCACATACAGTGGAATAGTATTGGTATTCGTTGCATGATTTCATGAAAACTCAACACTGAAAGAGTGCATGGAAGCATATTTTTTGTCATTGAACTGTGCTTGTAGATTTTTAAAGAAACTTCCACATTTGAAATGTATTTAGGAGGTTTTAGAAATTAATTACATCAAATCCAAGATGTTTTGAGATGGAGAAAAGTATTTTAATCTTAACATAAAATTCACTCTACATACAGACTAATGTTTGTTTCAGAATTTCGCTAGCCGTCCCTAATTTTGCAGTGTAAGACTAGAGGGAAGACAGCTAGTCATCATCACCCACCGCCAATTCTTAGGCTGCTCTTTTACCAACGAATAGTGGGAATGACCGTCACATTATAACGCTCTCACGGCTGAAAGGGCGAGCATGTTTGGTGCGATGGGAATTCGAACTCGCGACCCTCAGATTACGAATCGAACGCCTTAATCCACCTGACCATGCCGGGCACACACAGACTATTCAAAACAAATACTTGATATATTCATCGAAATATCTTTAGTAAAAGTATTTCATTAAAAAGGCTGCCAAATTTTGAGAAGATATGCATATTGTATTAAAAGTTATAATATTAAAATTATATACAAGTAAAAATTGTCCTATGGTTGGTCACTTGGTCTTCTAATATATTCAGTGAATCACTAGGCTGCAACTCAATACATGAAGCATGCAGACATGGTCAAGAGGTTCAGTTGTTGTTCGACCAAACATTAAAATAGGAAAGATGCATGATCTAAGAGACCTTGACCATGAAATGGTTGTTGGTACCAGATGAGATGGTCTCAGAATCTCAGAAACTGTTGACCTCATGGAAGTTTCACACACTACAGTCTACAGGGAATGGTGAGAAAAAAATAATCTAGTGAGCGGCAGTTTTGTGAGCGAAAACGCCTTGTCAACGAGAGTGGCCAGAGTCATTCAAGATGAATAATTCAACCACTTTTACTGCAGTGATGTGCAGAAGCAGATAGGCTACATCAGCAGAAGACCACACCGGGTTTCACTCCTGTTATTTAAGAACAGGAAGATGAAGCTACAGTGGTCACGGGATCACCAAAACTAGATGATTCAAGACAGGAAAAAAGTCGCACGGTCTGAAGAATCTCAATAAAGCACATAAGAATGTGTATTCTGTTTAGTTTTCAAACAATTTGAAAGATTATGAAGAAGCATATGAAAAAATTCAAAATATTTACAGATAGTAGTCACTGTGTCTCAACTGTATCAAATGTACCTACATAGCTGGTAGAATTACTTATGTTAACTTTTACTTCTTACAATGGAGTGAACCCATGATTTAATAATGTCTCCACATGTAAATAACACAACAATTGAAAATCTCCATTATTCATAAGTATGCATAACGTGGTGCTAGTGACAGTATGGTAAGTGTTTGTGTACCACTTACATGTTGGTTTTGTTTGTTTTAGTATAACTTCTATTTGTGTACCTATGTGCTTTACCATGTAATTTTGGTTAATTCCCAAATTTCTTTATGTACATGTCAGTATAGCATTATCTTTATTGGTCCATGTTGCCAACTTATTGTCATAATGGATAATGCCTTTGATAATAGCATCCAAATACACTGGGGATATCCCATACATGAGTGGAAATCCAAACAGTGACGTTAAACTAGTGAGCTGTCGTGGAAAATCATAAAAAAATAATACACAAATATCATGGTAGGGTATATATTTCTATGTCTTTTTTTTTGGAAGAGTGGAGGTTGGGAGTACAATTATTAGAAATATTAGTGGGTAGCTTCTATCAATTTGCTTTGTACTTTAAGGTATTTAATGGTAATTGTATTCCCGCATCTAGGTTTAGACAGTGAAAGACAGTAGAAGTTGAAACGTTGTGGGTGTAAACACTCAGATTTGTACCGTTACTTGATTTACTTCGTTACTTGATTTACTTTTTTATGATTTTTCATGGTGTTTGACTAGCCTGATATTGGGATTTTGTCTGATTGATGTAATATACCCAATGCAAGTTGAAAACCTGGACCAATGCATTATTCTTTTATATTGCTGATTTAATCGCCTGTTAACAATAAATGTAATCTGTAGTTTTTTATACATCCATGTATAAACATAGTGAAATTTCTTAATCTGAGGCCAAACAAAATACCTTCTTAAACTGTCGCTTCTTAAAAAGTTGTAAATTGCCCATACAGATACTTGAAATAGTTAACATCTTTGTGTAAAACCTTTAAAAACTAATCCATCAAGCCCACTTTGATCTGAAGTGGAGCCAATAGCACTTTCTTTGTGTCAACCAAACATTCACATTCAATGTTTCTGATCCTGCTATCAGGCCAACTCCAAATGGCCATTACTTCTTTATCTGGTGCTGATTTAGTAATTTGCTTGTCTCATTTCACACAAAAACATGGAATCTTTGTATAACAAGGTTGTTGATCCAACAACGTCAAAAGGACTTTTAGGTCTCAATAAAGTAGCCATACACATTCTTTGTATTTGCCCTTATTAACAAAAAGTTTGAGATTTTCATGTCTCCTTCAACTGGACTACATAAGTAACAGTAAGAAATACGTATCAGTTACCGTTGTGAAGAAAAATACATTTGAGACTTCTGTTGGAGAAATCAATAAACAGTTGCCACTTACAAAGTTCACAAGCTTCATCTCCTTAATTCAGTGATACTCTTGTAATAAACCAGTGAAGCTTCCAGAAATTGAGAGAAAGAATTTATTCCATATTTTTCGCAAAAAATGTTCACTGGTTTATTGTAATAATTATGCTGAATTAATACCAATACTACAAGTTGCAGTCTGTGAACCACGAGAGTGGCCATTGTTCACTGATACATTCAAAACAAGGCCAATATGTGTTGTCCTTCAAAACAGTAACATTTCTACATATATTCCTGTTACTCAATCGATTCGCTTGAAAGAAATATTCAAAACTCTTGAATTTCTTATTAATAAGGCCAAATACAAAGATCATGGTTGTTTATTTTGTGGAAACGTAAAAGTCCTTTGAATGTTCTTGAATCGAAAACCCAGTCAGACAAAGTTTTCACGTGTTTTGTGTGAAATGGGACAGCAAAATACAAAATCAGCACTGGATAAAGAAGTAATGGCCACATAAATTCAGCCTGATACCATGATCGAAAACATTAAACAAGAAAGTTTGGTTGACACAAAGAAAGTCCTATTACCTGCACTTCATATAAACCTGGGCTTGACGGATCAGTCTGTAAAGGTCTTAGACAAAGATGGTGTCTGTTTCAAGTGTATGGGTAAGTTCCACCTTTTTCAGAATCAAAACTTAAAGAAAGGATTTTGTTCAGCCTCAAATTACAAAAATGACTTAAGATGAACACATTTTTCGAAAAGAAAAAAAAAGACCCAAATTACGAAAATGATATGCTTGATAAATCCCAAAGATTGTGTAGTAATAAGAGCTTGAAAGTTAATTTGTTACACTCACATACTGACTATTTCCCTGAAAATCTCGGCGCCTTCAGAGGAAAACAAGGTAAAAAGTTTCGTCATTGAAACAAGATGCAATATCTAAGTCTGTTTTTTTTGTTCGAATATCACATAAAACCACTTGAAAGCTCAAGTTTTAAACACTCTGTTTTAAACACCTGTGTTGATTACAATATTATAATGAACAAGCGTCTTTGGTTGGACAAGAACTCAAATCTGCGACTCACAGACTGTGAGTTGAACTTGCAATGTGCAAGATCATGACACATAGTTTTGAGACCAAGAGACGTAGATTTCACGTCATTCATATGAGGATGAATCAGAATAGATATCCGTTTGACATCAATATTCCTCTCTTTTATTCATTTTGTCTAAAAATTTTCTCAACAAACATAATAATAAAAAAATGTTCATCGCGGTAAATTGTTTGTTTGTTTTAAATTTCGCACAAAGCTACTCGATGGCTATCTGTGCTAGCCGTCCCTAATTTAGCAGTGTAAGACAAGAGGGAAGGCAGCTAGTCATCACCACCCACCGCCAACTCTGGGGCTATTCTTTTACCAACGAATAGTGGAATTGACAGTCACATTATAACCCCCCACGGCTGAAAGGTCGAGCATGTTTGGCGCGAAGGGGATTCGAACCCGCGACCCTCAGATTACGAGTCGCCCGCCTTAACACGCTTGGCCATGCCGGGACTATGTGGTAAATAAAATAATAATTTGATCTAAGCAAATGGTTTATTTCTTCCCAATTCATAACAACATTCTTACATAGGAAAAAATGGATATTATTTTCAAAATCTATGAAGATGAATTATAGAAAATAATGGAACCCAATATACTACTGCTCCTGGAGAAATCTAACAAACAAAATCTATTAATTTTCTTGTCCTATAATGATGTCAGTCTTCATAACCAACATCTATCAACATGCATATTGGGATATTTGCTTTTTGAGCTATTAATTATTTTGACTGCATATCTAGTTATCACTGGAATGGGTTGTAGTGTTTTCATTGGTCTGTTACTTTTATGATCGGATGCTGTGTGATTTTTCGATGTCAGCAACTTCCAGATACACATTAAACTTCATAAGTTACACTAACATGTTAACAAGTTATTAGTGTCGCTGCCTTTTAACGTAGTACTTGTATATAGGAATCGATAAGAGCATTGAATTGTTATTTTGAATGCGTAGAGCTAATTCGAAATACGTTAATATACATAGGTGTGTGTTTGTTATAATTTTCGCGTGTCACATATTTAATTCATCTAATCTAATCTAATTCATTAGTTTGTCAAACAGTAAAATCTGTATAAATTGAAAAGTATTGTAATTTCAAATTTCATTTAGACAAATAAGTTAAATAAATGTCAATGTACATCAAATGTATGATATTTACCATCAAGATATTTGCACAGTTTTCTTTTTTTAACACTAATTTATTTTAATACAAAAACAGTAATAACGCTTACAATAAGGGTTATTACAAATAATGATCTATATGCAAAAGTTTTATAAACTTACAAAGAATATTGAGTGATTGAAACTTCTTTGATTTTGTGTTTGTTTCCCTATGGGTGTTTTCTATGGTTATGTTGTGTTTATTTGATTTGTAATGTTCAAAAACGTGTGAAGGTACTTTTTGTGTCCTTTAAATCTAGTTTCCATTTTTCTGTTTCTTTCTCAATATAGAACCCGTGGCAGTTGTTGCATTGTATTTTATAAATTATGTTGGTGTTGTGTTTGTCAGTGAAATTTTTACATAGTATTGACTTCAGTTTTGTACCTAGTTTTTGAATAAATTTGATGTTTACTGGAATGTTCTGTATTGTTATAAGTTATTTTCCAAATGTTGGTTATTCTTTAGCTGGTATCGAGAACATACGGTATGCAGCAGTATAAGAGTTCGTTGTCTGTTGTATCTTGGGATTTATTTATTTCTACCCTCGAAAGATCGACTCACACACACCACAACTGTATGGTACCCCCAAACCTCACATTTTCTACTACACTCATAATGCCGATTTATGAATCATTTTACTACAACCTCGGTAAATATATTATAGTGTGGGCATTTTCTAAACATGTACCATCAGTTGGCTTCTCTTTCAAAGACTCTTAACTTTAAATATATTAATGGCCAGTTTTGATGTAATCTCCCTCTTCCCTCAAGTCCCCACAACTAACGCCTGCAAAATAGCCTTAGAACTTTATATCCAAGACCCCAACCCACTGATACACATCCCGAATAACCAATTAGCAACACTTGTAAAATTCACTACCACTAAAGCTAACTTTATGTTCAATAACCAAATCTACCGACAAATAAATGGTCTACATATAGGGAATCCCGTGTCACCAGTTCTAGCCAACATTTTTATGACACAGATTGAACCTCAAGCGATCAATTCAGCCTTACACCCACCACTACACTAGTACAGGTGTGTTGATGGTACAATTGGAGGATTCACGTCTACAGAACACTTAATTTTTTCAACCACGTTAACTCTATACACCCCAATATTCAGTTCACCTGTGAACAGGAAAAAAGTAACCAAATAGCATTTCTTTACCTCAAGATCACTTGAACTAATACATAATTCAAAACAGAAATCCACAAAAAAATCACCCATGCTGGATTATACCTTCCCTAGGACTCAGCACATGAAACAAAACAAAAACTCACCATATTAAGAAACCGAATAAACACGCCACAAAACTATGTTTACCTGATAAAATTAACGATGAAATCAACAAAATAAAACAATACTTCATCAACATCAACAAATTTCCTAAAAAAACCGTAGAAAAAATTATTCGCACACAAATAGACCAACAACAAACAAACAACAATAAATCCCAAAATACAACAAATTGCAAAACCTTATATTGCTGCATACCATATGTTCACAACATCAGCAAAAAAATGACCAACATTTGGAAAAACATATAAGAAAACACAACATTTAAGTAAACACCAAATTTATTAAGAAACCAGGTAGAAAAGTAAAGTCTATACTATGTAAAAACTACACTGGCAAACACAACACCAACACAATTTATAAAATACAATGCAACAACTGCCACAGCTTCTACATCGGAGAAACAAGCAGAAAAATGAAACTAGATTCAAAGAATACAAAGAACACCTTCACACGTTCTTGAACACTGCAACTCAAATAAATACAACATAACTATAGAAAACACTCAGGCACTAAGTAGGGAAACAAATACAAACAAACACAAAATCAAAGAAGCCCTACTTATACAACAACTAAAACCAAAATTAAACCAAAACAAAGGAACATGTTTATACCTATACTAATTAATAACCTAAAATCGAACTGCAACTTCCCCTACAGTCCCTTACCCGTTTATAATCTCGTCCTTAAGACATGAGTCCTGCAACAGTCACTTTCAAACTCTCAATTTCCTGAGCTGGAGGTGACTTAGGAAGGTCGAAACGTTGTTCTCTCCTTATTAATAAAAGTGTTAATACCTATGCCAGCCTTTCTGAAATACGATTTTTATCAGTATAAGTCCACAGGCATATCGCTGTGCAACTGGAAGGTATGAGGAAAGAACCTGATAGATTTGTGCTTGGCCCGGCATGGCCAGGTGGGTAAAGGTGTTCGACTCGTAATATGAGGGTCGCGGGTTCGAATCCCGGTCGCACCAGACATGCTCGCCCTTTCAGCCATGGGGGCGTTATATAATGTGACGGTCAATCCCACTATTCATTAGTAAAATATTAGCCAAAGAGTTGGCGGTGGGTGGTGATAACCAGCTGCCTTCCCTCTAGTCTTAAACTGCTAAATTAGGGACGGCTAGCGCAGATAGCCCTCGAGTAGCTTTGCGCAAAATTCCAAAAACAAACAGAAATGTGCTTCTACATTCTATATTTGATAATGATCGCACCAATGATCGAAAGATTGTACCTATTCTGAAAACTAATCTTAATACCATAAAGCCTGTAAATTGTAATAAAATATATTTTATCAATAAATAAACCCCCAAACGAAACTATTAGAGATGTATAATGACTGAACTTGATACATGTGCTTGTAGAATGGATACAATAAAACATAATGACAGAGTCTGATAAAAGTGCGTTAGTTTGCCTAATAATATGGTAAGCCAATAGAAATTCCATTGAAAAGATTAACCTTACTCGTGTGTAGAAGATGATTCCAAGTTGATCTAACGAACTTGAATTTTGTTAGCGAATCAGAGTGCAAACAAGAAGAAAGAAAAGCTAAAACGCAGAATATGTGAGAAAGAATACATTCTGTATTCAACGAATTACTAAGTTTTCTCCTTCATTGTACTTTATTGATACCTTAGTATCCTGAAAAAAGACTTACTACAAGTGATAATCCGTTGTAAACAGTATTTTCCAAACCGTGGGGCGCGGTGTTTTATTAGAGAGCACAAAAATAATTATGGAAGAAACGGAAAAGTTCAAGACGACGATAACCTAACAAAACTATCACTTTGCTCTCAGGTTTACTCACATATTGTAAGCATTTTTTCATATTCAAAAATGATTAAAAACAGGTAAAGAAAATTTTCTTTTTGCTGTTATCCTTTATGAAAATGAAGGAGCACAGTGAAAACTTTACTCTGTTAGAAGGCACCGCCGTATTAAGGTTCGAAAACATTGGTTTAGAAATAACGGAAGTATATAAAAATAACATATATATATATATATACATATATGTAAGTTTTGGTAATAAATATGAACGTAGATTTGATTCGTTGTGCGTTGCATTTATTTTCCAAAAAAAAAAAACTTCTAGTAAAAACATTTTCAATTCTTTAAGACAATCATATGAATTTCATTTTTAAATAAATTTGTGTTTATCTATTTCTCGGTATTATTTTAAAACTCTCCAAAATATATATCTATAATAAATAATCATTATCGCACTTCAATCCTACAGTCTTCTCATACCTTGAAAGAGAGTTAGAGCAAGGTCCTAGATATCACCGAGTTAAAAAATAGTTCACTTTTTTCAAAGACACATCACGAAAGAGTTATAAGGAGTAATGATATCAGTAGAACAGACTATAACGTGTAGTGCAGTTTGAAATCTGTTTAACATAACAGTTTGTAATAAAATATAATGATGTAAATAATAAGATTATTGTTTTAGGCTCTAAGTAAATATTTAAGTATTTTCGATAAATTTATTGAAGAACGATAACAACGAATTAAATAGAAAATTATTAAATCTAAGTTTACTAACTAGAAGGCCTTTTATTAAGAAAAAATTAGATAGTAGTTGCTTCACTGTGAACTTTATAATGTGCAGTTAATCACATAATCCACTACGTAAAAAGTATTTTAGGTATATACGTCATAAAAAGGTAACATTACTGATTCTGAAGGACTAATTATTTTCATTTTTAAAATGTTTTATATTACTATACCGGTTTGTTTGTTGTTACGCTCAAAGCTACGCAATAGGTTATTTGTGCTACGCCCAGTGTGGGTATCGCATCTCGATTACTAGCGTTATAACTCCTCAAATTTACTACTCAGCCACCAGAGGGCTATTGTTTGTCCTCAACTCTTGGGCTACTCTTTTACCAACGAATAGTGGGATTGACCGTCACTTTATAACTCCCCCACGGCTGAAAGGGCGAGCATGTTTGGCGCCACGGGAATGCGAAACCGCGACCCGCAGATTACGAGTCGCACGCCTTAACACGCTTGGCCATGCCGGGCCCCAACAAATATTTTTTAACATTTTCCTGTTTCTACTCTCTCTTTTCTTATGGTCAACATAAAACATTTCTGTTTAAGCTGTTGGACCAATAAACTAGTTCCTCTTTATTTGCTTATTTTCAGTTATTCTTCTTGTTTATTAGAATATTTCTGCTGTTTTTTAACCCACATATCTTTGAATAGAGATGAGTTCCACTAAGAATAGATTATTATAACTTTCCCTTCAAAGACGACTCTGTTCACTTTTTGTATATGAAAGTATATTAATACGCTTTCCCATTTCAAAAGAAATTGGATAATTTTTAGCTTTTCAAGAGCCTAGCGCTGGCCTGGAAGTTAGGGCGATTGATTAGCAGTACATCACTTTTCTGTTAAACAAATATATGAAACACATAAACATTTTTTAGTTTATTAATTCTCGTAAAATGTATTTTCTGTATTAAAACTGTAACCTTTTAACAACTGAAAACTAAAGAAAAATGTTTTCTGATGCAGTGAAACAGTCAACAGTATTTTAAATGATTTTGATTTGCTCCAAAGTCTCCTAATAAAGGGCGCGGAAATATTTCACGTGATACTTCACACCCTCGTTTCAGCATTTATGCCATTATAGCTTCTACATACTCGCATCTGACACTGTTTTATTGATTAGGAACTTCACGCAAAGCTACGCAAGAGTTATCAGCTTTAGCTGTCCCTCATTTAGCAGTGCAATAAGCTACGCAAGAGTTATCAGCTTTAGCTGTCCCTCATTTAGCAGTGCAATAAGCTACACAAGAGTTATCAGCGTTAGCTGTCCCTCATTTAGCAGTGCAATAAGCTACACAAGAGTTATCAGCGTTAGCTGTCCCTCATTTAGCAGTGCAATAAGCTACACAAGAGTTATCAGCGTTAGCTGTCCCTCATTTAGCAGTGCAATAAGCTACGCAAGAGTTATCAGCGTTAGCTGTCCCTCATTTAGCAGTGCAATAAGCTACACAAGAGTTATCAGCGTTAGCTGTCCCTCATTTAGCAGTGCAATAAGCTACACAAGAGTTATCAGCGTTAGCTGTCCCTCATTTAGCAGTGCAATAATAGAGGGAAGGTAGCTACTCATCACCACCCACAATCAACTCTTTTACCAACGAATAGTAGGAGTGATCTTAACATTATAACGCTTACACAGCTGAGAGGACGAGCATGTTTGATATGATGGAGATTCAAACCCGTGACCCTCAGATTACGAGTCGAGCTCCCTAACCACCTGACCATGTCGGGCCCTTTAAAGGTGCCCACCACGGATATCAAAACCCGATTTCTAGCAGCATGAGTCCACAAACATACCGCTGTGCCACTGGATGGGGGGGCAGCTTACAGTGAAACATGGCCCAGCATGGCTGGGCGGTTAAGGCATTCGACTCTTAATCCGAGAGTCGCGGGTTCGAATTCCCGTCACATCAAACATGCTTGCCCTTTCAGCCATGAAGGTGTTATAACGTGACGGTCAATCCCACTATTTGTTGGTAAAAGAATAGCCCAAGATTTGGCGGTAGGTCTTATACTGCTAAATTAGGGACGGCTAGAGCAGTTACCCGTCGTATAGCTTTGCGTGAAATTCAAAACAAAACAAACCATTGAAACATTTAAAGACTCAGTTTTACGAGCGGGTTATTGCTTTACTTGGAAAAAGAAACATTAATCAAAGAGTAAAATGATATTCTTTGTTAAAACACACTATTACATTACTCCCTTACTGTGGATTACGGGATCAATAAAACACACTATTACATTACTCCCTTACTGTGGATTACGGGATCAATAAAACACTCTATTACATTACTCCCTTACTGTGGATTACGGGATCAATAAAACACACTGTTATATTACTCCCTTACTGTGGATTACGGGATCAATAAAACACACTATTACATTACTCCCTTACTGTGGATTACGGGATCAATAAAACACACTATTACATTACTCCCTTACTGTGGATTACGGGATCAATAAAACACACTATTACATTACTCCCTTACTGTGGATTACGGAATCAATAAAACACACTATTACATTACTCCCTTACTGTGGATTACGGAATCAATAAAACACACTATTACATTACTCCCTTACTGTGGATTACGGGATCAATAAAACACACTATTACATTACTCCCTTACTGTGGATTACGGGATCAATAAAACACACTATTACATTACTCCCTTACTGTGGATTACGGAATCAATAAAACACACTATTACATTACTCCCTTACTGTGGATTACGGGATCAAATCCTGTCACCAAACATTCTTGTTTTTACAGAGGTGAGGAAGTTATATTATGATAATTAATCCTATTATTCGATTATAATAGTCCAAGAGTTGTCAGTTGGTCGTATTGACTTTTCTCTAATCACTTGGTTTTACTGGAATTTGAATTTTTTTCTCAAGCATAAAAAATGCACCCATTAATTTTAGTTCTAAATGATTAAGAAGCATTTCGTGTCATCAACTAATTTAGCCTAGAATGTCTATGAACATTCTCAAACAGTTGTAACGGATTTGCCAGGTGGGTTGATGCGTGTGACTCGTAATTTGAGGAGCGCGGGTTCGCATCCCCATCGCACCAAACATGCCCCCCTTTTCAGCCGTGGGAGCGTTATTATGTGAAGGTCAATCCCACTATTTATTGGGAAAAGAGTAGCCCAAAATTGGCGGTGGATGGTGATGACTAGCTGCCTTCCATCTAGTCTCCTAAATTTGGGATGGCTAACTCAGATAGCCCTTGAGTAGCTTAGCGCTAAACTGTGACAGATTTGAAGTTAAACAGTTTAAGAAAAAAGAACTTCTAAATGGCCCAATAATAAAAATAGATTAATTTGTGCGTATGACAATAGAATATAAATACAGTAATATTATATTATTTCTCATATTTCTTTCAATCAAAACGTGTCATTTTGTAGCTTAACTTCTTGAAAACAGAATTAATAACAAATGCAAAAATTATTACTTTTTTCAATTAAACATTAACAATAATTAAATATTTTTGTTTGCTTCCTAAAAAAAAATCATATTTCATTCATTATATTGATATCAACGACGTATATTGATTGAACTACGAAACAAATGTATAATGAAACCGAATGTTAATTATACAACATATGATTCTAAGCTACTGCTGCCATCTGTTAATAGCTCTTAGAAAATTGAATTTCAGTTGGAATTTTGATGAAAACAGTCCAGCTCTAGCCTTCTGGTTTTAGTGACACAATATGCTGAAAATAAAAACCACAAGTTGAAAAATCATAACAAAAATGAACTTGGTTTTTAATGAATCAAAATTATAAAATATACTTCCGTAAACACGCGTTGACTATCCACTGAATTAACGTAGTTTAACAATAATGTTCGAGTAAAGAAACGGAATCAACATGCCACGTTTTCAACTCTTATCCCATATCCTTGTCGTCTTATTCTTTAATTGCTTTGGATAATTAATAGAAATTCGATAATTCGCTTATATATATATTACGTTTTGTTACAAAAAATAAACGCTTTTTTTTTTCAAATATACTTTGGCACTCGCTGTATAAATTGATAGGCCTTTTAATTAAACATCTTTCCACGTTACTTTTAAAACTTTTAAAAAAGAAAAACATTGAAAATAGTAATTTTTCTAACATATTATGTAGAATTAAACCAAATATCAAGTCCACATTCAGAAACTACCAATAACCTGTCACTCAGTTACAAATATTTTTAAATTATAACTATTTTTACCCGTTAATTCTATATAGTTGTAAAAATTTTATCTTATTTGTTGAAGTCCTAAAATGTACTTGCCTACTACAGACAGAAACTCTTGTTCGAATTGGTTTTCTATCCGCCGGTAGATGAAATATTACTTGAGTAATGTGTGGGTGTGTTTAATTATAATAAAGCCACTTTGGACTATCTGTTGTGCTCACCGAAGGGAGTCGAGCCCTGGATTTTAGCATTGTAAATCCATAGACTTCTGTTGACCCAGCAGGGGACATTTATTTGAGTAAAGGCAGTTGTTTTAAAGTTAAAGGTTATCCTATGACTAGTAGTTACGACTTTCTGTGCTATACCTAAATAACCACATATCAACAACTAAATTAATGGTGACTATAAAAGTATTTGTTAAAAATACAAATAGAAAGCACTAAGATTATTTCAGTATAAATGAGAAAGAATATTCCATATAAGTCCTAGAACAAATGTTTTCAAATATATTTGATAATAGAAGAACTGCGAAGCTCTCTAGTTTCAGTTTTAGTTTTCCTTTTGATATCAGAATAGTTTGTTTGGTGCATAACGTCCATTCAAATGAAAACTGATAAAATTATAAATTCCTGAGACCGATGCTCGACATGGCCAGGTGGTTAAGACATTCGACTCCTCCGCGGAAGGTCGCAGGTTTGAATCCCCATCACACCAAACATGCTCGCCCTTTCAGCCATTTGACCGTTATAACGTGACGGTCAGTCCCGCTATTCCTTGATAAGAGAGTCTCCCAAGAATTGGCGGTGGATGGTGATAACTATCTGCCTTCCCTCTAGTCTTACACTGCTAAATTAGGAACGGCTAGTTTTGCGCGAAATTAAAAAACGGACAAACAAACAATCCTGGAAAGTAACTACTGTATCGCGCGGTTTAATTGCATTTGCTTGTTAACCAATTGGAATATCCAACTTGGGCGTGTCCTTGTGATGTAATGAATGTGTTTTTAGTTTCACTTCACAGTCGCAATACTAATGAAATAGAATAACTTAGTTGCCGCTCTTGCCATCTAGCGTTAAATAATTAAAGTAAGCTATACATAAAATGTTCTTGTTTTCTCAGCGACTGAACAACACCAAATACTGACTTTTGAGCCACTATTGTCTGATCAACAGCGTAACTTAGCTATCACTCTTATACCGCATGTACGATAGCAAATTGCGAAGATAATTTATCCTGCAACTAGCCTCGAACCATAAACCCTCACATTCAGTCTGGACCTTCTACCCATCAGGTAACGTTCAGTATCGTGACTCATTATTTACTCTCGTTATGTTTCATCTCGTCATTTCATAGGAATTATTATCAGCTAATGAGACATATGAACGGTGGTGAATCGGGTCCGAATTTAACATTCAACTCTAACTGCAGAAAGTGAACGATTGATACATTAGTTCACCAAGAAATTGAAATTTACATATTAGCATATTTACAATAAAATACGTAGAAACAACTTTTTTAAATATACTAACAAATTTTAGCTATAGCTTTACATATTTAGACAATATTTCGTGCCATAAAAAGGATGGTTTTTACACATACAACAACAAAACTTAACACTTTATAAAAGAAAAGGACTATCTCATTACACAGATGGGAAGATGGAATATAATTATGTTATATATATATTGTTAGACCATTTTCCTAGTTACTCGCTGTCCATTATATTTTTTTAATAATTTGTGTTATAATTTGATATGCTGTATTAGGGACGGCTATCGCATATAGCCCTTGCGTAGGTTTACGTGACATTAAAATTATATCATTTTCATGGTGTTTGAATATTAAAAACCGAAGTGATTAACACTTCAAATCAATTAGGCGAACACATTAACAATCAACATGGTGTTTACACCGTATATTATTTCTTCACGTTACGTTTTGCATGTAACACGTATATAGTTTAGCATTATTCCATGGAATAGAACGGGTCGTGTCCAAGTCGTTTTCTGCAAAATCGAAAGAAGTAAGGAATAGATCAGTTTTAAATGAATACATAATATTTGTTTTTGTCAAAATGGTATTTCAGACTACGTTCAGTTTGATCTGCGTATTTCTTGTTGCATTTGCGTATATTTTCAAATATAAGTTTTTAATAAAAGATATCTATCTCATCTTATCCACTAAGAAATGTATATATTTGCTTTTATTGATTGGTTTGAAAACAGATATATAATAATATTTCGTTCTCCGCGTCTCGTGCATACAAAATGGTTTTGTGTTGTTACAATATTTCAGTCAGTGATTCTTCTCTCGAAACGATTTAAAAATGGATGACATTTATTCTACTGTATTTGATATGTTAATTAAATCGGTTTGAACATTTCATTATTGTTTAATTAGCCACATGTTTATGGTACCCAGTGTCACAGTCTTTTTATATCAAAAATGTGCCATCGGCAAAACTGCAACAAAGGTCAGGCTTAAGAGTAATATTGTCATGCGCAGTACGTTCATCTCTTACAGTATGGAGATAACAGAAGTCACTGTTGTAATAGATATATTGTAACATTAACTTTGAAGGAAGTTTTGAACACACGACTGATGACATCTCTCTCCTCTGTGGGTGGTATTAAACATTGAATTAATCTTTTTGGAGACATTTACTAATTTGTTCTCTTATTGGGACAGTAAATAAAGAAGCCATTTGATAGGCTTATGTTATGTGTTCTAAGTCAACGAATTCAACTATTTTTCACAGTATATTTATTAATACTATATAAAAACGAAAAACTCTTTGAAGTGTATTTCACAACATTAGTTTATCTACACGCAGATACAGTACCAAAGCTCTTTCCTTGATTCATTAGAGTCCAAACCTTAAATCCATAAAGAAAGTATATTTTATTTTGATGATTTTGCTTTATTACATCTGAGTCTTATGTCTTGTGTTTTTTTTTTTGCATAAATGAGCAGAAATAAAGAATGTTCAGTGACGTGAAAATAGTTTATTTCTGATGAATTATCTTGTTTGAGGTTATGAGTGGAAGCTGGCCCTCTTTTATTATTATTCTGCTAATTTATTTGAATTAAATTCTATACACTGTACGTTGAAACGTGACATAAAATTCATTTTGAACCTTACCATCTCACCCTGCCCGGCGACTATGCATTTTGACAATAGCTCTGTAGTGTAGTTTTTAGTGCAAAAGGTTGTAATGTAATGTTATTATGTTCAAAGCCCATAACTCCTTCCTCTTTGCTTTCCACAATCCATCTAGTGTGGGAGAATAACAGTTTCTCTGCACCTATTTCATTACTCAGAATTAGATTGCATAGAAATCCATTAGAGTGACGTTCAATGATTTGACTGGGAACAAAATGAGTACCCGATGTACCCTCCAGCTTCTGGCATACGAAAGGTTGAACAGATACTGCATGAAAGCAACTTGTGTTACTTTTTCAGATATAGGTCCTTCTTAATTATGTTGTGTACTTTTATCTGTGGCATGTGGACGGCTTTTGCCACTGGCCTTTGTAATTGGAGATTTTTTTACCTGTTACAAAACGTGTCATTTTGTTCGCCACTGTCAAGATACAACTTGTTGCAGGCCTCTTTCTGGATATCCGGGTATCCCAAAATGATCCGCATTATTTTGTTTTCTAGTGCAATTAAGTATAAAGAGTATCCCATCCTGAAATCCCTAAATTTTGAACATATTTTCTACGATGTAAGTGTGGGGATATTTTGCATATGAAAGGGTATTTTATGCCCTACGCAAGAGTAATAAATTTGTGATGATAAAACGAAGAGCAAAACATTTAATTTATGTATTTGTCAAAACTCCGTCATATTTTGGGACAAAGTATATATCATGCTTAAGCGTTGGACGGAGCTTATGAGGTTATTTATTTCTGATGTTTATAATACGCCTCTAATATTCATAAGATACTTTCATTTTCCCTAAATTGACTAGCGAAAGAGCTGCTCTCTTTGGATTAGTGTTGTTAGCATTTAAAAACCAAAACACAAAAAAACAACAGATATAAAAGTCGGTGTTTCAGATGTTTGACCTCCTTCAGAGTCATAAACCTGATAAGAAATATATTTTTATTCAGTCTTAGGAATACAAACAAAGATATGTGTGCACTATAACTGTTAGCTAGTACAAAAACAATCGATGTTACCACTGAGCATTGTAATGATAAGCAGCCAAGTGCCACTCAACGTTCTGATATCCATTTTGTTTGGTACTTCCTAAGCCAGTTATCTACTTCTAATCTACAGACGCTTCTCAAGACACAAAAGTGCAGAGCACTCTAACCTGTGGGCACTGTTTTTTCTTGTTTTGCTTTGGTTACTGTCTGTTATTGTTTTGAATTAAGCACAAAGATACACAATGGGCTATCTGTCTGTGCTCTGCTAACCACGGGCATCGAAACCCGGTTTCTAGAGATGGGAGTCCGCAGCCATACCGTTGCGTCAATGGGGGGCGTTTCGCTGTGGAATCGTTAAGCAAAACCCTTTTGTGACTTCTTAAATTCAAAGTCTTCATTTCATAAGAAGAAAGTGCTTTGCTGATTTCGATTTCTTGAGTTTTAATCTTATATATTACGATTTATAAGTGATTCAGAAATAAAAAAACTTGGATGAAGTAAAAAAATTAATTATTAATCATAAGTCACCTTGTATGAAACATTAAGTTCATGGTTTATGTTAGTGTTTTATTTTTAATTATTAATCATGAGTCACCTTGTATGAGATATTGAGTTCATGGTTCCATCTTTATGTTAGTGTTTTATTTTTAATTATTAGTCATGAGTCACCTTGTATGAGATATTGAGTTCATGGTTCCATCTTTATGTTAGTGTTTTATTTTTAATTATTAGTCATGAGTCACCTTGTATGAGATATTGAGTTCATGGTTCCATCTTTATGTTAGTGTTGTATTTTTAATTATTAGTCATGAGTCACCTTGTATGAGATATTGAGTTCATGGTTCCATCTTTATGTTAGTGTTTTATTTTTAACTATTAGTCATGAGTCACCTTGTATGAGATATTGAGTTCATGGTTCCATCTTTATGTTAGTGTTTTATTTTTAATTATTAGTCATGAGTCACCTTGTATGAGATATTGAGTTCATGGTTCCATCTTTATGTTAGTGTTGTATTTTTAATTATTAGTCATGGGCCACCTTGTATGAGATATTGAGTTCATGGTTCCATCTTCATGTTAGTGTTTTATTTTTAATTATTAGTCATGAGTCACCTTGTATGAGATATTGAGTTCATGGTTTATGTTAGTGTTTTATTTTTCTTCCCATTTATTTGAAATCATTTGCTACACGAGAGCTATCTGTGCTACCCGTCCCTAATTTAGCAGTGTAAGGCTAGAGAGAAGGCAGCTAGTTATTACAACTCACCGCCAGCTCTGTAGCTACTCTTTTACCAACGAATAGTGGGATTGATCGTCACTTTATAATGCCCTCACGGCTGAAAGGGTGAGCATATTTGGTGTAACTGGGACTCAAACCCGTGTCTCTCAGAATAGGAGTCGAGCACCTTAACCACATGACCATGCTGGGCCGAGGGTTGAGTGAGTACGTTATATTAAATAGTTCTTGTAGCTTTACCACAACACTGTAGTCCATGTCAGTATGTTGGATTATGCTCCATTTAACAACAATAACTTTCCAGTATAGTTTCTATAGCAACAATCTTAGTCGTGAGGTTGTCATATCCAAAGCGCATTATTCCACTCTGTTTGCTTTTCATAATCCATCTAGAAACAAGGATTACAGTTCCGTAGCGGCTGTTTCAACAGTCTAATCGCACAAAAAGTCAAGGGGCTTTATATCCTACAAAATTACCAATATGTCTTTAGATATATAATGGCATGAACAAGCTTTTCTTTCTCTCAAATTGCTTGAAGTGTACGACGGTTCAATTGATATATCTTGGAAATAACTTATGTACACTTGACTTCTGCCACACTTCTAGAAGAAGATATCTCTTAATTATGTTCCTTACTGTTGTCTGGAACATTTTAAAGCCTTTTAATCACTAATATTTATGTTCGTGGATTTTCTTCTGTTAAAAGATGTTGCAGTTTGATTATCACTGCTGGGGTACGACTTTTTGCAAGTCTCTTTTTGAGTAGTGTTGGTGCCCAAACTTTATCCATGTTTTTGTTTTTTAATTCCATTTTACAATGTGTACAAGGAATTTCCTTCTATTAGAAAATACAAATCTCTAATCAGGACACATCTTTATGACCTGAGGGTATAACTATTTTGTGTTGGAAAGTGTTTTCACTTACTTTTCTCAAAAGAATGTATCCATTTTTGGTGACACTATACTACCTACCAAACAATAAGTAATGTTTTGATAAACACCGAGTGTAACATATTTATTCCTGGTGTTTGGTTTCATTTTTTAACTGTTCCTAATATAGAATTTTGTTTAGAAACTTCCCTGGGGCACTGATCTGGACAAAAAAAAAGTTTTATGCTAGATCTGTGCAATGTTATTTATTCTATAGGTATATACATATATCTTAACAAATATGCTCTATACTTTGTAATTTAACAATGGCTAATACAGAATAAAAAATTTACAAAAGTTAATATTTTAACAGAATATTGAGAAAATGATGTGATATTCTCAATATTGTAAAAGACGAGATTTGAGTGATTTCTTACAGTTTGTTTAAGTTAGCATTTTTAAATAAATAATGTCCTTAACACGAATAGTTCACTATGTAACAAAATTTTTACTTTTTTTTTTATCCTGGGCAGAAAGTGTTATTTCCCAATTGCTTATGCCTAAAGTAAATGGAAAAGACTCATTTTTCTCTTCAAACGTTACTTTTGTGGCCTGGGAGCGTATAACGAAAACATGATGGGAGACTGTATTTGGGGGCTGATACGTGAAAGTGATTTACATTACAGTCGCAAATCTCGAAAAACTACTCACTTCTAAACATTTTTGTTCATTTTTGTATAACATTAGTGCAAAAACGTGTAAATCTTGATTCATATATATTTTTATTCAGACCTTATGTAAATGAAAATGTGCAAATTTGCCCGTCTTTACACAGAAAGTTGGTTAACTTCTAAATTTCATTATCCTGGTCACAAAAGCAAAGTTTGAATGGAATAATGGCCATTTTCTGTACTTTTACAGCATAAGCAATTAAGAAATAACACATTCAATCCAGAAACAAAATTTGTGTTGTATAGTGTAATAGATGTCAGTTAATATATGTGTCTGAGTACTGTTGATCACAAAATCTGGTGTAACAGAATCCACAATTTCTAAGCGTAGTTACATTTTTTATTTCCTTCCACACGAATCAGTAGGCTTCCTTAATGTTTTTGGAAAAGAAAACATTGTCGTGTTCTGGAACAAAAAGTATAACAAATGGAGGAAAAAAAATTAAATATGGGATGAATAATAACAATCCTTCATGAACAATGTAAACAAGATAGCATGGATGGTATTTTCATCATCCCTATATAATAGCACAAGTATACGATGTAGTAGAATAGGATGAATTAAATTCAATTGTGAACGAATAGTTTGTGTTAATTATTGTCTGTGCTCATGTAACAATGTTTTAAATGCCATCTTTACTCTCTTGTTTACATTGGTTTGGTTTGTTTTTTAATTTAGCTCAAAACTACACGAGGGCTATCTGCGCTAGCCGTCTCTAATTTAGCAGTGTAAGACTAGAGGGAAAGCAGCTAGTTATCACCATCTACTGCCAACACGTGAGATCTATTTTACCAACTAATAGTGGGATTGACCGTCGCATTATAACGCCCCCACAGCTGAAAGGGCGAGCATGTTTGGTGTGACAGGGATTCGAACCAGCGACCCTCCGATTACGAGTCGAGTGTCTTAACCATCTGGCCATTCCGGGCAACTTTGCCATGTAGTGTTAGTGTGTCAAATAAACATAAACATTTTTGTTTGTTTGTGGTTGAGCAGAAAGTTGTGCAATCGGTCATTTTGTGCTCTGCTAATCACAGATGTTGAAACCCGTTCTTTAACGTTATTAACCTTCGGACTTACTTTGAAGCTACCTAAGAGCAATTGTTTTGGATGTTCACATCTGAAAAAATTCTCTTCAACCAGAATGAGCAACAACCGCTAGAGGTGTTGCTTGCTCTGTCTTTAACATCGGTTAGGTATAATAATACGGTTATCAAAGGAAAGAACACTTGTTCAAAGATTAAATCGCGAGCGCTTCTTGAAGTCTGAGACAATGGTTTTAATTGTTAGATCCATTTACGATTGATTTTGCCTTATTTTTTCGAATGTCAAAATTTGATTAAGCGATGTCAAGAGGTTTAACTTTGTCGTAGACTATCAGCAAGACGGCTTGAATTATCCGACTAAGCTAGCCTATCGAATCTGATCCATAGTATAAGAGAAATATACTTAGATAAGGTGTGCTGCCACGATTCATCTGTCAAAGATAGTGGAGTTAAATAATTACTTACACTTTCTTTACAAAAAATGACCGAATGTAAGATCCCTTTTGTTTAAGATTACTAAAACATATATATTACTACAAATTAACCAAGTTAACGTGCGAAATAAAACAACGCCATGAAACGCTGGCTACCAAACAAACATAACTTGAACAAATATGATAAAAAAAGCTTTTAGACCAAATATCTCGCTTAATGGTAACAAACCTTTTAAGAAAAGTAATTTCTCTTTAAGTAATTTGTATCATGGATTTTGGTATCAAAAAATATGCTCTAATTCATCTTCTTTCTTTTGGAACTTTTGATAAAGTGTTTTCCATCTTCTCCACCTTTTATTATTATAATTATTATTTGCTGCTAATGATTGTACTATTATTAAAATGTTCACTATAACACTTCCCCACCCACTACCTGTACCCTTCATACTTATCAGAATTGTTGCTATTAGCGACAGTATGACGTAAATAGAATATTTGTTGGCTTATTTCAACAGGAGAGTGTGGTACTTTTATTAACGTAAGAATGAAAGTAAAGTAGTATTTATAACAATTTGTCAACACTTTACATGCCAAAGAGAGCTTTAGCACAGTAACTTGACACAGTACCTTGGAATAGGATGCACACAGTATTGGGTGAGACGCTACTTATGTCATCAAATTTAACAAACAATAGCTGTTTTATTTATCTTTTAGAGCAAAGACACGTTAGGCCATCTGCTGTGTCCATCGCGGGAATCGAACCCCGTATTTTAGCATTGTAAGTCCCAAGACTTACCGTTACCTCAGGGGAGACATACAACTGTTATGTGGCGTGTAGTTTGTGTGTCGCTTCTTTTTCAACTTTATATGTTTACAAATCCGTTTTACAGCAAACATTAATAACAAACTATTATTTATATGTTCTAAAATAAATTATTTGTTGTAATTTTTTACTCGATTTTGTAAGGTTCAAGCAAACATACTTATGAAAACACGTTTTTTACATAGAAATATAAATTGTCCTGAACAGCTTTCATATAATATTTTAAAGTTTAACCACATTTTAAAATAAATTGGCAAATCTGCTTTTTTTAATTCAGAAACCACAATACAAGTTTTAGTTTGTTTTTTTAACAACGGAAACCTAAACTCGCTTTTTATATTATATATCATTACAACTGGTTTTTATATATCTCCGTCAGTAAAGAAAAAAAAAACACGTTTGTTTCTTTGTATATGTGTTGTTTCTAGGTGTTACAGTCTTCTTATGCATTTGTACACAACATAGGAACAGAAAACCTAATGTAAATCGCTATTGTCTACACTCCCAAAACCTATGTAAAGTATGGATGGGTATGCGGATTACTTTTCGTCATGAAACAGTGTATGAGTTTCAAAAAAAAGATATTCCATTGACACACTGAAAACATTGTGTTCCAATTACATTTATTTATTTTAGAGCTAACCCACACTGGACTGTCAGCTGTGTCCACCATAGGGAATTGATCCACCGACTTTTGCTTTGCAAACTTACAGTTGTCCCACCCGGAGACTGTCTGTTTGCTTGTTTACTTGTAATTAAGCACAAAGCTACACAATTGACTATTTGTGCTCTGCCTACCACAGGGATTGAAACCCAGTTCCTAGCGTTGTAAGTTTTCAGGCATATTGCTATGTCACTGCGGTGCCTCGAGGAGTAATTATAGTTAGTTCTGATAGCTTAACTGTGGAGTGTAATTATGTTTTATTAGAACCTAAATCATCTAAATGTATTTTGTTTGTTTGTTTTGAATTTCGCGCAAAGCTACTCGAGGGCTATCTGCGCTAGCCGTCCCCAATTTAGCAGTGTAAGACTAGAGGGAAGGCAGCTAGTCATCAGCACCCACCGCCAACTCTTGGGCTACTCATTTACCAACGAATAGTGGGATTGACCGTCACATTATAACGCTCCCACGGCTGAAAGGGCGAGCATGTTTGGTGTGACGGAAATGCGAACCCGCGACCCTTAGATTACGAGTCGCACGCCTTAACGCGCTTGGCCATGCCGGGCCTCATCTAAATGTATCATATTTATTTTCTTAATCGTGTGTTTTAATGCTCTCTATACACACACACGTACTTTTATATATTTGTAGTGCGTACGTGTTGGAAGGAAAACGTGACCAGAAGAGAATATAAGGTGTGAATGACGTGTTGGTTAATAATGCAGTCACTTAATTGATTTGAAGTCACTTGAGTATATACTGTTTAAACACAATCAATATTATGTTAAAATATCGCGCAGAGTTACATAAAAATTATCTGCGCTAGATGTCCCTGATTTAGCAGTGGAAGACTAAATCACCAGCACCACCCACCGTTAACTCTTTTTACCAATACAGAACGCTCCCTCGGCTTGTCAAAGAAGAGGAATTGGTCTTCGACTTTAGTTTTGAATCGTTGTCTTAAAGATGAGAATCATAACTGCTGTAAATATTAAATTAATGGGAAACAAAACTTTAGGCAGTTCTGGGTAATGATGATTACAGCATTTAGTTGAATTTCCTAATCTGATGCCAAAAATTAAACCATAATTAAAGGGTAACGTCTCAGAAGAAACGTGTTGTTGTAAAGACAAGACTCTCTAACAAATCTAGAACAAATTAATTATTGTAAAGACAAGCCTCTCTAACAAATCTGGAAGAAATTAATTATTGTATAGACAAGCCCCTCTAACAAATCTAAAAGAAATTAGTTATTGTAAAGACAAGCCTCTCTATCAAATCTAGAACAAATTCATTATTGTAAAGACAAGCCTCTCTAACAAATCTAGGACAAATTAATTATTGTAAAGACAAGCCTCTCTAACAAATCTAGAAGAAATTAATTATTGTATACACAAGCCCCTCTAACAAATCTAAAAGAAATTAGTTATTGTAAAGACAAGCCTCTCTATCAAATCAAGAACAAATTAATTATTGTAAAGACAAGCCTCTCTAACAAATCTAGGACAAATTAATTATTGTAAAGACAAGCCTCTCTAACAAATTTAGAACAAATTAATTACTGTAAAAACAAGCCTCTCTAACAAATCTAAAAGAAATTAATTATTGCACAGACAAGCCTCTCTAACAAATCTAAAAGAAATTAATTATTGTATAGACAAGCCTCTCTAACAAATCTAAAAGAAATTAATTATTGTAAAGACAAGTCTCTCTAACAAATCTAGAATAAATTAATTATTGTAAAGACAAGCCTCTCTAACAAACCCAGAAAAAATTTATTGTTGTAAAGATAAGCCTTGTTTCTAACAATCTCAGGAACAGCAAAACTAAAAAAAATCAGGTTAACAAGTGCATGTTAAACAAATAAGAAGAAAAGTAATTTAAAAAATCGACGATCATCAGAAGAAAATACACTGATAATTAATTACAACAACCTTTATAATTTTACACACACAACTGACAAAACATTTGTTTCATCAAAATTTAATGAACGCGGAAAACTATGCATGAGTTTATTTACTTAACTTAAAGCACGCAAGAACATTTTACTTTTGCTTTATTCATTAATACTTTTAAATTTGTCATGCCCGAAATAATTTTTTTGGTCATCCAAAATGTTCCAAGCTACTCTTAACATGCTCTTCTATTTTATGGAACGAATAAACAGTAAGATGGTGTTGGAAAGAGGAAAATATGGGTCTAGTATAAAACAAGTCATGGTTGAGTCTTGAATTTTCCCTTTTGATGCTGTTGGTTCCCCTTCCTGACAAGACTCATTGAATATTTTTTTTAATTTCTTAAACCACAGAGAGTGGAATATTTAATTCATCTGATGGTCTTCGTGATTATATTCTTACCAGTTACATATTTGTACAATGTGCCATAAGGTAGCGGTTGGATGGGTTTCACTGCTTTGATATAAAAAAAAAAAAAAAAAAAACATTATAAATTTGAAAAACTTGACTTCGAGATTATATAGCACAGAGGTATGTTTGCGGACTCACAGCGCTAAAAACCAGGTTTCGATACCCATGGTGGGCAGAGCACAGACAGCCCATTGTAGAGCTTTATGTTTAACTTTAAAATTAACAAAACCTTGTATATTTTTTCTGATTCAACTTCCAAAGTGAGTTCTGGTATTAGTACTGTTTCCGGTGCTGTATTTGATTTCACAGCGCATCTGGCTCTGCAACTGAACTATTGTCCCACACTTTTTTGACTGCTATGATAAGTTGTAATGATGTGCAATTCGCAACTACAATTTTTTTTTTTTTAAAACCACATATTAGCATAGAACAAACTTCTGTATCCTATCTTTGCTCTTGTCTCAATCAATGAGATGTATTATTTTACATCGGTGTGATAGCAGAAGTAACTACTTTAATGGAAAGGTCAGAAAATATGTTTCATCGCTCAAAATAAGATTCTCTGAATACGTTCAGCTTACATCACCAACAAAAACACTCAGTTTTTGGACAGGTTAGTTGTTTGCCTTCCTTGGATCGTCATAGTAATATCATAATACAATGGTTGGCTGCTCAGTTCGTTCAGACAAGTGCTCGTGATTAATGTTGAGTAGTAAAAGGAGTGGATTGTCTATTCATCTGTTCACCTACTCTACGTCTTACTTACTTAAAACATTTCAAAGACTACACTTTATACTATTCAACTAACCTTTTAAAAATGAAAATTTATTGGTTTTAGGCTACATTGATGAATTGATTAACTGTTTTCCTCCATTTAAATAACCAGTTAGGTTCTCAGAGTCTAATATGGTTCCTTGAACTACCTGTGCTCACTTAGTTACATCTGTGACATTCCAGGTTGGCACAAGATTATCCTTACTCATTTCTACTTCACAGATGCACACTGGTGTTCGTTTTATAGACCCATGATAAATAAATATATTATTTTCAGTGACATTAAGACAACCTTCCCCATATTATCAGTGGATGGTCTTCATTGTATCAAACTGTTCTCATGTCTGCACTTTTGCATCTCTGTATCATGCTCTCACCGAAGGCTTCTATTCTTTTCAGCAGTTTGCGCTGTTATAAATTCCATATTAACCAAGTTGAAATTTTACTACAAAAACTTTGATGTCCATGTTTGTCTACTATTCAAACCAGATGAAGCTTTCGTCGGTTTGACACCAAACATTTACTACTAGCTCTATAATGCTTTATCTCCATTACCGTTTCTTAGTCATTCTCAGTTGCTTATTTTCCTATTGCATTCTGGGTAATCGACACTAGACCACGTGCTCAGGGCGCTTAACTTGCGGGTTCGGTTCCTATCACCGAACATTCTCGCCCTTTTAGTCATGTAAGCGGTAAAATATGAGGGATAATCCCAATATTCGTTGACAAATGAATAACCGAGAGTTAGCAGTGGGTGGTGTTGACTAGCTGATCTGTCTTCTCTTAAGTCTTACCCTGCGAAATTACGTACAGCCAACGCAGATAGCTCTCATGTAGTTTTGCGCGAAATTCAAATCGAACCAGTAATCAACTATCTCTAAGAAAAAACCTTGATTAAACAACCTTAGCCTGAAGCTACTTGGCTTTTCCTTTACTGATTCTCATCCAAATCACACACATTTTAGTGTGTTCCACAAACTAAGTTAATCAAATGACAAACCTTTGGAATTATCACATATAATTCACAAATTGTGCACTTCAACAAGCTTTCTTTAATAACGCAGAATCAGTTACATGTTAAATCTCCAGATGTTGAAGATACCGGTAAACTTAAATAATAAGTTTATCAAACACTTGTAAATCCATAGTTTTATCTCAAAAGATATTAGGATTATCAAACTCGTATTCACAAGCATAAATATTTATATTTATTAAATTATTTAATCAAAATTTCAAAAACGATGGTGCAAGTAATTACTATACTGGTTTCATGTCAGTGAAAAAACAAAATATTAAAATTTATCATATTTCAGCTTTCAAACTGAAATTTTTTACTTTGAAACTTTGTTATGCTATTAATGCTAATAATACAGCCCCGCTAGTACAGCGGTATGTCTCCGGATTTACAACGCTAAAATAAGAGGTTCGATTCCCCTCGATGGGCTGAGCAGATAGCCCGATGTGGCTTTGCTATAAGAAAACACACACACACACTAATAATACATTTTAGATATTAAATTCAAATAATTACTTTGAATACTCTCCAACAGATGGTAGCTCAGTAGATTTTCAGTTTTATTTGTTTGTTTTGAATTTCGCGCAAAACTACTCGAGGGCTATCTGCGCTAGCCGTCCCTAATTTAGCAGTGTAAGACTAGAGGGAAGGCAGCTAGTCATCACCACCCACCGCCAACTTTTGGGCTACTCTTTTTACCAACGAATAGTGGGATTGACTATCACATTATAACGCCCCCACGGCTGAAAGAGCGAGCATGTTTGGTGCGACGGGAATTCGAACCCGTGACCCTTAGTATACGATCGAATGCCTTAACCCACCTGGCCATGCCGGGCCGTCGATCATTCTAGGACCCACGAGAAACACACCACTAGTATATGAACGACTAACAGGCCGCGTGACGTGTCGTTTCTGGATAGTATTAGGTTGAGGAATAATTCGTGAGCGTTTTTAAATAATTTCATTCAAGCATTACATGCAAGACTATACAATACTTCAATGCATGAACACATTACACCCAAAACATTTATTATGATACTTTATTTCATGTAATACCTAGGTATATAGTATACATTGTTTTAAACGAAATTGCAAGAAATTAGTCAAGAATAAAATATCCGGCAATTATGATGCGCTGATTTCTATTCTTTTCGCTCAAACAGTGTGGCACCCAAGCGCCGAGTTTCTGATCCTTGCCCATTGAATGAAGGTGGTTCACCACAGTTTTTTGATCACAATCCATCTGCTCCGCTAATTCTCGGCCCGGCATGGCCTAGCGCGTAAGGCGTGCGACTCGTAATCCGAGGGTCGCGGGTTCGCGCCCGCGTCGCGCTAAACATGCTCGCCCTTCCAGCCGTGGGGGTGGCCGTGGGGGTGTATAATGTGACAGTCAATCCCACTATTCGTTGGTAAAGAGTAGCCCAAGAGTTGGCGGTGGGTGGTGATGACTAGCTGCCTTCCCTCTAGTCTTACACTGCTAAATTAGGGACGGCTAGCACAGATAGCCCTCGAGTAGCTTTGTGCGAAATTCCAAAACAAACAAACAAACCGCTAATTCTCTAGTCGTTTGACGTGGATTTTCGTGAAGAAGCTGGTTCAATCGTTCTTCATCAAACACAGTTGGTCGACCAGTGTGTGACCCGTCCTTCAGATCAAAATTACCATTTTTAAAGCGCGAAAACCAACGGCGGGCGGTACTTTCAGGCATTGCTCCTTTGCCATACACAGAACAGATCTCACGAGCAGCTTCGGCGGCGTTAACACCTCGATTAAATGCGAAAAGCAGATGGTGTCTAAAATGCTCGATTTTGTCCACTTGACATTCCATTTAATGAGCTGAAAATGAAAGCAAAAATTAAAGACATATGAAAATCAAACACACCATCTATTAGAGCAAAAAATTATCTACCAAATGACATGAAATATTTTGCGAAAGCGTTTCATTTATGAATATATTTTTTTAATTTAAAAAAACGCTCACGAATTATTCCTCAACTCAATATTTATTTGAGTGTCCACTTTGACATTATTTTTTCTTTTCAATATTATATATTCGTCGCTATGACAAAAAGAGGTTGGGTAAATGTCCCAAACATATTCTGTTATATTTGTAGTAAACTTATGTTGGGTCTCAGATTAAGAAATTGACTCCATATGAACATTTCGAAAAATGCATTGATTATCTTTAAAGATGTTAAGTATAAATATTTTGGCAAAATAAGGACCTAAATTAGGAAAAATATGACCGATAACATGCTCAATAAATTCAGAGTTGGATTGTAATATGAGCTTGAAAGTTCATTTCTTAAACACATATTGTCCAGTTCCCTGAAAATCCCGGTACTGTCATCGAAGAATGAAAGGAAAGGTTTCATTATGACACCAGGGAAGGTGGATAGTTGATTACTTCTGGTAATAGAAACGAGTTGCTCCAGACGCAATACAGAGACAACACGTAGTTTTGAGACTAAAAGGTATAGATTTCACAAAGAAATAGGAATGAATGCAGACACATGTTCGTTTAAAATCAGTTTTCTTCAGTTCGTTTGCATTTTTATTTATTTTCTTCACACTGGTAAACGAAATAATAATTTGATCTAAGTAAGAGTTGTTTCTTTCTTCAAGATTTGTAAAAAAAACAAAAAAAAACCTTTTCGAAATCTGCACAGTTGAATTATGGAAAATTTACTAAAACCAAAATATTTTTTGTAAAGTTTAAATTCGCAAGATTGTGCTACTGATAACTATCAAAATCCGAATCAATAACACATTTTCCCAGAACGAATGTATTTCAGGAGAATCTATTTTTCCAAAAACGTAATACTAAGACAGATTCTCTTTCCTTCAAAGCTATTATAAAAGTGAGTTTTGCTTTTGGAGTATTTCTTTTTCCTTCGTCACTTTGTTTATGTAAATAAATGCGAAGATCCAGTTCTTTTATCCAGATCCAGTATTATAGTTCTTTTTTCCAGATCCAGTATTATAGTTCTTTTTCTTAGATCCAGTATAATAGTTCTTTTTCCAGATCCAGTATAATAGTTCTTTTTTCCAGATCCAGTATAATAGTTCTTTTTTCCATATCCAGTATTATAGTTCTTTTTTCCAAATCCAGTATTATAGTTCTTTTTTCCAGATCCAGTATTATAGTTCTTTTTCTTAGATCCAGTATAATGGTTCTTTTTCCAGATCCAGTATAATAGTTCTTTTTTCCAGATCCAGTATAATAGTTCTTTTTTCCATATCCAGTATTATAGTTCTTTTTTCCAAATCCAGTATTATAGTTCTTTTTTCAAGATCCAGTATTATATTTCTTTTTTCCAGATCCAGTATTATAGTTCTTTATTCCAGATCCAGTATAATAGTTCTTTTTTCCACATCCAGTATTATAGTTCTTTTTACCAGATCCAGTATAATAGTTCTTTTGAATTCTTTTTGTATGTATTACGGTGCTCTTTAACCACATGGTAGAGTTCTTGATTTCGGAAATACTGTTCCTGGTTCGAACCCATGCGATACTTCAAAATACTCACCACAATCTAGTCTGTGGATGTGTATTAACAATTAATCACTTGTCACTGGAAGATACAACAGCATATATCTTCAATAGCAATACAATGTTGAGTTAGTCTGTGGTTTCTAACAATACATGTTTTACTAGTGCAGTTCCTATTAGAATTTAAATACTGTTGACCATAATGTAAAGTAGCTTAGTTAATTTTCTAGGTTAATATTTTGGTTGTTTTGAAAACTCTTTACATGCGTTTTTCTTTCAGCAAGAAAATGAGATATGATAGATTTTGTTAAACTGTTTTGGTTATTTTGGAAGTTTACCTGATGACACGTATCCAAGAAACGGTATCTTTTCTGACAGTAAACAGCCTGTACCAGATCTATTTCTAATGCTCTGTTTCTTTGAATTTCGCGCAAAGTTACTCAAGGGCTATCTGCGCTAGCCGTTCTTAATTTAACAGTGTAAGACTAGAAGGATGGTAACTAGTCATCACCACCCACCGCCAACTCAGGGGCTACTCTTTTACCAATGAATAGTGATTCATTCCCATGTGATTTTACCACCATCCGTTGGTAAAAGAGTAGTCCAAGAGTTGGCGGTGATGACTAGCTGCCTTTCCTCTGGTCTTACACTGCTAAATTAGGGCCGGCTAACGCAGATAGCCCTCGAGTAGCTTTGCGCGAAATTAAAATAAAACCGTCACATTATAACGCCCCCACGGCTTAAAGGGTGAGCATGTTTGTTGCGACGGGTATTCGAACCCGCGACCATCAGATTACGAGTCGAACGCCTTAACCCACCTGGCCAATTTCTAATGCACTTGCAAACCTTTAACTGGTCACACTGAAAGTGTACAACGTAGGGACCTCTTGTAACAGTACACAATAACTGATAGAAAACGAAGATGTCTCAGTAAGAATATATATATATATATATATATATGGTTGTGTGCAAGAGAGAAATATAAATATTTCATATATTTCGCAGGTTTGAGTGAGGAAGTGCGTTATAAATTATGCACATTTGCGTGGTATGTCACAAGCGTATATCGTATCATATACAACATCTATACATGAAATGAAATATCCTTCCTATCCAAATGCGTAAAAAAATGGAATAACTCGCTTTTTTGTGACGTAGAAACTTTAAACTGTCTTTAGTGGAAGTAGGTGTTTTGTACACAAAAACAAATAGGTAAGGCTTGTTGAAAATGGCTAAGAAACAGCTGAAAAAATACAGATTATACGTAGAAATACTAAACCATGAAGGTTTTATGGTAGTTTTATTCGCAGATAAAATAGAATCTAGAGAAGTACGTATAGTGGTAAATACTAAAGAAACATTCATACCATGTACTACACTTTTTTATTTAGTTTGTTCGCTTTTTCAGAGAGACTGAGTTCCGAATCCACAAACCTGTTTTATTTGACAAAACATATTCAGATAGAAAGAAGAAGGGAACGAAAAACTACTTGAATTTGCACCCATATAAGCATACCCCCCCCTCTATTCTCTTTTCTAGCGGCGGTACAGTTGAGCCTTTGATATTCGACTAGAGGTACCTAAGTTCCTGAAGGAAAGCTTTCCTCCTTGGTAATTGTGCTACCCCCGCCTTTATGCTTTCATCTCGCCGCCCATCTCTCCTGGGGTGTCCGCCACACCATAACGAGCCATGCCGGTCATTTTTCATTGTGCTTCAGCTGTGCCAGTCCGTTCTGTTGCCGTGTCCGCCGAAAATTCTAAAGGCTATGTTGATAGTGATCAAAGATGTGGCTGGAACCTTACATACCGCAAGATTTCTGTACATAACAGTCGAGTTCTGCGATACTTATCTTTGTTACTCGAGTTAAAAAAAAACAAAGTTACAATGCGCATGGATACGCCGTAGAAATAAATCTTTACGTAGTTTTTTATTGTTAAGATTGAACGAAAATGTTTTGTTTTTTGGCACTGATATACAGAACTGCAGAGTTAATGAGGATTCGAAATCCCAGTAAGATTCCTGAACCTGACCCTAGGAGTACGAGGCACATTCTTAAAACTAACTTCACAATGCGTATGTTAACCTGCTTAACACCTAAGATTGATCATTGAGACGCTAATAGTGAAAAACTGACGTTTTATGTTGTTTTCATCCATTACATTTCGCAAGTTTTATCCAATTTGGTTCGATTTGTTTGGTGTTTCTCAATAAACAATGAAATACTATTTCAGACAGGAGAATTAAAGAAAATTCTGATAATCTTTCTTCCTTATAATCAAAGGTTTCCAAACTTCACACTGGAAACAGGAAACAATGATTCTGAATCAGCAACCATGAAATAATAGAAAGTACTTTAAACCTAACAATAGGAAAACATTGTTGGGTTCTCTCTCTCTTCTTACCAAACATGATGTCCGGTGTTTTCTACTCGGTTACTGCCTTGCCTCAACACACTCTGACCAGTATTTTAGGAAAACATTGTTGGGTTCTCTCTCTCTTCTTACCAAACATGATGTCCGGTGTTTTCTACTCGGTTACTGCCTTGCCTCAACACACTCTGACCAGTATTTTAGGAAAACATTGTTGGGTTCTCTCTCTTCTTACCAAACATGATGTCCGGTGTTTTCTACTCGGTTACTGCCTTGCCTCAACACACTCTGACCAGTATTTTAGGAAAACATTGTTGGGTTCTCTCTCTCTTCTTACCAAACATGATGTCCGGTGTTTTCTACTCGGTTACTGCCTTGCCTCAACACACTCTGACCAGTATTTTTCACCAATAATATATCTTATTTCATACTTTTCTCCAGACAAATCTCATTTCCAATTAAATAAGAACAAAGACAGTCGTTCTAATAAATATCATGTTTTATAATAATAAAAGACGGTCGTTCTTATAAATATCATGTCTTACAATAATAAAAGACGGTCGTTCTTATAAATATCATGTCTTATAATAATAAAAGACAGTCGTTCTTATAAATATCATGTCTTACAATAATAAAAGACAGTCGTTCTTATAAACATCATGTCTTATAATAATAAAAGACAGTCGTTCTTATAAATATCATGTCTTATAATAATAAAAGACAGTCGTTCTTATAAACATGATGTCTTATAATAATAAAAGACAGTCGTTCTTATAAATATCATGTCTTATAATAATAAAAGACAGTCGTTCTTATAAACATGATGTCTTATAATAATAAAAGACAGTCGTTCTTATAAATATCATGTCTTATAATAATAAAAGACAGGTTTTAGATTTCTTGACAAACTATCACCTTCATAATTTTATTCATCAAATGCGCAGATAGCCTTCGAGTAGCTTTGCGCGATATAAAAAAACAAACAAACCACTCATCAAATATCATATTTTATGTGTGTGTTTTTTTTACTAACTTAAAGCTGTGGTTGGCGCTTCTTTCCAGTAGATTTTAATAATAGTAATTTCTGACTAGGATTCATACTTTATATTTATCTTTCTTACATATGTGTCAGGCGAATAATTAAGATTGCAATTAAAATTAGCGTCGGTCTCATTGTAATATAGTGTCTTACATGTTATCAGGCATATATCTCTAGCTTATGAATTACAAACAAAGAGACTTCATGCCTCATAAATAACATTTTCTAGAAATGTACACTTTGTAACCTAGCAGTCCTAGTGAGCATAGATATTGAATAAAATACCTCGTTAGCAATGCTCCCTTACCCCCTGGTAATTCAGCGGTGCGGTACACTAAAAACCGGGTTTCGACACCCGCTGTGAGCTGTGCACGTATAGCCCCTCCACTCGATTAGCACTTTACAACAAACTAACAAAATCATTAGCAATGACTTTTGTTTGTTCGTAAAGAAGCACAAAGCTGCACAGTGGGCAATCTGTGCTTTGTCCACCACGGGTATCGAAACCCGTTTTATAGCGTTGTAAGTCCACAGACATACCACTGTCCCACATAGGGACAATCCTTAACAGTGACTTTCAAAAGAACAAATTTGTTAGCAATTCTTGATGACGAGAAACCCACTTGAAATAAAAATGTATCTCAAAACGCTGTTTCAGTAAAAGTGTTAATACCTATACCAGCCGTTCCTAGATACAAATTTATTAGCAGTTGCTCCTTTCAAATATAGGCCCAGCATGGCCAAGTGATTAGGGCGTTCGACTAGTAATCTAAGGGTCGTGGGTTCGAATCCCCATCACACCAAACACGCTCACCCTTAGCTATGGGGGCGTTATAATGTGCCGGTAAATCCTATTATTCGCTCGTAAAAGAGTAGCCCAAGAGTTGGCGATAGGTGGTGATGACTAGCTGCTCTTCCTCTAATCTTACAATGCTAAATCAGGGACGGCCAGCGCAGATAGCCTTCGTGTAGCTTTGAGAGAGATTCAAAATAAACAAACAAACAAAGCTACCTGCTGTGTCCATCTCGGAGAATCGAGGCCCAAGTGTTAGCGTTGTAACTAGATAACTTATCTTTGTCTCACCGGTGTATACCAATACGTATGTTAATAATCACTATAATTATCTTACAAACTAAACGACTACGTTTTTAAAGAAGTAGTCAGTTAAGTTCATGACAAAATATTTTTGGAAGCTGTAAATCTCAACATACTAAGTAGAAGTTGTCCTAATAATATATAAAAAAGAAATTTTATAAAGAGGACACTTAATAATGATTTAAACATAAACCTTAAACTCTTGTTGGTTCATATAAAACTACTGGTGTCGCTAAGTTTTTGTTTTTCTTCCTTTTTGCTTATCTAGTAAAACTTTTGACATATCTTCATTGATCCTTCTAAAGTACAGACATTAGGACAGAGTTGTCAATAACTATGTTGAGTAGGTTTTACAAAATTCATTTAAAAAACAACAGAAATATCAGATATAAAACCAAGTTACTAAAGTATATCCGAAGTCCCAAGAGACCATGCTTTTAGATCTAAATGAAAGAAAATATAACTGGTATTTCTTCACAGAACATAATGTTGATCTCAGAGATAAGTTTGCTGTCACGACGTTTTGTTGATGTACTTTGATCCCATCTCTTCTGTGATGTTAGCTACAGTGTCCTCTGGGAGTGCATAAAAGTTTTATCTTCAGAATATTTACATTAAGGCCAAGTTGACAGAGATGAAACTTTTATCATCGAATGTTTCCATGAACTTTTACCACGTTATGTTTTCGTTTGAAAGAAACCGACTGAATGTTTTTACAACAGCGTTATCCGTCATATTCTTTATTAAGATGGTGGGTACTGTTAACTTTCCCTCTGTGTATTACTTAAAAGAAGCTAACTAAACGAAAACGATGTATCTCTTTTTGATAGTACTACTTGTTACTTGGAGTTGGAACAGCGGTAATTCGTCGGATTTACAACACTAAAACCAAGGGCTCGATTCCCCTCGATGGACAGAACAGATAGCCAGATATTACTTTGCCATGAGAAAAATACACACAGATAGCCCGATATTACTTTGTTATGAGAAAAACACACACACACTTGGTGCTTTTGTGAAACGCTATTAAACATTTACAAATTATCGATACACATACAATGTCTATAGCACTTGTTGTAACAGGGGAAATCCGCTATATAAAAAAGTGACAATGAAAGTAATAGATGGGTCTCTCATATTACTGATTAAAAACATGTTAAATATTTGCTTAAACAGCATGTTGTGCAACATCGAGTGGTTCATCTGCTTATAGACGTAACGAAATGGCATCTAATATTTCAGTCCGCATCAGCAGTTCCCTGTGATCACGTCAAACCTCCTGATAGAACCTTCCAGAAACTAATTAAAAGCACAATTACTTAACACGAACAATGACGTTCGTGGTTTCTAATCATACTTCATCTCACGATGAGAAAATATTTTCCTAAAGATACGAGTTATCTCATCAACGATTGGTTAAGATAATTAAACTCTGATTAAATTTTTGGTTTTAATATCTCTCATGGTGTTTACGTTTTAATAGTGATAACAGTCTGATGATTTGGTTGGTCCGTAAGAAAATTAATCTTTGGTTATTTATTCCAAAGGATCACATCACCTTCTGCACGGTTATTAAAGTAGAATGTAAATAAGAGCCGAAATCTTAGCTTGATTTGGAAATATCAATAAGACATTTTAAAACTAGTAATGAAAGTTGAATTTTTATTATAAAATTAATTAGATGGTTGAATAACAAGGTTTTGGCTTTCAAATTATTTACACTAAGTAGTTGAAGCAACCATAGCATACACGTGCCGATAGTGGTCAGTTTCCAACATACTTAGTGATTTCACTTATTACATAGACCTAGCAAGGCCAGGTGATAAGGCACTCGACTCGTAATCTGAGGGTCGCAGGCTCACATCTCCGTCCCATCAAACATGCTCATTCTTTCAACTGTGGGGGCGTTATAATGTGTTGATCAATCCCAATATTCCCTAATTTAGCAGTGTAAGATTAAAGGGAAGGCAAGCGCAAGTAGCCCTCATGTAGCTTTGCGCAAAATTAAAACAAACAAACAAAAACAAACACTTATTACAAACACACTCTCATCGATATCCAGTGATAATTAATGCTCAGTGTCTTTTAATTAATTAAAGTACCAGTTGTTACAGATAAACCCACGATAACGGGTATTTGCCAACAATGGTCAATTTTTTTGGAAACTTCAATTTATTTTATTGTAAAAACAAATTATCTGACGGGCACATGCTAACAAAGGTTAGTTTTTAAAATGTTAGATGTGCTTTTTATTGTAAACTGACTTATCACAGCAAACATCTGTTAACAATGGTCAATTTTTTTGGAAAATTCAATTTATTTTATTGTAAAAACAAATTATCTGACGGGCACATGCTAACAAAGGTTAGTTTTTAAAATTTTAGATGTGCTTTTTATTGTAAACTGACTTATCACAGCAAACATCTATTAACAATGGTCAATTTTTTAAAATCTCTAACCTGTTATTTTTATTGTAAACAAACCTGCTATAATTAGACATTTACTAACAATAGTTAGTTTTCAAAACTTTAAATGTATTTCTATTGTAATCAGACCTACTACAACAGACTTCTGTTAACAACGGCCAACTTTCTAAAAATACTCAAAACTCTACCGGCTGAACATATCTAATTAATATGTAGAGTAATAATTATATTGCCTTTTTTGACATCATCATCTTAATACAAAAAGAAAGATTAAATTTGAAAACATATTTTTGTATATTTTCTTAACAGTTGTTCCTAAAGCGTATTGAAACCTGACAATATGTTATACGTTGGTTTCACAAAGGTCTACGTGCACAGTTTGTTTGTTTTTTAGAATTTCGCACAAAGCTACTCGAGAGCTATCTGTGCTAGCCGTCCCTAATTTAGCAGTGTAAGACTAGAGGGAAGGCAGCTAGTCATCACCACCTACCGCCAACTCTTGGGCTACTCTTTTACCAACGAATAGTGGGATTGACCGTCACATTATAACGCCCCCACGGTTGGGAGGGCGAGCATGTTTGGCGCGACTCGGGCGCGAACCCGCGACCCTCAGATTATGAAGCGCACGCCTTAACGCGCTAGGCCATGCCAGGCCTACGTGCACAGACAGAGAAGAAATATATTATAAAAAAATCTCTGTGCCTTTAAACATACGATTTTAAAAGTGGATAAATTACCAATAACTAAGAGAAATTGCTAAGAGACTCTGTAGTTCTTCCTTCTTAAAAATGTTTCTCAATTCACTCCTGAAAAATAGAGACCAACTCTCCGAAAACATTAGAGTTGAAATGTGGTATAAATCAGTTTATGTTACAGGTCTAAGTTATCGGAGAATTACAACATAAAAATAGGTTAGGTAAAAAGTAAGCGGACATAGATAAGAGAGATTAACTAATAAATTACTTAATTTAATACATGTTGAAACTAGGCCTGTAATCCTGAGTAATGTGTTTTATTAGGACAAATGAGAACAGGCAATATTTATCAAACGTAGCTAAGATTTCTTAGATTTAAAGAGTTAATAAATTGTATTTTTATTCCGAACAATTTGAACTAGGAAATGTCGAGTTTATCCATATCAATTTTAAAGTTTTGGAAACTTGTAAGTCCGTTTACTATTATATCGCATTCAAACACGTGTGATTTATAATAAAACTTACAATAGTTTCAGCACACGAGGCATACTCATAGAACTACGTAATGACACTCACAATGCAAGCCTAAACAAGTGTTTGTGCAATTACTTCTATGTCATCTTTATACGGCATGGGAAACATTTCCGTAGTTTATGAATATTTATAGAACGTTTGGGCAAAAACCTGTCAGTTTTGTTGATGATGCTATACATTACATTGATAAATCGTCATCAATAAACAAACTAATTACTAACTACTGTAAGTCGAAACTCTCCAGTAAATGAAGCAAGAAAATTATTAACTGTTAGGTTTTGAAGTCATGGATGTGTTTAGATAGAAGTGCACGAGAAATTGTGCATTTATTGTTCAGCAACACTGAACACGTCAAGCTTTAATAAATCATTGTAATATAATTACGTTGATGTAGTCAGTTTGAACGTAACTAGAATGCAAATTATATACCAATAACACCCAACAACTTTAGGTCTAAGAATCAAACATATTAAGGTTACTATGTCACCATTCTAGATTAAGTTACGTGACTTTTTGTCTGACATGATTCTAAAATCTGGGTAACAGTCTCGCCATTCAACCAATTCACTCTTCATTAAGTTCTTTAAAAACAACGAGCAGTTTTGGTTCTTGATATAGAGAGCATATGAATATTAAAAAACATTATAATCACACACTGATTAAGACAGCAAAACTATATCCTGTTAACGAGTCGTAAAACCCACAACAAGAAGTGTAAACAGAACAGAAAAAATGTTTCGTAAAAGTATGTGTCACACCTGGATATTTTACAGAATATAAATAGGAAAAATAAATTAAAAGTTTATTCGAAATACTGTGTTATGGGTAATTCTGAGTGATAATGAAGTTTTAAAGAAAAAATCAAAACTACTGAGCTCTAACAAATATTGAATATTAAACAATTGTCCAATCAAGAGCAGAGATATTTTTGGTTTATTTTGAATTTCGCGCAAAACTACACGAGGGCTGTCTGCGTTAGCCTCCTTAATTTAGCAATGTAAGACTACAGGAAAGGAAACTAGTCATCATCACCTACCGCCAACTGTTGGGTTATTCTTTTACCAACGAATAGTTGGATTGACCGTAATTTTATAACGCTTCCCACGGCTAGCTAAAAGGCCGAGCATGATTGGTGCGATGGGGATTCGAGCCCGCCACCTTCGGACTACGAGTCGAATGCCTTAACCACCTAGCTATGCTCCAATCAAGCGGACAGATATTTTTAAGAAGCTCAAGATTCTGTTTATAATTTATGTTGTTATTAAATATTCATGCATACTCTTAATAATACTCTTCTGTTTATAATTTATGTTGTTATTAAATATTCATGAATACTCTTAATAATACTCTTCTGTTTATAATTTATGTTGTTATTAAATATTCATGCATACTCTTAATAAATTGGTGAAGAATTCTTAATATTTTTGTTCTTATACAAATGATAAATAAAGATTATCATTTTCGTGCTTTATTCTGATTAATTAGTTAAAAGCATCGTTTAAATAGAGGTTAAAATCTATTTTACACCCGATGGGGGGATGATTTTTGCAACCACTTATGTGGACTGTTCAATTTACAAATCTCTGATTACGTAAACCTGAAAGCTGTAAACATGCAGTCACAAAGTAATCTTATTGCCACGATACTTGCATGTATACTTAGGCCTACTAACTCATACTTACGAACTATCGCTTAGATCGAAAAGCTTAGAAGCACGCCTATATTAAAGATGTACATTTCGGCTACTGAAAAATCCTACATCTAGGCCTAGTTATGTAATTCGATTGGTAAGAACATGAGAATCACAAGAACAAACACATAATTTGTAGGCCTGTGATGCAATAAAACAATTCAACAGACCAAACTGTAGGGGGGATGATTGTATGCACCATATCCCCCACTTAAAATGAAGGGGGGATGTATACCCCCATCCCCCCAGGATCTTCGCCCCTGGTAATTATAGTGTTAATTTCTTTTAAAATGAATACAGCTTCTGTATGAAGTAGCCTCCTATAATTATAGTGTTAATTTCTTTTAAAATGAATACAGCTTCTGTATGAAGTAGCCTCCTATAATTATAGTGTTAATTTCTTTTAAAATGAATACAGCTTCTGTATGAAGTAGCCTCCTATAATTATAGTGTTAATTTCTTTTAAAATGAATACAGCTTCTGTATGAAGTAGCCTCCTATACTTATAGTGTTAATTTCTTTTAAAATGAATACAGCTTCTGTATGAAGTAGCCTCCTGTAATTATAGTGTTAATTTCTTTTTAATTAAATACAGCTACTGTATGAAGTAGCCTCCTATAATTATAGTGTTAATTTCTTTTAAAATGAATATTGCCACTGTATGAAGTAACATTTCTGTAATTAGATTAATTTGTTTTTAAATGAATACAGCTACTATATTAAGTAGCCTTCTGTAATTATATTAATATGTTTTTAAGTGAAGACAGCTACTGTAGTGTGTAGTCTTCTGTAATTATAGTGTTTGTTTTTAAATGAATACAGTTATTGTTGTGTAAATTATTATTTAAATGAATTAAATTGTTATACAATTATTATTCGAGTTACAGCTACTACAATGGCTACTGTAGTGTGTAAGGTGTAATTATAATGTTAATTTATTTTTAAATGTGTATGTGTGTTTTTTTTTTCTTATAGCAAAGCCATATCACCGATATTTTTAAATGAACACAGTTCACGTAATGTGTAGTCTTCTATAATTATCGTGTTAGTAATTTTAAAGGCGTAGATCTACTGTGCTTCAAGTTAATGGATATAATTGTCCCTAAATGAGTTCACTTGATGGGTGACTGACTGAACTAGTACAAAAAAAGAAAAAATCGGTTCAGTCCCCTCATACTACGGCTTAGCCTAACAAACGTATGGGGCACGTGTATTGGTAAAACTAGTTTGATTTCGACCCGATCTTAGATTACCTTCATTATATTCCACTTGCTGTAAATATACTAGCCACTGAATCTTATGAATCTCCGCCAGTGAAGATTGTGCCTTGGACTTGATAGCTTACGACGTTTATATGGATATATCTTACTTATCTTCTAAAATTTCGTGTTTAAAATTTAATCTTTTACTTTTATTATTTCAGCCTTCTTGTTATGTTTATTTATGTTAGTTTGATATAGATCTCCATTGTCAACAGTTTTGTATTTTCATTGTACTCGGAACTGACCAGATAAAATATATTTCTTATTCACCATTTCAATGTAATCAGATAAGTTATACGGAACATTTCATTTGTATTAAATACCACAGTATCCGTCTAAATCACTCGACGAATTTTCGCCAGTGCAAGTTCATAATCGTAAGTCAGAAATGTATACACTTATGTGTGTTTCCGATATTGAAATTGTGGTGCATGCATCTTATCACAGTTAGGAAAATAAACTATTCATGAAACCTACGCATTTTAGGTCATTTTTAAAGTAAAAAAAACAAAACCTAGTCATTTTTCACGTCTAAGTCTTCGATCTACAAACTCGCATTCGGTGATTTTTTTTTTACTTATTTTATTTAAACTTAGATATATATATATGTATGTAAGGGGAACAGTTTGCTGGTCTTTTGTTTTTGTTAACTGTTAAATATGAGATTAAATGGAAGCGATTCAATTTTTTTTTTTAAATCACATTACGGCATTCCTTCTTTCCATAAACGTCCTTGGTGGACTTAGCAAATAGTCCGATGTGGCTCTGCTATAAGAAAACAAACACTTTCGTTATCCATTTTGTGGTACGGCATGGCCAAGCGTGTTAAGGCGTGCGACTCTTAATTTGAGAGTGGCGGGTTCGCATCCCCCTCGCGCTAAACATGCTCGCCCTTTCAGCCGTGGGGGCGTTATAATGTAACAATCAATCTCACTATTCGTTGGTAACAAGAGTAGCCCAAGAGTTGGCGGTGGGTGGTGATGACTAGCTGCCTTTCCTCCAGTCTTACACTACTAAATTAGGGATAGTTAGCGCAGATAGCCCTCGAGTAGCTTTGCGCGAAATTCAAAAACAAACAAACAATCATTATCCATTTTAATTTATGACTCGTATCTTTTTGTATAACAAAATTTAAGAAACAGTGACAAGAAATCGAAACATAATTATCAAAAGAAAGACAGTGGCTATTAATAATTCAAAAAGCTTCTTATAAGAGTTGTCGATTTTTAGCATTACACGTATTTGAAGAAACGTTCTGGGATGGTTAATGATGACAAATTCAACTCGGAAACTTTGACAATGGTTGTCACTGGAAACGAATGTGATGCGTATGTCCATACTTATTAACGTGTACAGAAATACCCGTGACATATACGCGTTGTTTAGTTAACAGCCAAAAGGTAAATACGTCAGGTCAAATATAAAAACAATAATAAAACATTCGGAACGAAGACAGAACCCGATCAACATAAGGATGTATCACGAAGCTTATTCCAAGTAAATAAAACCCAAGCTTATTGATTATAACGTAAGAGGACAGTTTTTCTAAAATATCAATTTCAAACGTGCTGCATTCATCATTAATATTTTGCTTCCGTCATCCCCCCCCCAAAAAAAAATCCAAATTTTTATTTGTTTAGGATACTTTTATTTCCATAGCTGCTTATCGCCTTCGACGATTGCTAGAATTTCCCAAATATTGAATCTTCTTAAACACTTACACGCTAACTCTAGTGTTTATGAGACGTTTTCCGATATTCTTTTGCTAAAGTAGCTGAACTGAAAACAAACTGAGCATGCGCATTAGAACAGCTACAAAAGATTGAATTCAACAAACGAACACAGCCGTTAAATCTTTAGCCCACGCTTTGAATTTGAAGTGAGACTACCTACTGTTTATTCAAAAGCCGCCCTGTTCTTTTAGAGTACTGCAATTCTAACTGCCCTGCTGCTCTCTCATTTTAAGGGAGCATACTGCATATTCCTTTGTGTTTGTTTGTTTTTTTCGTAAAAAGTCAATAAGTAAAAAGAAGACGGTGCAATCGAGGATTGTCATTTAAATTGAAACTAACTATCTTTTACATTTGAAATATATACATAAATAATTATACGTCAGAGAAATAAAAAGAGTAATAGTTTTAACTGACAGGAAAATTTATACAGATTGACCAATGCTCCCTATAACTAAAATTCCCACAGAACCCCCCGCTGACCTGTCTTTCGCTAGGGGTTATCTGACATTTCGAGATAAATCACAACTAGCTTAGTGGCTGTAAAACTTTCGTCCACAAATAGACTTTACTGTATGACCACCCACTAAACTTGTGTAGGCTGAAGTCACATAGTAGACACCATTAAATGTAAAGTGTATATTTAAGAAAATAATAGAAGAAATACAATGTTATAGTTCATCCTAACTTATAAAGTTTACAGTTAAATTAGATCATTTTAGTTTATCCAAATAATACTGAAGTTTCGTAAGGTAATTCCTACGTTTTGTTAATAATTTAAGAAGTGTTCCAGCTAAAACCTATTTAATCAAAACACTATAAGTATAAAAAAGGGCTGCTCTCAAAAGGATAGAGTGTGCGACGACTTAAAGAAATAAATTGAGAGCCAAACTGACAGTTACATTTATAGTGTTGATAAGAATTTTTCAGCAAACATCCACTTTACTCAGCTAAGCCACGTGTTTTGTTTCATTCATCATCATGTTCGTAGTTAACCTTTTTTCATACCTAAGGTGTTTTTAATTTTACAGGGTGTTTAGAAAGTCAATGTGCACTTATATATTTATTAACAGACATGTTTCAATATAGAATACAGGAGGTAAATATGAATGACAACTATAAACAATGTTGAAAGTGGCCCCCGTTGGCATCAATACAGGCCTGGATCCTTCTTATTTTGTTTCTAAACACCGCTATCAGTTGTTGGCTTGAAATAGACTGAATAAAATATGATTATAAAATTGCACAATGACTTTCCGAACACCTTGTATATATTTTATTTTTGTTAATATACACCAACAAACCATAGTGAATAATAAAGTGACACCAGATAGTAACCCACATTAAATTTAGAATCGCAGTCTTATTATTTGGAACAGACTAATTATACTTTACAGAACCAACCAGATTGTTTTAAATACGTGGTGGTAGTTTTTCCTCTAAAAATACTGTTAATGACTTTATAGTAACGCTATTGAATCTAGATTATCAGTTTCACGTCACCAACCGCATGCACTCGATACAGCCATATCAAGCATCATTATTTGTGCTAATTTGCTTAACTTAATGTCATGTTACGTTAAACGCTCTTTAATCAGAATAATTTCACAAGATTTAGCAAATGTTGGCTTAAAAGTTGTAAATAAATAATAACCGTCTACTTCTATGATTCTTTTGAAAATAAAAGTTTTGTTCAAAACTGAACGATTTGTACTGAATAATTTTGCATGTGTGGTTTATATTTAAACCATATTTGAAAAATAACTGTAGGTTTCAAAAATCAATCAGTGTAGCAAATTTGAAGAAAAAATACACAAAAGTCACGCACGTTTTCTATTAAATAAAGTTTCCATATTTTCGGGGGAAGGGAGATATACTGAATATTTTATATCTCTCGTGTTTTTAATGGACTGTCTTGTAATTTGGTATATGAGGTAAGAGATTATTAACGCATATCAACTGAAAATTGTTTGTTTGTTTTTAAATTAAGCACAAAGCTACACAATGGGCTATCTGTGCTCTGCCCACCACGGGTATCGAAACCCGATTTTTAGCGTTTTAAGTCCGCAGACATACATCTGAGCCACTGGGAGGATCAACTAAAAATATGTGATAGTTTCGATTACCACAGTCCGAGCTACAAAAAGTGGAATATCGATAATAGTTTCGATTACCACAGTCCGAGCTACAAAAAGTGGAATATCGATAAAGTATGAATTCCTTTTGTAACTCACAGTGTGCCCTGAAAAGGTTGTTTTGGTACACACGACGCACTGTTCTTGTTTTGTCTAGCTATATCTGTTTGTGAATTAAATGACTTAAATGACAGGGGAATTGTATTACTCTCAGACACACACAAAAAAAATAGCATGTATATACAGATTTATATTAACAAATTCCAGTTCATTACAAAATTGTAAATAAAAACCAAAACTAGCTGTGTTACGCTGCTTTTAAAATTTTAAACAAGAAAGCGCCGACACAGAGAAAAAAAGACATTCTTATAGTTATGTTTAAGATCATGTCCATATCACTAAAATCAGTTAAACGAACAAATTGCGTTTTAAATGCACTTGTAATATTGATCCCCTGAAAGAAAAACTTCTTGTAATTAAAGCAGTGTCGACCTATGTGCATGTGAAACGAATCGGTCGTCTAAATGCACGTGGTTGAGTTACATTCTTTCTTGTTTATATCCATTAAAAAACCCCAGCTATAGCTAGTAACCAGTCATATGTGTGCTAGGAATTCTCAACGTGAAAAATAACTCATGTTCATTAGAAAAGAATACAGATCCAGTTTCTCGTTCTCTTTCTGCTCTTTGTATCCACTAAATATTTACCTAATAATACAAATTTGATGTACGTAACGCTCGATCCCTCTGAAAAACATAACAAAAGATAGAAGTAGCGAGGGAAAAGAAGTAAAATTTGGGATTGCGATACCCTGTAACTCGTCGTCGATTGTAGACGTGAAAGCAACACGAGAGCTGCAGAAACTGGGATTTTTAGACTGGTCTTACGATCGATCATAACAATGAATCTTGAAGTTAGGTTTGATTAGGATTTTAGTTTACTATAAAGAAAATTAATGTAAGGTTAGTTAGCAATGAAGGCCCACGAGAAACAATCAATGGTCCGTGTATTGTAAACGAAAATAAATTTTTGTAACTTTGAAAATGGGAGAACAACAAGTGTGTCGAGCGCTTCTCTTTGAAAACAGAGACTAATAAGGACGAAACAATGCTTGTAACATGGTGTTTGTAATGTGCTTGTAACATGGTGTTTGTAATGTGCTTGTAACATGGTGTTTGTAATGTGCTTGTGATAACCGAGAAACTATAGAACTCCACCCTTTATTTCCCACGATTCAAAGAATTTTAGCTTATGGACCCCCTGATTTTTCTTTTTAAATAAAAAGGTTGGAATCTATACTATCACATATATAGCTGTGACATAAAAGAAATTTTATTTTTTGCTATATTATTTCATCCTGTCAATGATACAGTGGTTATGTATTTCACCTGACTTATCTGTTTTTGTTTTCTTTTACATAACTTGAACACAGTTATTACAACTTATCGATTTTAACGGAGCTGCACAGTTTGCACTTGACATTTCTAACGGTAGTCGTAATTGATTTGGCTTCCATGTGCTCCTCACCTTCCTTGCCTGTAGTTCTGCACGACATACAAGGGTAATTTGAACGTTAGATTGACTTTGAAAATCAATATCGAGGTACTTGGTCAATATAATATCTATGAATTTTTATTGACAAACTTATAGACCATATTTTACTAATTCTTTAAACCTATTTACTTTGCGATTGCTGTTTTATTTCTTGTTGCATCTTTACATGCAAAGATATGCAATTAGCTATCTACGCTTTATCTAACGCGGGGAATCCAACCCCGAACATTAGATTTCTAAGTCCGTAACGTAGAAGGAAGAGGTTCAATACCCAAATACCCATACAGAGAGAAAGAGTCCGTAAACGTATCGCTGATCCACATAAGGACTCTACTTTGAGAATATTTGATTTAGTATTTTCTTTGGTTTATTTTAGAAGCTTGATACACGAGGATTTTATTAATTTAAGTAGAAGATTTAAGTTTTGGCTGTGGTTTCACCATCTCGTTCATTTTGGGAGTGAACAGATTGTATATAATACCAACACACAAACCGCCGTTTGTTCTTATTTTCACTTAATATATTACTTTTAAAACACACGTTTAATGAAAATACACAATAAACGTATTAATTACAAATAGTTTTCATAACCTAACCTGAGGAGATTTTTGTGTTTTCTAATCACTGGACGATTTCTGTTTCACAGACAAATTGGTTGCTTTAGAACAAGGTCATATTGGGCTATCTGTTTTTTCTATTGCGGGCGAATAGAACCACGGATTTTAGTGTTGTAAGTCCTTAGACCTACTGCTGTAAAACCAGAGGAACTACGAGCAAGAATATTGTTTGTTTTTTAAAATTAAGCAAAAATCTGCACAATGGGCTATCTGTGCTCTGCCCATCACGGGTATCGAAACCCGGTTTTTATTGGTGTAAATCCGCAGACATACCACTGTACCACTAGGGGCGAAGTAAGTAGACATCTCAACATTGGTTTGGTTTTTGTTTGTTTTGAGTTTTGCGCAAAGCTACACGAGGGCTATCTGCGTTAGCTGTCCCTAATTTAGTAGTGTGAGACTAGAGAGAAAGCAACTAATCATCACCACTCACTGTCAACTCTTGGACTACTTTTTACTAACGAATAGTGGGATTGACCGTAACATTATAACGCCCCAACGGCTGAAAGGGCGAGCATGTTAGATGTAATGTAGATTCGAACACGCGATTCTCAGATTACAAGTCGAACGCCTTAACCCACCTGGCCATGCCGAGCCAGATTGTAGTTGAGAAAAGGTATTTATATTTCGTATTCAAAGCAAATATATTGAGTCTATCTCGAACCGAATCCTAATCGTGAACTACTAACCAGAGGAAAGACAGCCAGTCAACAGTAACTTGATACCTGTCACCCACTCTAAGGGCCTGACTGCCAATTTTGTAATGCATCCTTAGCTTAAAGTACAGAGAATATTTTGCGGTATCACACGGATTGGAACATGGTTTGCCAGCTTCAAAATTTGAAGTTTTGTCATAGAATCAGTTCATAGTCTTCAGAAAAGAAAAAGGAGAAGAAAAAAATCAGAAAATACACATAAAAATAATCAAAACTATTTTTTAGTCACACACACATAAAATAATCAAAACTAGTTTAGTCACACACACATAAAAATAATCAAAACTAGTTTAGTCACACACACACATAAAAATAATCAAAATTATTTTTTAGTCACACACACATAAAAATAATCAAAACTATTTTTAGTCACACACACATAAAAATAATCAAAACTATTTTTAGTCACACACACATAAAAATAATCAAAACTATTTTTAGTCACACACATAAAAATAATCAAAACTATTTTTAGTCACATACACATAAAAATAATCAAAACTATTTTTAGTCACACACACATAAAAATAATCAAAACTATTTTTAGTCACACACACATAAAAATAATCAAAACTATTTTTAGTCACATACACATAAAAATAATCAAAACTATTTTTTAGTCACACACACATAAAAATAATCAAAACTATTTTTAGTCACACATACATAAAAATAATCAAAACTATTTTTAGTCACACACACATAAAAATAATCAAAACTATTTTTAGTCACACACACATAAAAATAATCAAAACTATTTTTAGTCACACACATAAAAATAATCAAAACTATTTTTAGTCACATACACATAAAAATAATCAAAACTATTTTTTAGTCACACACACATAAAAATAATCAAAACTATTTTAGTCACACACACATAAAAATAATCAAAACTATTTTTAGTCACATACACATAAAAATAATCAAAACTATTTTTAGTCACACACACATAAAAATAATCAAAACTATTTTTAGTCACACACACATAAAAATAATCAAAACTATTTTTAGTCACACACACATAAAAATAATCAAAACTATTTTTTAGTCACACACAAGGCTGTTCATCAGAATATATTTAAAGTTCTAGAATGTTTGATAAGCTTAACTTATTTGCATACAATCAACGAAACTTCAAATATTTATGAAGAAACCTCAAAACTGGCATAACAACAGCGATCCCACTTTTATAATGAATGGAAGTTACAGTGATTAACTTTGAATTGAAATATGGAACTTATCAAGTTGAGAAGAATCAATACGTCGTTCAGAAACAAGTTCTTTGTCTCGCAGAGAAAAATCAAACAATCATTTGAAGACCAGTCTTCTTTACGTCGCACAGAAAAATCAAACAAGCTTCGGAATACCAGAATTTCGCAATTCGCTTATAGAAAAACTAACTTGCTCTTACTTGGTGAAGGAAAAAAAAATCAGACAAACGACTTTTTAAACTACTTTTCTCTCATCACGTCTCAGAGGAATGGAAGCTGTCAAATAAATAGAATCGGAAGCTAACCAATTAGGTCATGGAGCTCATTCGAAAGCAGAGATCGTTAACTGAATAGATCTGAAATTGTTAACGCCACAGAGGCACTTGCAAACAGATATTGCATTTCAACGGACAGAACGATTCGTAACGCATACGTCAAGTAATTTTCAAAGCTAGTTAGTCTACTCACGAGTGGCCTTCAGATAAACGACATGCTGTTAGATACTTTGAGCTGTACCTTTATCGAAAAATAAAGCATGCATCAAAGTGAATAAATAAAACCGGAAACTTTGAAATGTAGATTTCAAAAAATAAAATAAAATCTCGATGGAGGGAACGTATAATGAATGTGAGTAAGATATAGATAACAGGTTTGTGAGACATTGTTGATGAGAAAAATACCACGACATTTCCTTTCGAATTGCAGGAATATTTTTGGTAAAACTATTTTATAATTGCTTCCTACTGCCTCTAACAATAATGAAAACAGTGTTTTTTAATTAATTCTAATGGATATTATAACTGATACTAAATTAAATAATATGAACGATTTTTTGTTCTTTTTAATTTCGCGCAAAGCTATACAAGAGCTATACACGCTAGCAGTGTAAGATTAGAGCGAAAGAAGCTAGTCATCACCACCCCCCGCCAACTCTTGGGCTATCCTTTTACCAACCCCTGATGGGATTGACCGTCACATTATAACGCCCTTATAGAAGAAAGGGCCAGCATGTTTCATGTGACGGGGATTCAAACCCTTAACCATTAGATTACGAGTCGAGTGCTCTAACCATCTGACCATGCGGGACCTAGTAAGACTGTCTTCCTAAAAAAACACTATTAGACTTTGTAGAATACATACAATATGCCTAGTGAAACCACCCACCTTTAGAACATTAGTAACACTATCCGCCTATAGAAACTTATTAACTCAATCTACCAAATAACATCATTCGCCTTTGTAAGACATAATTATATAGTAACTGTCAACATGTGTAAAGCAAAATACTTTGTCAAGAACTCACTTAATGTTATATACAATAAAAATCATTACTTATATGAATAGATGAATATAATCATAATATATTTAAGTCATAAAGTCAAAGTGATGTAACAGTAAGGTTTTACTCTAAATTATTACACGACATTTAAAGACACTATCACGCAAAATCCATTCTTTTTAGAGTTCGTAAAAATCTACTAGACAAATGGAGTAAAACGCTATTCGTTAATTCATGGTATTATGAGTTATGTTAAAATTGTATTTAATGGCATCATCTGCCTATAGAAACACCATTTGCCTTGTAAGACATTTATAACAAATTTATAAAGTTGATTTAATATTTAGTATTTTAAATGAAACTAAATATTTTGTGAAGAACATTTTTTATTGTTATGCTAAATCAAGAAAAAAAATACAAATAATAGATTTACATTTTTAGAATATATAATTAAACCTAAACATTGATGATGCAATCATACTTTTCAGACACATAAGAATGGGTTCACCACCCTATTGAACTATCTGCCTATGCAAATACTACCCTTAGTAATACCAACCACATTTGTAAAGGGTACACTATATGTAAAACTATAAAGTTGATAAGACTAACCGGTTACCTGGCCATGCCGGGCCTAATATGAGTGACACAGTTACTTACAATCTATTTTATTATTATATACTTGAAAACTCAACATTTTAAAAAAACGTATCACGTGTTTCTAATGGTAGGTCGAGAATAAGAAATGTTAACGACTCATTTTTGTTTGAAACTTCCTGTAAGGAATATTTCGCGTTATCTTTCTACGAGAAGTGAGTTACTGTAACCTACACAGAAACAAGTAAAGTAACCTTCAATGTAGTCACTATACAGAAGACTGTTTGGATTCTGTCTTCTATGAATTGCCCTAGGTATTCAAGGTAGGCACTATACAAAGGATTGTTTGGATTTAGACTAAAATAGGTTTGATTTATTGACGTTTTGCTGGCCTATAGTGTTCACATGCGAAACGTTTATAACACAATGAATAAGCTTTTCAGTTGCTCTGACTTTTCTAAAAGCAAACACGGAAAAAAGTAAATTTTTTTCTTTCAAAGTAGGATTAAAAATATTTTCCAGCAGTTGATACTTCTTAAGTGAGATGAAAAAAATATCTTTGTTAAAAACGCTTACAATTCTCTGTTTTTAATTATTGAAATTTAATTTTGTTATATGAAATTTCTGTTATATTCTTCTCTCTTGTTTTAAAAAGTGTTTGGTTTAGTTTTATCTTTTAAGAATAAGCTGTAATTTTAACTGTTAAATATTGGTTTAGTTCCATCTTCTAAGAATAAGCTATAATTTTAACTGTCAAAAAATGCAAACCTGATATCTATTACTCTTAAAAACACTGTTTGTTTTATTCTCAATAGGCTACAAATTATATGTTTGTTTGTTAGATTCAAATCAAACACATATTAAGTTGTCTCCTCCACGGAACACAATTGTATGAACAAAATATGTATTTTTACATCTCATAAAGTTTCTCTTGAAATGATTATTCCAAAAACTATTTTTTTTACTTTTAGGCAGTTTCAACCAAGACCACTTCAAAAGTGGAAAATAATTCAATCTTACCTAAAGTTCTTATCACACTGTACCTAGTGCTCAGTTTTCTTTACTATGAAGTAGTGTAGATGGCCCGGCATGAAAAGGTGGTTAGGGCGCTCGACTCATAATCTGAGGGTTGAGGGTTCGAGTCCCGTTACACCAAACATGAGCGCCCTTTCAGCTGCACGGAAGTTATAATGTGAAGGGCAATCTCACTATTCAGTGATAAAATAGTAGCCTAAGAGATTCGCGGTTGGTGGTGCTGACCAGTTGCCTTTTCTTTAGTCTTACACTACTAAATTAGGGGCGGATAGCGCAGATAACCATCGTGTAGTTTTGCTCGAAATTTATAAAAAAATAACAATAAACAAATATATGAATTAAAACTAAAGCTAAATAGCACAGAATCTTATCGCGTAAATGGTTTCACTTGACACAAACAGATCATACGTTCGCTAGATACAGTTGACGTTTAAATGATTAAATGTATTTCAACCACTAAGAAGTCTGATCTCCAAGGTAGCTACTACATAAAAGACCGTTTGGAAATCTGTCTGCTGTGAATTACCCTGGGTACTTTCGGTAACTCACTTTGTAAAAGACTGGATTTAGACTGCGATGGATTTAATTTATTGACGTTTCCCTGATCTACGGTGTTTACATGTGGAACATTTACAACACAATGAATAAGATTTGCAGTTGCTTTGGTTTACAATCTCTTCTTAAAAAAATAAAAAAGGCAAAAATATTCGAATCAGAGAAGCAGAAACATATTTTTCTGGAATTGTTGCTTCATAAGGAAAAAGGACAAATCGTTTTGTTTAATAACCTCACAATTCTCCAGTTTTCTTATTGATTGAAATGTAATTGAATGAAATCTTAGGAACATTATTTTTTGTTCATTGTGTATGTGTGTGTTTTCTTATAGGAAAGCCAGGTCGGGCTATCTGCTGAGTCTACTGAGGGAAATCGAATACCTGATTTTAGCGTTGTAAATCCATAGACGTACCGCTGTACTAGCGGGAGACTTTTCGTTCATATTTTAATGCAAATATATTGACTTAGTCCTGTCTTCTAACAGTGAGTGTTAATATTAAATGTCAAAAAGTATAAACCCAATCTTCTAACAGTGAGTGTTAATATTAAATGTCAAAAAGTATAAACCCAATCTTCTAACAGTGAGTGTTAATATTAAATGTCAAAAAGTATAAACCGAATCTTCTAACAGTGAGTGTTAATATTAAATGTCAAAAAGTATAAACCCAATCTTCTAACAGTGAGTGTTAATATTAAATGTCAAAAAGTATAAACCCAATCTTCTAACAGTGAGTGTTAATATTAAATGTCAAAAAGTATAAACCCAATCTTCTAACAGTGAGTGTTAATATTAAATGTCAAAAAGTATAAACCCATTCTTCTAACAGTGAGTGTTAATATTAAATGTCAAAAAGTATAAACCCAATCTTCTAACAGTGAGTGTTAATATTAAATGTCAAAAAGTATAAACCCAATCTTTTAACAGTGAGTGTTAATATTAAATGTCAAAAAGTATAAACCCAAGATTTATATTTCTGTTGAAAACACTGTTAGAATTTTATTGAATAGACTGAGTTATAGTTGTGAGAAAAGAGGTTACAATACTAAAAATATTCATCTTGAAATGAATTAATAAATTATTGTAAAAATGAATCTTTCGTTATTTAGTTTCTATGTTGTGTCAAAAGTGTAAAATAATACACTGTTATCGAGATTTGCTTTCATGCTACATCTAGTGCTCAGGTTTTCTTTATCTTGTAGCAGTGTTAGTTGTAATATGATACGATATGCTAACATGGATAACAAAACTGAAACCATAGCCCAGATGAGTGGTGCAGTTTCATGTAATATCAGTTATCAACGAAGAATAGCATCATCCGACAGAAGTCAGGAAGTCTGTGTTGTCTAATGTCAGCTAATATCTTTTCTATCACAGTAACGAAGTTATTTGAACGTTTTCTCTGTGTTCTTTTCAATTACAGTTAGTTTTTTTTAAAAAATGGCCGTCATGTTAAAAAATCTATGAGAAAAAATTACGAATAAATTTACAAACGTGAAGAACAAAAAAAAAGTTACACCGGTTGAGGCAATATTTTTTTAGGAATTAAAACTAAATTACATTTAATTAATTTTTCTTTTCCTTGTCTCGTAAATAAAACAATTTTTAATCCATTTTTCTTTTCCTTGTCTCGTAAATAAACATGCTTTACGATGCAGAATGCTAAGTTAAAAGAACAAGTTAGCAGATTTTTTAAAAATAAAGAAACGATTGATTTTAACTCTTGAAAAAAATACGATAATACGACATACGTCTCCATCAAAGAGTGATACATCACATATCCTCCGTTTCTTTATTTATCTTCGTTACTCTGCAATATAACGAAGACGAGAATCAAAACGTTGATATTAAACATTTCTTCTTAGCCGTGGAATAATGGGTCTGAGTTTGTTGTTTTTTTCAAGTACAAATTTTATCTCTTAACTACATTTCTTGACCGACATGAGATATGACTACAGCTGCGACTATTGAGGATTCCCTCTCAGTTAACCTAAAGTAAAATAATTTCGTTCTAACTGATATATCTAGTGTTACCAAATTAGATGCCTATATATATGAAATAGAGGGAGAAAGCTCTGAAGATGATTTTTCACTTATCTTTTAAAAATAAACAATCAAAGTTTCTCTGTTTCAGACCAAAGCAACACTAGGCAATATGCTGTGTCCAGCGCGGTGTATCCAATCTTGGATTTTAGCGTTGTAAATCCATTAGTTTAACAGTGTCTCATCGGAAAATAAAGACTCAGACGGAATGATATATATATATTAAGAAACTGCCCACTTTAATGACTGTAGGTAAAGAAAGTTTCAATGATGGTCGTATAATTTGCAGAATTTTACTCGTATGTAATTAAGTTTACTTAATGTTCCTGCAACATTGAGGAAATAGCAGAAAAATACATGAACTATTTCGTTATAATATAACAATTAGAAAGTAAGCTAAGGTATATTTAAACATTTGTCTTCGTTTGACACGTTGCTACATTTATCGTATTCTTGGTGTTCGTTAAGACGTACCATATCTGTGGTTCATATTACGTACTTTCTGCATGAAACGTGGACACTCGACTCTCATTCTCAGGGACGCAGGTTCGAATTTTCGTCACGACAAAACATGCTCGCCCTTTTCGCTGTAGAGGCGTTATTACGTACGATCAATCCCATTATTCGTTAGTAAAAGAGTAGTCCAATAGTTGGAGTGGATGGTGTTGACTAGATGGCTTGCCTATAGTCTTACACTGCTAAATTAGGGAGAACTAACGAAGATAGCCGTCGTGTAGCCTTGCGCAAAATTCGAAACAAACACTAAACGTAGCTTATGTTTGAACGATAGCACTGTTCGTCTTTAATCATGTCAGTCTCTCTCTATTTGTTTTTCGTACAAACAGTCACTGTTACTAATAACGTCACTTTGATGTGTTTAAATATTTACTAATCGTACATTAAAGATTGAAATTGATTACCTTCGTTTACCGTTGCTCTTTCGTTCTCAAACTAATCACTTTTGTAGTGTATGCAGTCCGACATAAATAAGTATGCAATGTTAACAGTTAAGCCTTCCACTGAATGCATACGTATTTTTATTGTATATAATTAGACATTGTATTTTGTCGTTGTATTATCGCTTTCTGGTCGTCATCAGTTGGTGTCTTAATACTTTTGTATACAAAAGTCTATATGACGAATTCGGTTATCTATTCATTTTTTGTTCAAGATCTTAACAATATTGATATTATGCTGTGTTGGCGTAGAAACTATAGCGTGCTTAATAACGTTTACATGGAATCAAATTTTTATACTGTGGAAGTGATCTGAAAAAGGCGGCAACCAGAAAACTGAATTATGGATGATTTTCTGAGCACAAATTACTTCTTCTGTTTTAAAAGAGTTTTGGTAATGATCCGAATCGATGGATACTCTAAGGCGTGGGTTGGAGTATTATACATATATCTACTGATATACAAAAGTTTAATCCTCTATTTTTATTAACATAAAAAGAAAGGAGAAAGAATTCTGAAAAAAAAACACAAACCAATTCTTAACTATAGGTACCTGCAATATAGGCGGCATACATCCTATGTAAGTTTAACTTGAACATTATTTTGTGACAATCCGTTTCGCGGCAGGCACGGAACTTCGTGAGTTTGTCAACCATTTCCCATTGAAAACTAGATCTTCGGGTTACTTGAATCACTTTGTATCGCCAGTCAAAAGTTAGGGATCTTATAATGCAAAGCAACATCTTAACCCTAAGCCTGAAAGAATTTACCGAGATATTTTAATAACGTATACATTTAACATTAATGTCTATTATGTCACGTGTGTCAAGTAATAAAAAAATTACTTGCTCTTTAACAAGAGTATTCATTTCTTATTAAAAGAATTTTGTTCTTTCGGATATTTAGTGTAGTAACAATAGGACTAACACCAACCAAACAAAGGTAAAAATGAAATCAAAATACGAACTGCTTATAAGAAATAACAAATTATAATACGAGCAAGTATGGATAAGAACTAGTTAAAATATAAGCGAGCCATAGACTAAAATGTGTTTAATATAAAACAAGTATAGATGAGAGAAAATTAAACGTGTTTGTGTTTTTCTTATAGCAAAGCCACATAGGCTCTCTGGTGAGCCCACCGATGGGAATCGAACCCCCGATTTTAGCGTTGTAAATCCGTAGACATACCGCTGTACTAGCGTGGGGGGCGAGAAAATTAAAAACTAAACACCAGTAAAAATTAATTCAAATATAAGCGAAATAGAAACTAGAAAAATTAACTGAAGAATACAATAAGACTGAATTAATAAAATATAAATGATATTTATTCGAGATGAAATTAAAATCTAATAAAAAAAATTGAGGCAAAATCAGAGTACAAATCATGTATGAACTAAACGCAATTGAAAAAATTATGAAAATCAATAGAAATCTAAACCAAATAAAGTCAACTACTATTTACATTACAAACCTAGTTATAACAACGATAAATTATAATAATAAAGTCAACTACTATTTACATTACAGACCCAGTTTGTAAAAATAGTTTGAAAAACAAAAAGGTGATGCACTTTAAAAGTCAAAATTAGCGGTCCTAAATTAATGTCAATTAAAACAAATATAGTATCACTTACCTGGGCTGGTTGAATCATCAGAAGGACTATAATTTAATACGATATGAAAAAACACTGACGCTTGTTTGTTTGTTTTGAATTTCGCGCAAAGCTACTCGAGAGCTATCTGCGCTAGCCGTCCCTAATTTAGCTGTGTAAGACTAGAGGGAAGGCAGCTAGTCATCACTACCCACCGCCAACACTTGGGCTACTATTTTACCAACGAATAGTGGGATTGATCATCACATTATAACTGAAAGGGCGAGCATATTTGGTGCGACTGGGATTCGAACCCGCGACCTTTAGATTACGAGTCGAACGCCTTAATCCACCTGGCCATGCCGGGCCTGGTTGACACTTAGTTTCACTTATTAAAACGTTTCCTGTTCGTACAATGTTCTTAAAAATATATTAATAGGAAGAGTTTGGTCCTTTATTTGAAATATCCGCTCTTTAAACTGAATAATTTAGTTTATCAAGATTCCTTTATAAATATTTTGTACGTTGTAAGATGTCTCCTGCCGGTGCAGTGGTAAGTCTAAGATTTACAACCCTAAATTCAGCGGTTCGAATTCCCTCGGTGGACTCAGCAGACAGCTTGATGTAGCTTTGCTACAAGAAAACACACACACACCTTGTAAGGTATAATTAAAAGTTACTGTTTCATAACACAATTATGTATATACATATATTAACTCACTAATGTGTCAGTTCTTATAAACAAAGTTACTGTGCATAAAGTGGTGTTTGTGTACCAGAAGGTCGTAGAGTGGAGGTAACCTTATTGTTCTGGGTGGCAAAAAACAACAACAAAACGTAGTATTCTGTAGGAATTAACTTAGAGAAATTCAAGTAAAATTAAAACTGATGTTCACTTTGTTTAGTAGAGGATCATTACGCCATTTTGACAGTTTTTTCAAGTTTAAGTATATTGATAAAATAGTCCACAACATGATTGAAGCGTTTTTCATTTATCATGGTTCACAGAGTGAAAAAGTCGACTGGTGTATCGTGTATGAATTTTTTAAAAAAAGAGATACATAAAATTATCTAAACACATATTTATTAATGGTCTTCAGAGGTCAAGGCTGAAGGACCACATGTTGAAACTACATGGTTTGGGTGTTATCATATTTTATTTGCCTTTTCACGTTGAATGGAATATTTAATTATTAATTAAGATATACATATCCAATATAGAGTTGACAGTATTCTAATTCAATACACATTCAATACATTCACTACTTCTGAGCGTTAGCTCTTAATGCATTAATGGAATTTCCTTATATATAACGTTGAAAAGTTGGAGAACCTTCCATATAAAGAACGTGTAGCTTAAAACGTGAAAATATTTTCTTCGTTTTATTTTTCTGTTTATTTGTTTTATATTATGACAAATAAAAAGACTCCAACAACCTAAGATTAACTGTTCTTAGCTAAACACAAAGCTACACAATGTACTCTGCCCACCATGAGTATCGAAACCCGGTTTCTAGCGTCGGAAGCCCGCTGTGCCACTAAAGGGCGCCCCTAGTAAATAATTCAAGTTCAACAAACGTTTATATTATATTCTGTCCCTATGTACTCATCATACATGGATGAAAACTATTTCCAACTATATTTTTAATAAGAGTTTTAATTAAGTAACATTAATGAGCAAATTAATTAAAAACATTATTGATAATTATAAAATCAATAATTGTATTTCTCTATTGTTTATGTTTCATTAGTTTCTATTATATCTAAAACTTTCAAGTTCTTGTTCAAGTTTCATAAAATATTCTTTGTAAAAATTCATTTTAAAACATTTGCCGAAAAAAACAACATACTACATGCCATGGCCAGGTGGTTAGGGTCGTTTCACTCGCATTATGCGGGTCACGGGTTCGAATCCCTTTCCCACCAAACATGATCGCCCTTTCAGCTGTGGAGGCTTTACAACGTAACGATGAATCCAATTACTTGTTTTTGAAATAGTAGCCCAAGACTTAGTAGTGGGTGGTGGTAGTCCTCGCGTAGCTTTTCACGAAAATCGAAAACAATAGCTCGACATTTTTTATTATTATGAGGAAAAGGTCACACTAACCTGGCCATCCCTGTCCTTTTAAAGACCTAAATTCCGATACGGAGTAAGATGGGTTTAGCTTTTTCAACGGTCTGAGTACATTTTACCAATTTTTAACAGAAACCTTTTTTATGCGTAGGTATGTTTACCTTAATATTTTTTTATATCAATTAAATTAATGGCCTAAACTCAAAAAAACATTGATAAAGCTTTGTAAAAGCAGATGAATGTCACAAGATTTTAAAAATGATTAGATATTTAACACGAGAGAAAAACACATCGGGGTTAGAGAGAAAGCAGCTGTTATGAACCTTTACAAGTAGAACATACTGGAGATTGACGTAATAAAAGATACAGTTTAAACGCTTAAAACTGGCGAAATATTGAACAAATAAAAAATACCAAAAAATATCTTTCAATTAACTTATTTTATCCAAAACTTTGTAAAAATTGCACTACTGCATGGACAGTTTCTAAGAAAGTGTCTTGTTATATGAAATATAGATTGTGTAAAGATTTTTATCCGTAAGAAGAATGGTTGGATAAATGTATAAATACATCGTCCGATAGACAGATAATCCCAAGACAGCTGGTATGGGCATTAAAACTTTTATTAAAATAAAGTAGAGAACAACGTTTCGATCTTAGGTCATCTTCAGGTTAACAAAGATGTTCTCTAATTTATCTTAATAAAAATTTTAATGCCCGTACCAGTCGTTTTGAGATACATTTTTACGTCAAGTGGGTTCTTGTCATCACGAGATAGATGTCTGTGTTTTCTTATAACAAAGCCACAGCGGGCTCTCTGCTGAGTCCACCGAGAGGAATCGAACTCCTGATTTTAGCTTTGTAAATGCGTAGACTTACTGCTGTACTAACGGGGGACCGCGAAATAGATAGTCGTCATGTAACAAGTTACGTTGAAAGTGATAAATCGCTTGATGACTGTCATATTTTTTTCACTGTACAATCATACCAGGGACTCATCCTTCTCGTGAATTAGTTTTACTTTATGTTTTGCCCAGGAAGTAACTTCACCCGTCGGGAGTGTAATAGCGACTAACGCACCATTTCCGTTTCTGAGTCACTCCAGCTGTGTCATTTCCATGGGAACCGTTCGTGAGGGTCCGTGTACACCAAGACTGAAAGAGATTCTCCTGGCAACGCCACTAATACCAATACATCACAGGGGAGAAATGTCTTCGTCACCCGAAGCAGCTGGAATGAGGGAATGGTTTTGTGGCGGTTTCCCTTTGTGTTGCTATGGAAACTGATCTTACCGGAATCTGATGTGTCAACATCAGATGTAGTTACAATACTTTTAAAACCAAAAACTATTTAGTTCCCCCCCACAAAGGCTTACAAATCCGTACAAAACCTAGCTATATGGAACATTTTCCTATGTTGTACTTGTAATCGCCAGGTAAAATTCTGTTGTTTTGTCTCGAAAACAAAAACGCCAATTTTGTTTTACTTGGTTTTTCAATTGCAAGTATGATTACATAAATCTGAATAGCTAAGTAATTGCAAAATATTTAGCTAAAACTAAAACAGTAGCAAATAGCATCACAGAACAAGGCATGTATTGATGAATACACTGTAATGAGCAACGTTTCGAAAGTTGCAATGCATATGGTATATCTATGAACTTACAACACTAGAAACTGGGTTTCGATACCTTTTGTGAACAGAACACAGACAGACCATTGTGTGACTTTGTGCTTTAATTCCAAACAAAAAAAATCAAAAGTTTTCTACCAATCAAATAGACTTGTATTATAATGATATAACAAAAATAATTTTTTATTCGATATTTTTGTTATTTTGTGAACTTTACAATAAAATATGAATATTTATATAGTATGCTCGAAGAAAACACAACAATAAAGAAACGTTAATACAAAAAGAGCATCTATTGTTTCAAACTTCCAAAGTTTTAACCTCATATATCTGTACACGCTTAGCTCTAGTTGATCAAATAAATTTGTTCATGGATCCCAAACTTCCATACTTTAAACCTTATATATCAATACACGTTAAGCTGATCAAATTTATTCTATGGATTTAAAACTTCAAATATGAAATCTCTTAATTCTCCTTGTAAAGTTCCACAGTGGTACAGAAGTATTTCAACGCTAAAAACCGAGTTTCAATACCAGTGGCGAGTAGAGCACAGATAGTCCATTGTGTAGTTTTATGCTTACTTACACACAAATAAACAAATTCTTTGAATATAAACTACTGCATGTAAATACTTATTTTCAACATGCATGTATGAAAAACTAAAGTCTACATTAATAGCCCATTGTTCAACTTTTTACAAGTTAATCTTCAAATATCTAATATTTTTCTTCTGAAGATTACCAAATCTTGATCATTCTTGAGAATGTCAAAGTTCCATATTTCTTAAACATGTCAACCTTTGATTTTTCTTGATATTAAAAAAATGCGTATGTATTTTCAAAATGTCAAACTTTGATCCCTTTTGAGACTATCAAACTTTGATCATTCTTGAAAATGTCAAATTTTGATCGATTTTGAGATTACCAAACTCTGAACTTTCTGAAAATATCAAACTTTGATTCTTTTTGAAAACTTCAGCCTTTGGTCCCTTCTGGGAATGTCAACCTTCAATTTTTCTTGAGATTTTCAAATTCTGATTGTAATATCTTGATATCGTGTTTATATTTATCTGAGAGATGTAAAGTTTTATCTGTTCTGTTAATGTTCAGAATTGATAACGAGCATGTGCACTTATTAGTGCTCAGTTTATCGTAGTTTGGAAACGTAATGTAAATTGACGTCCTTTAATTTACTTTTCTTAATTAATTGTTCTCATTCGTGGCTCGGCATGGCCAGGTGGTTAAAGCACTCGACTCGCAATCCGAGGGTCGCGGATTCGAATCCTCGTCACTCCTTTCAGCCGTGGGGGCGTTATAATGTGACGGTCAATCCTACTATTCGTTGATAAAAATAATAGCCCAAGAGTTGGCGGTGGATGGTGATAACTAGCTGCCTTCCCTCTAATCTTACACTGAAAAATTAGGGACAGCTAGCGCAGATAGACCTCGTGTAGCTTTGCGCGAAATTAAAGAATAAACAAACTTTCATTCGTGTAATTACGAAAATTACTCGTAGAGTTTTAGCTTTGTTTGACACAAATCGTTTTTTTTTTCCTGTTAATCTTTTGTTCACTAAATATATTATGTACTGTAGAAATAGATAATGCTGGCTTTCTTATTTGTTTGATATAAAAACAATGTATTTTCTCAACCTAACAATAACATTTCTTTCAACTGTTAATTCCAAACTAATTTATAAAAAAGTCTATAACTCGAGGTCTTTAACCCGTGTCTTGTTATAGCCTATTAGTGAAGCTTCTAGGGATTACAGTCTTATAATGAGCTTATGAGATTTAGATAAGTTTACTGCACTAAACAGTGGGACAAAATAGCTAATAAGTATGTGTAACTTGCCAATTATCTAGAAAGTTTATATAACTAGAAAAGCTTAGAATTTGCCCAAATTAAGCAAAGAAAAACGCATAACCTTGTTATTTCAATTACTCTGAATTCATTGATGTTTATTTATAATTAGTCGAATAAAATGTAACTTTATGTAGTTTGTTACACAACTATTTTTGTCCTTTTGCATTTCTAATTATCTATTCAAAATGTTTAATAAATAGTTTACAAAGGCCCGACATGGCCAGGTGGTTAAGGCGCTCGACTCGTAATTTGAGGGTTGTGGGTTCGAATATCCGTCACAATGAACATGCTCGCCTTTTCAGCTGTTGTAGCGTTATAATGTTACATTTAATCCCACTATTCGTTCATAAAAGACTAACCCATGCTAAATTAGGGACGGCTAGCGCAGAAAGCCCTCGTGTAGCTTTGCGCAACATTCAACAAACAAACTATATTTATGAAGTGCTTTGTAAGTTTTTATATACTAGAAGGATCATTCTACCAAGACGTGTGACTTCATTTCATGAGTTCGAATAAACAACTCTTTTTCATGTTAGCACAAGCAGCAATACTTTAGTTTTCACTTTCACAAGAATTTACTTTTATAAAACTCTAATCTGATATTCATAAAATTAAATTAAAACATATGACGTCAATTCGTTACCCACAAAGAAATGAATTTACCTTATTATATCGACTGGAGTAAAATAAGAATATTAGTAAAATAAAATAATAACAGAATACCCCAAAAAGAACATTTCTTTGCTCTAAACATAGCAGCAAATAAAGTTTCTAAATTGCTTCCAAGTGGTAAAACTCCATCATCATACTATGGTCTCTTAGTTACGACTTAGATTATTGCCTCTTAATTAAATACGTCATTAGACTCCTGTTTAGTGAATTACATTAGCCGTTACGTTATTGTTTCTAGAGTAATATTCGCCATTAGGCCATTTCCTTTTGGTTACATCCCATATTAGAAGACTATCCTTGGAGTTACATCCGGTGTTAGACTATTGTCTATTCACCTACATCATCCGCTTTTAGACTGCTTTCCAAACAATTACATCAGTCAGCTAATAGACCATTGTCTAGAGAGTTCCAACAGCCATTACGTAAGCTAGTATCTAAACAGCTACATCAGTCATTAGACAATAGTCTAGTGAGCATTATTGCCAAAATATTATTATTTACTATCTTACACAAGCATTTACATCATTGTTTAGTCAGTTGCTTCCCAATTAGATAATTATTAGGTGAATTAAATCCGTCATTATATCATTGTCTAGTCAGTTCCAACTGTTATTAGAGAGACAATTACATCCACCTTTAAACTGGTAATGTATATCCATCGTTAGATCATTTTCTGCTCAGCTTCAACTATCAAAAGATTGTCTGTTGTCTGAAAGGTAACAGATGTTATTACTCTATTGATCCTTAAATAAATTCGCCATTAACTTAGTGTTTACATACCAACATCCGCAGTTAGACTGTTGCTTAGTTAGTCACATCCGTCATTAGACCACTGTTTAATCAGTTCTAACAACCAGTACGTAAAGGATTGTCTAGAATCTATACAGTTTCATCGACCATCATATTAATGTATTGTCAACTAGATTATTGTCTACTTAACTACACGAGCTTCTAGACTATTGTCTATTCATTTTTAATTATGTATCAGGAATACATGATAATGATGTCAGTAAGATGTCAAACATGTACCGAATGAATGAAACTGTTTTTACTCTTACAATCTTTTATTTTTATAGAGTAAAATATTAACTAAAACAAAAAAAAATCTTTAAGTTTTGGGAAAATCTCATTTTAGATATTTACTGTGTACTATTAAACGTTTTTGTTATTGTTGTTTTTTAATTTTATAAATCTATATTATTGTCTAGTTTGCTAAAAATGCTACTAGGGTACTGTCTAGGCAGTTTCAACAACCATTAGTCAAAACAATGTCTTGACAGTTACACCAGCAATTGTTCCAAAATCTAGTTAATTATATCAACATTATGTTATTGTATGTTCACATCCTTTGGTAGACTATTGTCTCGTCAGCTACATCTATCATTAGAACATTGTCTAGTCAGTTAAATCTACCACTAGATAATATAATAGTCAGCTTCAACAACCATTAAATACATAATTGCCTAGTCATTGACTTCAAACATTTATGGCAATTGTTCAGACACCGTGCTCTAATCGGCTGCTTAATGAAGGAGGAAGAAGGTGGATAAAATGATGTCATATTTCCACGAAGTGGAACCAGAGGACGGGTTGCAAAGTCGCCATAAAATTTAACAACGGAAGTTGTATGCTACTAGAATGGTCCAAGAAGTGGCACTATACGACGCATTTGTATAGTGACTGGGGCGACATTATTATTTTAATTTTATAGTAATAGTCACTTATTTTACGATTCTGATAAAAGTCCTAAGCTTTTTCAGAAGTTTCATTTCAAATCTATAGACACTTACCCTGTAGTTAAATATTAAAAACTTACTATGGCAGCTCCTTGGATACTGGATATGACAGTTCATACACAGGTCATCTAAGAGAACCACTAGGTCTTGCCAACATTCGTTGAGCCCTGATACAGTGTGATCATTACCACAATTAATGGCATTTAAATATTGTGTTTCATACAACCTTAAATTACTTTATTTATATAAGCTATTGTTTTATACAATATTAAGTTATCCCATAGAACTAAGAACCTATAAAATCAAACCAAAATTTATTATTATGGAATATAAATAGCTACAAGTCTGCTATATGGTTTAAACTACCCTTACAAATATCAAACCATTGAAGTCTGACTGTAGGAGCTTGTCCATTCTCTTGACTGTAAAAACATAATTTTGAAGGTGGGCCTTGAGGTCTCATGCCGAGACCATCTGGCTACGAGGCCATGAGTGCGTAAAATATAGAGAAGCACTGCGATAATTGGAGTTTTCCCTTGTACAGAGTGGCAGAAACTTCCTTTCAATCTATACCAAACATATAATGACGTTCTTGAATTAGGAGAATGTCTGAATGCGTGACAATAAGACTGACAATATTTCTTATCATTGTATTTCTTCACCAAGAGTTTCTATCAAGGAAAAATGTAACTACATCTGGACTGTACACGTCTTGTGATGTATGCTGTTGTTGATGAGATTTCTATACCTAGTACCTGAGCTCGTGAGTTAAGTACCTTAATAACTCATATAATTAGTGTTTTCACCGAAACTAACAATGAAAAAGTTTCTCACTTCTAATACTTACAATAAAAATACGCAACAAACTATTGCCTAATGTATTCACTTTTATATACCTTCCTTAGTGAGACAAGCTTTGATAACGTTGTCAATGCATATGAGTTTTCACGAACAACTAAATAAATATAAAACTCTGCCTCATCCATCTTTTATTAGTTGAAGTTTTGTTAATCAATGTTTCCGTATGCTTGTTAAGTGTGTGTGATTTTACTTACATATATTAATCATAGCATATTAGGCTATGATGAAATATGAGTCATGTATAAGAAACGTGAATGAATATTTGTATTAGTTATTCAAATACACTTGTTAGAAACTGATCTTCATGAGATGCAATTTATCATAAAAGATTAAGATATATATATACATACGTCAGTATTTTATAAAATAAAATGTTTTTGTAAATAGTATGTTAGTGTACCATGAAGCTTTCTTAACAACTGTTTCAGTATTTAGGATACGTAAGTCTGAGATTTTAGTTACATATACTAAAGAAAGTATACTTGGATAGGGTAAAAAAAAAAAAAGAGTTTTATATAAGAAATTCCGATCTGCCATAGTCCATTTGACTGGGGTGTTCGACTCACAATCTACAGATCACGAGTTTGAATCCCCGTTCCACCACATATGCTAGTTCTTTCAGTCATTTGGTTGTTATAATGTGCCACTCAATCACACAATTCATTGGTAAAAGAGCAGCTCAAAACATGGTTGTGGATGGTGATGACCAGCTGCTTTTCCTGAAGTCTTTTACTGCTCAATTAAGAAAAAATAAAGCAACTAGCTCTCATGTAATTTTGTGTAAAAGTCCCACACAACCAAAACAAAACTCACACAATATTGATACGTAACTGATGATTTGTATAGTTTTTAATCAAACAGAAACTTCATATTATTATAACAGTTTCAAAATTTACGTAAGGAAATGTCTGTTTTGAAATGGTGGAATATCAGATCTGAGCCTACTAACTGAAATTATAGCTTAAAACAAATAAATTATTCCCTTATTTATGTGATGAAATACATGTTTTTAGTATACTATATCAAAATGTCTCGTGATAAATGTAGTTTCTATTCACATATTGTTTCACAAATGAAAAATATAAACTCTAACTGAAATAATAATATAGACAAAATTTAAAAGGTTGCATAAAAGCTAATCCTGTATTTTATAAGTTAAGCTGTTGTGTATCTTGAAGTTTTTTTATAGATAATTCATTATGCTTTTTAAGTTTGAGACTGTACACAGTTTTATGAATAAATGTTTCAGTATGTGTGACAACAGTCGTAGGTAGAATTTTTTATTTTACTTTCATACATTGATGTTAGCATATCTGTATGGAGACTTGTATTAGACAGTTAAACACATTTATCAGAAAACATGATTTATTAGGTCATGTAGTCTGATATAATAAAAAGTATGTGCTTATGTAAACTATGAAACATTTATTTTCAATTTTTACTGTAATGTAAATATATGTACAAGATTTATATTTTACTAATGGATGTATAATAATAAATAGTGACACATGCAACATATTATAATTAACTTGTTCAACATTTCTTTTCATAAACATTTTAATGCCACACTGAACTTGGATTTTCATCGGCCTCTTCAATTACTGTTTATTTATTTGTTTATTTTGAATTTCGCGCAAAGCTACTCGAGGGCTATCTGCGCTAGCCGTCCCTAATTTAGCAGTGTAAGACTAGAGGGAAGGCAGCTAGTCATCACCACCTACCTCCAACTCTTGGGCTACTCTTTTACCAACAAATAATGGGATTGACCGTCACATTATAACGCCCCCACGGCTGAAAGGGCGAGCATGTTTGGCGCATAGGGGATGCGAACCCGCGACCCTCGGATTACGAGTCGCACGCCTTAACACGCTTGGCCATGCCGGGCCAGGACAACATCTCAGCAAAAGTTATCCTGAGTGAACATGAAGTGTTCCTCATATCTTTTACCAGTCATTTTACAAACACTCATCACGCCATCTACTGGGTGTGGAATGTTTGTTTGTTTGTTTTTTGAATTTCGCACAAAGCTACTCGATGGCTATCTGTGCTAGCCGTCCCTAATTTAGCAGTGTAAGACTAGAGGGAAGGCAGCTAGTCATCACCACCCACCGCCAACTCTTGGGCTACTCTTTTACCAACAAATAATGGGATTGACCGTCACATTATAACGCCCCCACGGCTGAAAGGGCGAGCATGTTTGGCGCATAGGGGATTCGAACCCATGATCCTCAGATTACGAGTCAAGCGCCATAACCACCTGACCATGCCGAGCCTGTTCGGAAGTACTTTTCAGCAACAAATAAAACATAAATTTATGTTCCACAATTAAACAGTACTCATGAGAATGATGAAGAATGTATAACATCTGTTTATTTTCGTAAGCACAGAAACACATCTCTATATGCTCTTGGTGCTCTTATAATCTATCCTATAGATCAGTGGTTCTTAACCAGAAACTAGCAAGTTCTATCCTATAGATCAGTGGTTCTCAACCAAAAACTAGCAAGTTCTATCTTATAGATCAGTGGTTCTTAACCAAAAACTAGCAAGTTCTATCCTATAGATCAGTGGTTCTTAACCAGAAACTAGCAAGTTCTATCCTATAGATCAGTGGTTCTTAACCTTTTTCATTGTCTTACCCCCTGAGACTCTCCATGGTATTACCGTGACCCCTATAATAATTTTTGTAATGGTGAGCTTTGCGTAAAAGTAGAATAAAACAAAACTATATAAAGATCCTAATTTATTGAAAATGTTACAAATAAATGACCTTGAGAAATGCTACAAGTGCTAAACAAATGAAAAAATCCATGGAATTACTGAACATCATACGAAACCTATTTATTCACTTATTGTGAGGGTTGATATAATATATATATGATGAGAAAATATACTAAATATGATAGAAACTTTGATATTTGAATTTTAAGTTTGATGTATTAATTTTTTATATAGTTAAAAATATAGGCAATTCAATACGTTGTAATACATGAAAATTTTTACTCAAAATTAGACAGGTGGTTGCACAACAAGCATCTTGATGAGGTTCAACTGCGGCACTTCAGCGTGTTTCTCATTGGTGGGCAGTTACAGGCACTTACCACAAAAAACTACAAACTGCTCCGTGATTTCCCCAATAATTCCCAAACCTTCCGTGACCCCCGGAAAATTTCAAACGACCCCACAGAGGGTCACGACTCCCAGGTTAAGACCCACTGCTATATATGCTGCAAGGTTTCAAACACCACTCAATCGGGTAAAAACCAATGTAATGTCTTTGAGTTCAGCAAAGAGTGGTATATTTAAAGTTTTATTTATTTATTTTGAATTTCGTGCAAAGCTACACGAAGGTCATCTGCGCTAGCAGTCCCTAATTCAGTAGTGTAAGACTACAGGAAAGGTAGCTAGTCATCATCACCCACCTCCAATAAATCTTGGGCTACTCTTTTACCAACGAATAGTGGGATTGATCGTTGCATAATAACACCATACACGGTTGAAAGGACGAGCATATTTGTCGCGACGGGGATTCGAACCAGCAACCCTCATATTAGGAGTCGGACGCCTTAACCACCTGGCTACGCTGGGCCTAGAGGTATTGCAAAACATCTTTTGGCTGCTGAACGCACTGAGAAAATCTTTTAACACTAAACGTATTGGAAAAAAAAATATTTTAGTACTATACGTATTGAAAAAATCTTTAGTGCTAAACATACTGAAAAAATCTTTAGTGCTAAACATACTGAAAAAGTCTTTTTAATGCTAAACATATCAAAAATATGTTTCTTTGGTTACAGTAATTTGAATAACGTCAACAAAACCAGGAAAGATAAAGAAAAGTGACTAATTGGTCAAACCCCAAGACGTGAAAGTATTGTCGGTATAATAAAGAAATTTAAATTGTTGAGAAGGATGTTCCATACCGATGACGTAAGACATACTTCAACAAGACTGAGCAAATATTTCTTTATATACACTCTCAGTTATACAGCAATCTGATCCACAGTTCACTTACTCTCCGTATTTTCTGAAAAAGTGATATTAATGTGATGGTCTAGTTTCAGACGTAATCAATATATTATTGATAGAGTGGGAAGTTTACTTTTCGGAAACTGCAAAATATAGGTTATCACAGCCTGGGCAGTTGCACGTGTCGTAGTACCAGTCTAATACATCTAACAATCAATTTTTCTTTTAAATTATTCCCCGCTGAAATAGCGGCGAGTCTTCAGATTAACAAGGCTAAAATCAGGGGTTGGATTTCCCTCAGTGATGTGGCTATACTATAAGAAAGTACACACACTTTTTAAATTAACATGTTAAACAAATGAACATTTTTTTTTTCTACCAGAGGTTTCTGCATAATTACAAGTTAAAAAAATTAGAAAGTTTTTCAAGTTCGTAAATTTGTTAGAGTATTTGAAAACTATGGAAAGTAGAAAAAGGATTTAATAACAATCTCGATCAATTCAATAAAATGTTCGGTTTTAGGGAATATTTTCAATACAAAAATAATAAAATTCTAAAACTTTTGTGGAATAGGTTTTGTAGGATAGTGGTTCACTGAAACATGAAGCATGGCCGGTGCAACCGGGGGGTGGGTGTGGGGGTACAGCACGTGCATTTACAGAGAGCGGCAAGTTCTTTGGGGCGACAAAAATAGCTGTCAAAAAATGCTTCTTGTCACAGTGAAAATTTCCTGTCAGATAGAATCAGGATTTTACAGTAGAGGATATAGCTAGAACGTAGCACTGCTATGCCTACAGATGATTCACGGAAAAATTCGTTGAGGTGGAGATGGACGACACAGTCAACATTTGCACGGGATAACGAACCAGGAATTTAACATTCAGCAAAAACAAGTGTATAAGCATAATAACCGACGACAAGGACTGATATAGATTTAGGATGCACGTGGTGGCCTAACCGTCAGCACACCAAGGAAAAGATCGAAGAACCCAGAGTTCAAAACATGAATTCGCTTTCCACTTCAAGTTGGAGAGCGTTATAGAAACAGCTGTTAATTCCGTTACTTGATTACTTCCTCCCCTCTGGTCAGTAATTTAAACAAATGGATCGAAACGTTTGAGTGGACAACATACTAATCCTTAACATACTCTTTTCTTCCCATGTTTGGCTTTACCCTGACGTTGCGAGTCAGTGACTTCCATTTTGAACCTGGCCCAGCATGGCCTAGCGCGTAAGGCGTGCGACTCGTAATCCGAGGGTCGCGGGTTCGCGCCCGCGTCGCGCTAAACATGCTCGCCCTCCCAGCCGTGGGGGTGTATAATGTTACGGTCAATCCCACTATTCGTTGGTAAAAGAGTAGCCCAAGAGTTGGCGGTGGGTGGTGATGACTAGTTGCCTTCCCTCTAGTCTTACACTGCTAAATTAGGGACGGCTAGCACAGATAGCCCTCGAGTAGCTTTGTGCGAAATTCCCAAACAATACAAAAAAAGCATTTTGAACCATTTCTAAATCTCTCTGGTTGACTATCACGAACAATGCTCTGAGAACCACTGCTCTAACGATTTTTACTAGATCTAGACAGTTTAGCTCAAGTGCGCAAGAGATAGCGCTAGGGTTAAAAATCTTGATTCCATTACAGATTGCGTAAATGTAATCCTGTTTCGTTGTTGTTGATATTTAACCCCTGCTGCCTTTTTGAATTATGCATCGTTACATAGTAATGTAATGTATTCTGCCTTAACCTTCCCTATCACAAATCATTTTATTTATTCACTTGACTACTATTGCATCCTAGGGAAACGAATGATCACGGATTCCTATGTTATGTGTCACGGACTGTAACCGAAACTACTATTTCTGGTTGACAGAATTTTCGTCAGCATTGCGTCCCACTCATTAACTGTAGATTAATTACAGAGAGTTGCATTTTTTATCATTCTGGCTTAGTAGAGGTTGATTTACGCAGTTGCTAAAAAAAAGTACAAAGTGCGCATTGAAGTGGGCCTGAACAAAGCCAATCCAGTTGTTCCATTCGATAGGATGAAAAAAACCTTTGTGACGGTGAGTGCTGCTAAATGGCTACTTTCCGTATGGCCAGTAATTCAAAATTAGAGACGGCTACATTGCAGTCATCTACGAGCTGGTCTGACTATTTAGTATACAGAAAAGATTTTAAACTTCAAATTCGTAGCATCCACCTAGTGGAAAATTTTGGACTCTGCCAAAATATATGTGTGTGTGTTTGTTGAGTGGGCAGACTCGAAAAATACCGGACAAGAAAATGATTTTTAAAAGTAAAAGATTTTCCCCGATATTTGTACTTTGTTCCCTCGAGAAATAAAATCCAGGATTTTATCACTGCAAATCCGTAAAATGACTATTGACCCACCAGGGGATAATATATAGATTAATACCTTTCATAAAATTTTATACTTCAGTTCTTATAGTCTTAAAATAAACAGTAGACAAAGATTATTTATCTTAATGTACGTAACATGTATGTCAGTATCTATGTACGTAACAAAAACTTCTGAGTCATCTTTTGAATAGCACCATAAACAAAATTCCCACTTTGGGTATTCAAGATTCAGACAATTAGAAAAATTAGTGCGGTATATGTAACACAGTCTGTATATATAACTCTAAATCTCCGATTGTTTGCTTGTTCACCGCATTCACTATGCAGATCACACTTCACTCACGCAAAGATACGCAAAACGATAAATTTTCGTACATCGTCTGCTATACGAACCGTTAATTTTATCGTTAAAATTCATATTATACGAATAAATTCTACGTAGATTTGACATTTATTTTAGAATACAGTATTATAGGTCTATTTATTTACAAATTATTAATTATGCATCTACTGATACATCATATATTTAACCTCACACACAAAGAAATATATGCAGAATTAGAATGTCATGTGTGAAAAAGCAAACAATAGGCATGACCTATAAAATAAAATTATGTCGTGTACAATAAAATAGACTACGCAGAATAGAGAAACGCTTAAATTATAATACTTATTTTGTACTCTTACGTGTCCCGGCATGGCTAAGCGTGTTAAGGCGTGCGACTCGTAATCTGAGGGTCGTGGGTTCGCATCCCGGTCGCGTCAAACATGCTCGCCCTTTCAGCCGCGGGGGCGTTATAACGTGACGGTTAATCCCACCATTCGGTGGTAAAAGAGTAGCCCAAGAGTTGGCGGTGGGTGGTGATGACTAGCTGCCTTCCCTCTAGTCTTACACTGCTAAATTAGGGACGGCTAGCACAGATACCCTCGCGTAGCTTTGTGCGAAATTCCAAAACAAACAAACAAATACTCTTACGTATTACGATTGATCCCGGAAGAACTCGCAGTTTATTATGCTACGTTTTATAATTTATCTGGGACGACTCTCCAGTTTATTGTGTTACGTTTTCTAGGCATTAAGATTTCAAATAGTCGGAAATTTTAACTTTAATTGAGATATTAATATGTGTTAAATTCATGGTATTTGATAACAAGATTGATACACACAGTTTTTTTTTTAACACAAATATATTTTAACATACAACCAAGAAAAAACAAACAATACAATTTATAATAACGGTTGTTACCAATAGCTATTACAAATAATGGTTTATATACAAGAGTTTTACAAACTTGCAAACAATACTAACTCTTATATCCGGTGATGAACTAGATATTTTATCGACGATCCAGTTTCTCCAGCAAATTAATTCTGAGTTGATATTGTCACACCTCACTTAAGCTAAATTAAGTGGTTGGCTTCACGCCCCTGACCTTTCACCGATGAAGATATTTAATGTACTCATAGAAATTATTATATCCGAAGTTAATTCACTGAAGTTAAAATGTTTGTAATGTTTGACATCTGTAAACGTTCCTGATCAAATTCTGTAGTTATCCGATTAATAAGCGTCAATCACAATTGCAGCTTCCGAAACCTACAGCGCATTGACTGTAGCTGTCCAATAATAATCTTCTACTCTCTCTCAGCTAGCTTCTTTTATACGATTCGCGCGAGTTTCTCGAAGTTTCAACAATGTTTGAAAAACGTAAAACAAATATTATTGATTCTTACTCTCAAGAATATTTTACCAATTTAGAAAACAGGCGGAACTTGCGAATTGCACAGCCAATATTATACGTCACACGGAAAAAAATAAAACTACACTGAAATAAGTGTAGGTATTTAAATAGATGTAAAACGAAAATTATTGTTACAGTACAATAAGGTTAAAGTTAAGTCAGGATAACTGGTAAAGTATTCGCATGAGGTGGAAGATGGGTTGAACGTGATATTGTATTTTTATTTATTAGAATAGATATACCTATTTACTTATAGATTATTAAGTATACATCTACTACTACATTATATATTTAACCTCACACACAAAAATATGTGTATGAAAAAGCAAACAGTAGTCCTAGGATATAAAATAAATTTATGCTGTCTACCATAAAGTAGGCTACGTGAAAAGAGTAAAGCCTACATGATATTGCTTATTGTGTAATATAAGATTTAAAGTAAAACCAGCGAACGTGTTTTATTTTACTTTTTCCTCCAGGTGGCCCAATACCTTGAAGAAGATATTTTTTTTCTTTTGAAACATTATAAATTAAAACGTTGAATTTTGCTTCTAGTATACTTCATACATGAATATCACATTCATAAAAATATATTGAATTTACATTAAAGCAAAATAAATATGATATTATATGCATATTTACGTTTGAAATTTAAATACTTGAAGAAGAATGACGGGGAATGGGAAGTTAGGCTAAACTCATGCCGTTCGTGTATTATAAGATATTCTAAATATTCTACATAAGGGCCTATTTATCATGGCCAATAAAGAAAAAACAAAAAGACATCGCATATAAGGAAACCCTTATTTAGAACAGGTTTTATTTTATTTTCAAATAACAAACTTAAGGTATTTATTTATTTTTTCCTAAGTTCATAAAACATTTGTTACCCATCGAAATATGAAACGGGGTGGCACAGGAGGTTTTTTTCGAAAACCCGGGCGACTCCGAGTAATACTACTAATTTTAAATAAAAGTATAATCCTCACAACAAGAACATAAGTTTTATTAGAATTTACATCTTTAATGATATAATTTTAAGTGTTCTATTGAAAAACTGGAGTTCTTAAAAAGCTTTTTATTTCAATAAATGGTACCACTTTTAATACGTAACAACATTACAGTTTAATACTACAATCTGTAATTACTAGCACAAACAGCCAGCAGGGCGGCAATTCTGCTAGTTTGGTTTGCTTTGAATTCGCGCAAAGCTACACGAGGTCTATCTGAGCCAGCCGTCCCTAATTTAGCAGTGTAAGACTAGAGGGAAAGCAACCAATCATCACCACTCACTGTCAATTCTTGGGCTACTATTTTACTAACGAATAGTGGGACTGACCGTCATATTGTAACGCCCCCACGGATGAAGGGGCGAGCATGTTTAGTGCTACGAGGATTCGAACCCACGACCCTCAGATTACGAGTCGAACGCCTTAACCCACCTGGCTATGCTGGGCCTTATTTAGACTTTTTTTTTTACCGCCTGAAGATGTTGCATCAGTTTCTATTTTTAGACTCTCCTGTTCATTTAATGTAGTTTTAATTTTGGCCTTCAGACCCTTATTAATAACTAAACATTTCTGAAAAGGACTAACCACTGATTTTTGACAGTATGATTTTCGAGACAGTTTTAAATCAAACCTTCAGGCTGTGTGGAATAAAGATTTAATACTGTCGAAAAGCATATTTATACATAATTTAATAAGCCTGTAACTGTTGCATGTTCAAACTACATTAAAATAGGTATTAACTGTGAGCTTATATATATTTTTCGTCGTTAATTTCGAAAGGTTTTGTTTTGTTTTGAATTTAGCGCAAACCTACACAAAGGCTATCTGCGCTAGCCGTCCATAATTTAGCAGTATAAGACCTACCGCCAACTCTTGGGCTACTCTTTTACCAACTAATAGTGAGATTGACCGTAACATTATAACGTCCCTACGGCTGAAAGGGCTAGTAGTTGGTGTGACAGGGAATCGAACCCACGATCCTCGGATTACGAGTCGAGTGCCTTAGCCACCTGGCCATGCCAGGCCATTTCTAAAGGTACTTTTAACAAAAGTTGCCTGTAGTTGACACTAATATGATTCAGATAATGAGGAATAAGTAGTCATGGGGACATTTTAGTGAGAATATATTTAGATTATATGTTTAACTAGAAATATAAGATCTTATTTAGTAGTTACTCAATACTAGAACAACAACATATTATCATAAAATTAACTAGCAAAATCTACATCTAAAAATTATCAGTTTGTCACATCTTGTTTGTAGAGATCTACACCCCAGTTTTCAACCACCTGAGGTATCGTATTAAATTATAGACCACTTGGGGAGTTGTTTTTTTTTTCACCTAAAGTGTGTTAAGACCTTATTTTTTTTCAGTCACTAACTCCCGGAAAATACTTCATGCTCTAGCATAATAACAGTTGGGACTGTTTCCACAGGGCTAAACCCCTCTCAAAATTGGTATATGAATATTGAAATTGAAGAGAAATATTCTGCAAAATCATGAAAGGTTTTAATGAAGAGGGCAACAAAAATGTATACTCCTTAGCTCTTTGACACTCAGTTATCACTGAGTATGTACAGTACCGTGGAGTTTGAAAATAACACCTATATGTAACACCAACATTTTATAATTCAACAAAGTGTGTCCTATCTAGCTATTAAATAAAAAGATTTCTTGGAATCTCCTATCATATTTAAATTTCTCGTCTTTATGATAACAGTAAAGATTTATATTTCGGAAACCGGAGCTGTAAAGTTTTTCGCAAAGACCTTGCCTTCTGCAAGCGGTGAAGTTTATTTTTCCCGACATGATCGCGCACATGTATTTATAATTTTACTATTAGATGCGTTCCATGTGGGTGTAAACTCTGTGGAATTAATAATCAAGTTTTGGAACGTTATTTGGAAACCCAATTACTAATTAGGTATTGCTGTAAACTGCAAAGTCATTATTAGCTTACATGACTCAGTGTAGAAACTGTTCAACAATTTTTTTTTCAAAGCATTCTATACATTCAAGCCTTTATAGATATGTAAAAATTATGTCCAAGTTATTTCTTTTTATTAGTTCTACAATTTTCAGTTCTTTGTCTTTCGAGATGAGAAGTGTGTTTAATGTTTGAAAAGGGATTATCAGAAATGATCTCCTAAAGGTTATTGGGAGATTTTTTTGTGAACCTGCAAATGTTAAATATTTTTAGCGCATGTTAGGGACCACTGAAGAAAATAGCGAGATATTCCCAATAAACGCTATTACGAAAACCAAAATAAAAAAACAAAGTGTTGTGGGAGAAATAAAGTATTTTATTTCAAAAATCCCAGAAATCACGATTTAAAATGAAACCTTTTACAGATCACAATTTTTGAGCTAATGCTAAAAGCAGTGTAGGCGATGTACCAGGACGCACGACATAATACAGTGAATAAACAGATTACAAACAGGTTGAACAAAATAACACACCAACGAATCATCCTTTATTAGTTTATACCCACTACGGAGTTCTAAAAACAAAGACGGATTATGTTATTTATCTTAAGCAACAGCTTAATGTTTTTATTATAAAATGTTACACATTTCACGCAGATAAAAAACAAACACGTCTCTCCTGTAAACCTAGAGACTACAATTATAGGATTATGCAGAGAAACTAATCAGCGTTTTACAATAAACAAAGAACATTGAAAATAACCGATCTCACATTGGAAACACTTACGGATAGAAAATGGATAATAACTGGAGATAACTTAGGATTAAAAATATTAGTTGTAATTTAATTTGTTAGTGTATTTTTCTTCACATTAAGAAGATCGTTATGCAATAAAACATAAATTTTCAAACAGGAAAAATCACAGCATATTAAAGTTTTGATGAGTAAACGAAGTAATTTATATTTAATGAAGGTCTTTTCGGCTCCACACAGTAAATGTCTGACGTTTATGGTGAAATAAAAGTTCTATCAAACACGGTCAGTCAACGAATTGATGTCAGGTCATCATGAGATGTAAATATACATATACACATACATATTTTTCGCCTATGGTGATGATTATAATACATCACTCAAAAACAAGTTACGCTTGTACAAGAACCAGTTTGTCCAGGACTCACCAAGGTAGCAAACTTTGGCTCTCGTATGTCTACAACTATATGAAGTTTGTTATGCTATGATAATGTTGAAAATACTTTCCAAAATAACCTATCACTTCACAAATTATCGTCGCATAATTTCATTCAAACGAATACGTTAAGTACATAACATCGAAAAGGTAATCCGTGACAGTATCATTTAAGATAATTATTTTTATGTAATAAAATATTTCACGTGAAGCAAAAGAATTATTATTTTTTCTATCACCGCAAAACTCGAGCGTGTAACTGATTCCTTTAAAAGATTAAAAAAAACACACTTTATGACTCTGGCAATATTTTATCAGTGTTTGAGACAGTTTTAAACAAAATTATTAAAATCACAATAAAAAAAACAAGATGAAGAACTGCCCGAAAGAAGAGAGAAAACACATTTAAACTTCGTAATTTATTTCGATGGGCTCAGCAGCTAGCCCGATGTGGCTTTGCTGTAAGAAAACACACACACACTAATTTATTTTATTTACTGAAGCGACATTTTTAATGTGTTTGCACTTTCGTTTGCAAAGCATTATCACTTAGACTTAAAAAACTAAATTAGCAAACTTCATAAAAACATGAACTTAACGGGAAATGTTAAACTTACCGTGTTTACACTGAATAATAAAAAACCTAATTTCACACATTATTTTAACTAGGGTTTGTTGTTCTGTTGTCTGAGAATGCTGTTCAAGTACGAAACTCTTCATGTATTGTGATTAAAAGTTGGTAAATCTATTTCCGAAACACCCTCATATCGACATTAGAAGGAAGGTTTTTCAGTAGTGTATATTTATTTTCTTACAGCAAATCCACATCGGGCTATCTGCTGAGTCCACCGAGGGGAATCCAACCCATGATTTTAGCGTTGTAAATCCGTAGAATTACCGTTGTACTAGCTGGAGGCGTTTTAAGTAGTCTTAAATATCATCCTCTGCTGGAACAGCGATAAGTTTACGGATTTATAACGTTAAAATATGAGGGTTTCATTTTCCTCAGTGGAGACAGCAGATAGCCCGATGTGGCTTTGCTATAAGAAAAAAAACACACACACTTACATATCAAATTAATTACACTTTAAGTTTTATATGTAATAAAGTACATTTTTCAGTGATTTTTTTTAGAGAAAGAACAACAAGCTGAAATTCAGTGTTTTTTTTAAAATATCAAATAAAGTTCTACCTTGAACTTGCTTTGGTACAAATGACATAAATTTACGTTGTTCGTTACACTTTTGCTCGCGCGATCATGTATTTGTTGGCAGAGAAAATGTTGTATCTTTACATAATTATCTCGTCAGGGCTGTGCAGAGCTAAATAATCGCCTGTACACCTTTAATATAATACAGATATTTGTGAAACATCTATTTATGGTTTAGAAAACGGAAAACAGAATATTTATGAAGTAAATAAATGGAATCACCTCTTCTAACTTTTATTCTCTACTTCCAATCACGAAAGAAGTTAACGCTCAAATTAGAAAATAAAATATACATAGACAAACGTGACAAGAATGTGTTTGAAATTGATTTTTTTAATATCATAATTTAAAAAGGAAAAACTGAATGCATGGCTGAAGATTGTGCCCCCCATTAGGTCAGTGACAACTTTAAGGACTCTCTGTCGACATCTGAATTTGGCCATTTAAGAACTTAAAATGATAGAATATGGGGTTCAATTCCCGGCGGTGGACAGAGCGCGTATAATCTATGACATAGCTTTCCACTAAATATCCACAACTACTGAAGACTTTAATATGAATATGTAGGTCATGATTATTAATACACAAAATAAGAGAAAAATGTGGTGTTATGTTTGTTACAGAAATCAGTTCTCAAAATGACGACACAATAGAATGAAAATCATTTATCGAATAAAACGAAAACACAAGATAATTCACAATCCACGTCAGTACCCAACTATTGGTCATAGCAATGGTTACACTTTAAAAATAAAACAGTCTGTCTTGATGTTTTCTTAGAAATCAATATTCTTGAATATCGTAGATGGTTAAGTTTCTTTAATATCACCATGTATATAATTAAACATCTCTAATGCTAATTACAAATATATTACATAATTTACAAGATGTTGAAGTAATTGAAACATGGATGTTAGAAATAAGCTTACTGGTTATTGAGAAATATTATAGTACATACGAAGGAAGAGGTATACTGTATCGATTGATATATCAACATTAGTTAATAACCCAATTCAGTAATGAGAATCATAAACACATTTACTGTTACTTTTTCTACATTTATAGTATTTCTGAGACCATAGCTCAGAAACTGTCCACAAAATCATAAGACATACAGCAAGCTATTAACAGCTACGTTATTTAAATCATACTTGTAGAAGTAACATGAAAACGTTTAATTTCGCACTAAATTACATGAATTCAGTTCATGATGCTAATATAATCATTGAAGCAAAAACGGTTAGCTCACTTATCACACTTAAGAGAAACATGCTTAAGTACCCAAGCATTCACTATTTATAAAAGTGTCTTTTTAATGATAAGAACTGTAACATCGTAAAGCAATATATTAATAGTTCTATTTAGTAAGGTCACACATAGGCTTCGTGGTTGACAATTCGATGACATATTTTCTGATAAAAGTTCCTCCAGGAACTACACGTTTTTCCTGACCATATCCAAAATCCCGAAGTGATACCCACAACTAACGTCATTAAATATTTTATCATGAAAACAGCAAAGTCTGGCTTGGGCCAGTACCCTTGTGTTCTAAACAAATCTTTAGGGGGACAAGGTATACTGTACATCGGTTTCTGACAGTTTTCTTGTTGCCAAGACAACATCCAAGATTCAAAGTAAGTCTGTTCATAAAAATAGCAGGCTAGAACTATGACGGCTGGTACAGTGTAGAGTACGGAGAATATACCAATACGAATCATCAATTTTTCAAGCTTATCTGTCTTCGTTCCATCATGCTTCATGACTGTACGAATACGACACAAGGAGACAAATCCCGCCAATAGAAACACTGTTCCCAGTCCTAAATAGAAAAACAGGGGTGCCAAGACAAACCCCTTGAGTGCCTCGACATCCCAAAGGCCAACAAAACAAACTCCACTTAAGATGTCTCCTTCCACTTTCGCCATAGCTAAAACAGTGATCGTCTTTATGGCGGGAACTGTCCACGCTACTACATGAAAATAATGCGAATGTTTTTCAATGGCTTCATGACCCCACTTGAGACCTGCTGATAGAAACCAGGTCAGAGTTAGAACCACCCACCAGATGGAGCTGGCCATACTAAAGAAATATAACATCATAAAAAGGATTGTACAGCTTTCTTTTTTATTGCCTTGAGTGATAGTTCTAACCATATTCACTCCAGCCTTTGTCTCTGGTGGGTCGAAAGGTTTATTACAAGCCACTTCGTCACCCAGAAGAAACCCCACAACGTACGTCAGTGCTACCATAAAGTAACAAAGAGATAAACAAATAATAGGCCTCTCGGGGTAGCGGAATCTCTTCATGTCCACTATAAATGTAAGAACTGTAAAAAGTGTAGAAAACATGCACAAAATCGCCCACGTGCCGATCCATATCCGAGAAAAGGTTCGTTCCTCTTGTCTAAAAAACATACCATAACAAGGTAATCCACAATTTTTTTCTTCTTTCCTTCCAATACGAACTACATAGTCAAGTCCTTTGGGGACTCGAAATTCTGTTGGGCATATAAACTCCTTACCTGTGGTTGGTTTTCTTCCGGAATCAGCGTGAGGAAAGGGTGAAGAAGTCGCGGTACGGCTGGACTTCTCTGTGTCGTTCTGACCTACACATAGTTCGGGTCCCCCTGCTTCTGGAAACTTCTCACATTCCAAAGTTTCAGGCCAGCGAAATCCAAACTTATTCATCAGACCTTCACAGCCATTCCTTGCTGACTGGCACAAAGAACGACACGGGGGAAGGGGGTGAGGCAAGATCGTGCAAACAGGAGTGTACATAGAACACAGGAAGAACTGTAAATCTGGACTACACTTTACCTTCACTAAAGGGAAGAACTGGTGAACTTCGAGGCCAGCGTCTTCTTGTTTCTGATGGTTAAGTAGATTTGGCATCATGGTCTGGTTATATTCAATATCCTTACACAGCGGCACTGTAATAGGTTCACACAGATTGTGCTGTGGAATAGGATTCAGGTCGTGTTCAGAAACTCGTGTGCTGAGCACTTGAGCCTGAACTTGGCGCCTTCCATGTTGGAACGCTGTGCCGAGAAACAGAGCAAATAGCGTAATCGCCGATGCACGAGACATGACGTATTTGTCTATATTAACTCGGTACTACAAACTGGCAGCGTTGTTTCTGTGTTTAGCTCATGCTGCAACAGATGTGGCTACAAGCTATTTCTAAACACAGCAAAACCTTGTGGGACTTATCGATAACACGAAATATTAAACCCACGAGCACCTATTGTTTCACTTGCTGACCACGTTTCGTCCGATTTGCGTGGTACAATGGCGCACACTGACTGATATATTAGGCACAGATAGAGGAGCGTACGCACGTCCATTCGTTGTTACCGTGTGTCGTGATTGGCTGGTTCTGTAGATCTATGCGTAGCCAGTTGTTCGAAATTATCAAACCTCTGTATACTCAGGGTACATTGAACTTCATTCACGTACGTCGAAGCTCACTTACTTTTGTGACGATTGTCACGCAGTTCCATTGATGGTCAAAATACACACCTTCAGTTAGTGAATGTTTCATTTCGGTTTCTAATTAGTATAGTTTACTGAAGCCACAAAAATTATGCTCACCATATGTTTTAGCAAACACACCAGCAAATAAAAAGCTTTTCAAGAAGGAAATGTTTTAGATTCAAACCGAAAAGCCTCCCAGTGGCAGAGCGGTATATTTGCAGACTTACAACGATAGAAACTGGGTTTCGATACTTGTGGGCAGAGCACAGACAGCCCTTTGTGTAGCTTTGTGCATAATACCAGTGATCTACGCATTGTACCTGTTAAAAAAACTAATATTACTGAAAATTGTAATATAATGTTTGAGACAGATTAACTTTACACCAGTGTTTATGGTTTTCTTATAGCAAAGCCACATCAAACTATCCGATGTGTCCACCGAGAGAAATCGAACCCCTGATTGTAGCGTTGCGAATCCGTAGACTTACTGCTGTCCCAGCGACGGATAACATTAGACCAATAAAATACTAATAACATTATTAAAATTATTATACGGCCTGGCATGGCCAGTTGGCTTAGGCACTCGACTCGTCCTCCAAGGGTCGCGGGTTCGAATCGCCGTCACACCAAACATGCTCGTCCTTTAAGCCGTGGGGGCATTATAATTTCACGATCACTCCCACTATTCGTTGGTAAAAGAGTAGCCCAAGAGTTGGCGGTGGGTGGTGATAACTAGCTGACTTCCCTCTAGTCTTACATGCTAAATTAGGGACGGCTAGCACAGATAGCCCTCGAGTATGTTTGTGCGAAATTCAAAAACAAACAAACAAAACCAACCGCTCTTTAGCTCAAACAAATTGCATGGTTTATATCTCTCCTTATCAGTAATTAATTCGACGACTTTTATGACCCCCACGCTTCCCCGCTAGTACAGCGGTAAGTCTACGAATTTACAACGCTAAAATCAGGGGTTTGATTCCCTGTGTGGGCTCAGCAGATAGCCCAATGTGGCTTTGCTATAAGAAAAACACATGACCCCCCTTCTGCAATTGCGGGGGCGTACTTTTTATTGAATGTGTACTTTTGATTTGTTTATGTCTGACATATAAAATATCCCTAATACTCTTAGGTGTTATAGCCGTTGACACTTTGATTTACAAATCTATAAAATGTTATAATTTCGCAATGTTTTGTAACAGTTTTGCTGAAACGATTTTTCGATACGTACATCTGTAATAAAAACAAGTACAGTAAAATAAATAAAGTTCATCCCTACTTTGGGTCAAACTAATATAATTATTATGATTTACCAAATCGTAGTGGCCCGGCATGGCCAGGTGGGTTAAGGCGTTCGACTGCTAATCTGAGGGTCGTGGGTTCGAATCTCCATCGCACCAAACATGCTCGCCCTTTCAACCGAGGGAGCGTTATAATGTGACGGTCAATCCCACTATTCGTTGATAAAAGAGTAGCCCAAGAGTTGGAGGTGGGTGGTGATGACTAGCTGCCTTCCCTCTAGTTTTATACTACTAAATTAAGGAGGGCTAGCGCAGATAGCCCTTGTGTAGCTTTGCGCGAAATTCAAACCAAACAAAATACTATTCGTAGTATCCAAACTTTCTATATTACCATAAGTAGCTGGGTTACGCACGTATCGATCCATACTTGTCTTTATAAAATTTATTTTTATTACTATAATACATTTTTGTTTCCTCTTTATTAGCTATATTTTTGTGCGCCAGCAGTATTAAATATGGGGCGCGCGTATACCCGATTCGATTTTATTACTTATCAGAATTTCTACCAATCTACCCTCAAATCTATTTATATGCCCGAAGTAGTGTATCGCTCGTTTTATATACCTATATACGAGTATTCTTCTTAGCACAAGAAAGAAATATTTGGGACTCCGGGCGGAAGAGTTTTGAGAAAGATTAAGAGTAATAAGGTTCGTCACTTCTTCTATACGCATGTCTGGAAATGTTACCTACTTATTTGCTTATTTAGACGAAATTTCACTGAAATAGTGAAATTTTTATTCATTTCCTAAACACAATATACAGTGATTTAGGCAGCTATATGTGTTCAATAAGTTTTGGTTTGCTCGGCCCATACTGTGAAATAGCCATTTTTAATATTCAGACATTTTAAAGGTGGTTTTTAAACGGGCGATTTTTATGGTCGTTATTTTGTTTCACGACGATTCCTACTCTCATAAAGTACAACCTTATAAGAAATATATAAAATAAAATGTATACAAAAGTAAACGTGGAATATAAGATGTAAACTTGTAGTTTTACATGTTCAGTGCCAATCTGTCTCGTGGAGCCAAAGTGACACAAAAACAAAAGGTGCGATCTAATCTTCCTAGAAATAATAAAAAAAAATGTGTGTTTTCTTGCAGCAAAGCCACATCGGGCTATCTGCTGTGCCCACCGAGGGGAATCAAACCCCTGATTTTGCGTTGTAAATCCGAAAACATACCGCTCTACTAGCGGGGGGGGGAGAGCGATAGAAAAAGTGGCATCGATTTTGTATTATATACTTTTTGAAATTTGAGCAACTTTTTCGTTGTTGTTAGTAATTTGTCTATGCTATTTCACTACTTTTAAATTCATTGAATTATATATTACAATGTTACTGCTTGGTTTATCCTAACATATTGTTTTGTGTGATACATTAGTTCTCTATTTTATTAAAAAAAATATTTCTGAATTTCCAGTGACTTGCCTTTTTTTTTTTTCTAAATGTATGTACAGATAATTCAACCATTATGCTGTTCTTATTAGCATCACCAGTAATTTGTGTAACATTTGTATAGTTGCTCGGAGGCGGTGAATCTTTTCCTGTTTTTTTTTCTTAGTTTCATTTCCATTTATAAAAAGTACTTCCTTTCGGCCAACTTTAAACCTTAACCTCAGTTTGTTGAAAACGAAAATAAATGGACTTAGGTTACTCAAGTTTTACAAATTTTCCTTTTATTTCTTGGATGCACGTGCAGCTTCCTTTGAATTTTTTTAACTGATGTTAGCACAGATTCTTTTTTCTTGCAGTTTTTAGATACAGTAGTACAACTTGCATCGTAACTAGAATTAGAAACGAGGACTACAAACTGCATAGAAGTATTAACCCAACGCTAAATTTACGGATTGGGCATACAGCAGAATATTACGCTTTTAAAATCCTCTAATTCTGATCTACATAAAGTGCATGACTTAATGAAGACATAAAATTTAAAACAAGAAGGAAAAAAACAGTATAAAGCTTATGTACAGTATTATTTTATTTTTAAACTTGCCATTCCATCTTCCAGTATAATATTTTTCATATCTTCAATAATTAGACCAATATAAAAGCGCTCTATCGATCAAAACAAGGTGTGGTTATTTTAAAGTTTGGTAAGTACAAAATTGAACTTGTAAGCATTTGAATGCTCACTGAGATTGATTGTTTTTCAACGCACAATTTTATAACGAGTTATTTGTGCTGTGTTCACTAAAGGGGTCCAACCTCGAAATGTGTCTTCATGCATATAATTGAGCCACGGGCTGGGCGAGTGTTTAATCGGAGAACATCCACGAATTGGACTTAGTGATTGCAAGTCAGTAGATAAGAGAATTTCTACGAAAATTGAATGTAAGAAGATTGTCCTCTACCAACCATGTTTCTGTAGAGATCGTTATTGTTCTTGTTTCTTATTCAATCAGACTAGTAAGCGCATTGGGGCTATTCCAGCAGCGAAAAAAAAAATCTAACGTTCGGTATTTCTAATGATCGCCTTATTAATTTAGTTTGGTGTTATTTTGTATAAAAATATCGTAATTTGTATAAACGGAAATTTTCATTAAAAATCACAATTATAGTATAGCACATGCTAATAAATAACTGTTTTTAATATTTATTTGCCGTGCTCTAGTAGCACAGAGGTGTATCTGTGGGCTTAAACTGTTGCTAGCAGAGCACAGATAGCTAACTGTGTAGCTTTATGCTTAACTTGAAAAAAAGTCTATTTATACATATTTTCTATTAAACAGCAATTATTGTATCAGTTTTTTATTACAACAATAAAAATATTATAAATCGATTGTTGTCTGTATTTAACCTCTAAAACTGTTATATTAAAATTCACGAATTAGCATTTATTTTGAAAATGACAACTGGCGTAACTTTTCCCACAATCTGTATTTCTGGTTATTTGTAATATAACGCCATCTCTTGACAATAATTAGAATCTAATTGCACACCCATCTATATTTAACAATTTTTTAGGGAATTAGGGTTTGTGATTACTACCAAAAAAGTAGGCAATGTCAAATGGATACGCGCAGCAACTGTCATTAATTTTTAAAATATTTAATTACCTTGGAAGGAGGTTATGTGGTCACCCTCATATGTGTTTTTTGTCATCAAGATATCCAGAAAACTGCTGAATGCATTTGGACGATAGTTGATGTAGTTTGGACTAACCTAACTTGCAAATTACTAGTTTTTGCAGGGTTAAAAGTCACGAAACTAAAGAAAATCTTTTTTTTTTCTATCAGCACGAGGGCCGATTTTCTCTAATTTTGCTCTATAACTTAGTCGAAAATGATCGAAATTTTGATAAAACTTAATGGACATGTATAGAATATTTTTCCTCTTTGCCACATCATAAACTGTTTCTATCTGTTGAAAATGAGGCCCAGCATGACCAAGCGTGTTAAGGCGTGCGACTCGTAATCCAAGGGTCGCGGTTTCGCGCTCACGTCGCGCCAAACATGCTCGCCTTTTCAGCCGTGGGGGCGTTATAATGTGACGGTCAATCCCACTATTTGTTGGTAAAAGAGTAGCTCAAGAGTTGGCGGTGGGTGGTGATGACCAGCTAGCTGCCTTCCCTCTAGTGTTACACTACTAAATAAGGGACGGCTAGCTCAGATAGCCCTCGAGTAGCTTTGTGCGAAATTCAAAAAACAAAACCAACAAACTGTTGAAAATGACGTAAATACAAATACACCTTTGTATTTCTTGAGAGCCATATATGATCAACGCTGGGTGGCGAAGGATTGTTTGTTTTGATCTGTTTTGTGCTAAATTTTGCTCTGACTTGTCTTATTGCAAAGTTTGCTTTTGGCTAAAGTACTCAAATACTTCTTTCCTATTAAATGCACTTCGAGGATTACCCCCAATACATTTGAATTAAATGTTTGAAAGTTGATCTATTTTACATCACTGCCAATACAGTTTATTGTGGCAAGCTAGCAGCTGAGACACCAGCTCCTTTTGGTACATATAATCCAGAATTTTTGTAAACATCATTCCTGAATTTTAGGCAAAATGATTCTGTGGTATATAAATCATCCCACTGATCTACTCAGACTCAAGCTTCCTGTCAACTTTTGATTTCAAAGTCTGCTTCACATTTAGAGACAAGTCAAAGCTTTGCCAGTGGTCTTTAAATTCTTCTTACACTTATCAACACTATCTGACAATGAATTAGCTGTAATTACTGAACATAATTTTTTCATGGTAACTATTGAGCAATGGGGTTTTGCTATATTGGATGATAAAAACCTGGAGTGTTTGTAGAGACCATTCCAGGAAGCTTCAGCAAAGCCATGGCTAGAGGTAAAGAATATCTTTGCTATGCAGAGTTGATCATATTTGGCTCTCAAATAATAAAATATATGTTCATATGTTCACCATTATCAACAGCCATAGGTAATTTTTGGTAGGACAATAAGGAGTAATGTTCTACGTATCCACCAAGTTTCATCAAAATCTAATCCTTTTGTTAATCTGTTATAGAATAATAATAGTGTGAAAGACTGGTCACCATGTTAATAAATAGTTTTGTATTTTTGTAGCCTTGACTCTCCAAAACCTAATTACTCCTTAGTTGAATTGTATTCAAAATGAACACCAATTTTTGTCCAGATCCATTCAGCCATATTCAAGAAATCTTACTGAAAAAAAGTGCACACAGGGTTGAAAATATAACCTCTGTACATCTTTGATGGTGTTTGTAACTAATCCTTACTTGAAAGGGAAAACAAATACTGAATAATATCATCTAACCGTACACCATCTGGCAATATAAAGTAACATGTAAAAGAAGTTGTACATCTTTTACAAGCAAAGTGGCTTAAAGATCACGAGCAACATAACAAATGTAATAAGAGACAGAGGGAAATCATTATAATGAAAAGGTTACACATTGTTATGTATCAGAGTAAGAGGAAATAAAATGAAAATGTACAGGAATAGTTGAATGGAGTTTTATGACTCCATAAACTCGGTTCACATAGTAACAACCTTTCAACTTCATTCTAGGTAGTCATATAAGTTCAGGTGTAAATAACAGTCTGAAATACTCTGCTACTGTTGACCATTGCTTGCAATGTATTAAGAGTATTATAAAATATCAGTTATACAACACACACACACACAGGTACTCTCTGGTATTTAATACACTGATATCAGGTATTTAAAAGTTTAACCAATACAACAAGTTCAGGAAAGTTTACACAGAAAACGTTTTGCATGTAGCAACAAAGGAATAACAAACAAAAGCAAAAATAAATTATTCACAAGTATATTTATTAACAACAGACTGACTTATGTTAAGACTTCCTCTGTTTGTTAGAGTTGAGTCTTTCCAAATATATCTGAACAGGTAACATACCAACTGGGTATATGGCTACAAGTTAACCACACTGAGTTTGCAACATATAGGTTAGGTAATTTTTGGCATTCTAAGCCCAAATGGCAAGATGATTTAAAAATCTCAAGGAGTACAATTTTTCTTAATAATATATTTTGGTTAGAACAGTTGAAATATAAGTGAATTTTTAAAAATATCATGTAACTTTTGATGGTTTCATGAACGTTTGGTATGGCATTCAATGTGGTCAGTCATGACTGAAGAAAAATGCTTTCAGAGGACAGTAATTAACTTGTGTTTAAACTTTATTAAGGTTCTCCATGATTAAAATTCTAATATTAAAGCTATCGTTAAACATGCAACTGGCAAAATACGTTGGAAGGCAGTAATTCCCTTCAGTCCATACACTAAGTTATTTTGGTCTCTTTGTGACAATATCCTGTACGAAAAATAGTAAGGCACTTTTGTGTTTTTAGGTAATGAGCTATATATTTTGCATAAATGAATAGCTTTGGCAGTTTGTTTAAAAACTTCTGGCAAATGTTAATAATGCATAGAAGTGTGGTAAACTCAAAACATTTAAATAATATAGGAGACCCAGTGCTAAATCACATTTAAAAGTGTAACTAGTGATATCCTTGGTCAAATGTATCGACCAAATTTATAGAAATCAATAAAGCATGTAAAAACAAACAAACCTAATAAACAGAAGCATTTATGAGAAATAATTTTTCCTTTCTCAGGAAAAACTTCATCACATTAGGAATAGTTTACAAGTAGCCATACATATTTGTAGCATTAATTAAAAATACTAAAATGATTCTATTTTTCTTTCTACAAGTCCATATCTAAAGCCTTATTTTGTAAGACAGCACCCAGAGACAAGAGAAACCTGATATATTCATGCATGTCACTAGTTAAGTATGAACATATAAAATGCCTGTAAATGATCAAACTGAGCAAGCTTGGTACTGTGGGTCAATATTCCACTCTTAAATTTAAAGCAGAAAAATAAACCACTTGAGATTCATGAATGGAAAAGACTCACACAAAAAATGGATACATACAACCTTATGGATTACTCTTTGCCATTTCTGTTCAGCCAAGAACTGAAAGTACTATTCAACTTTCTCCATGGTTGCCCAAAAGATGACGTTACTTAGAAACCACCATGTGAGAGCTTCTTAAGACCCTTTCAGTGAATGTTTCAAAGAATCTGAGTCCAACTGCAAAATAAGATTAAGACATTGGCTACATGACTGACTATGATGTGATAAATGGTTTGGTCCTCTTGTTTTTTCTTATGGTTAAGAAATGCTTATTTCTGGCTGTTTATAGGGATTTAGTAGTTAATATACAGGGTGGGCCATAAGTCCCTACCCATCCATATGTTATTATGTTATATTCAATAACACTAATGATAAGTTGAAGGCAGCTGTTACTGAGGCATTTGGAACAATAACTCCTGCTATGTTGAGGAAAATGTCTCACAGAACATGGCGTCGCATAATATTATGCAGTGAGAATGAGAGACAGCACTCAGATACAATGGATACATAAGATATATGGATGGGTAGGGACTTACAGGCCACCCTGTAGTTTGTGTTTGTTCTGTCATATTTTGAAATGAACAATTTTTCATAAGTACAAGAAGAAAGGTTATTCAATGCATCAGTTAACTTTATAATTCATTTAAATTGAATCAAATATCTTAATGCTCCTAAAATCAGACCTACTTCACAAAGTAACTTTTGTGATAAAATAGGTCAGTTCATAAATAAATATTATGGAAGAATTGTAAATACAACAATATTTTGTCATAATCAAAGACCTTTTGTTATTTACATTCCAAAAACCAATACAACTTAAGGTTAAAAATATGATTTGAAATACACTCATAGGATGGTTTAAAATGAATCCATTTGGCATTACTACTAAAGCAATAAAAAATGCTCTATCAAAATCTCAAACACAATTTTCATTCTCTGCACTTCATAATATAAATTCTTTGCTTTTTTTTATTTCCATTTTCAGTTTTGTTCATCAAAGTATTCAGTGCCAGATGTGAAAATACTATGAGGAATGTTGTTGGATGAAAACAAAGAATAAAAGCATTTTATGTCACAGAGTGGGAGAAAGTTTCAAATAAATCATTATCATGATGTAATTCCCTCAGAAGCAATGGTAATGTTCCCTGTGTTTTGCTAAAAACATTGACTGTTTATGAGTGGAAATCTAATAGTTGGCTATTAAGAATTCTATCTTACAGCATCTAGTTGGGTCATCCAACAAGGGGTAGGAAATCATTAACAGAGCATGAAATATAACTTAGTTTCTAGTATTAGCTTGTTTAATTTATATTTCATTAATTTTCTTTATAAGCTTAGTATGGCAATCTAAGATTAGCTTAAATCTCTTAAGCTAATGAACCCTATTAAATATTAATGGGATATATAACTAAAAGATTAATAAGAAAGGGTGCCCAACTCCTAAATCAATGCATTCTCAATATATTGTTTTTGAAATATTATTTTTGTAGTTGGACTAGTATATTCAACTTCATTGGGTAATTTTTAGTTCCAGTTTACACAGCTACCTTGCTCTGACCAGAACATAGGTAATAAACTATTAAGTGAAATTATGCAATTTCATAATAAATTCCTATCTTGTTACATAGTGTTTCAGCCACAAGAAACATAATGCTGGAATACTCTATATGATTTCAACAACAGTTGAACCTTAACTGAAGATAACTTAATGAATCCTTTCTTCAAATTTAGTAAATCTGTCACATCTGAAGTCAGCCCACCATAAAGGTCAGCTGTCTTGTTTGAAAAATGTGTCAGACAAAGACTATTCTTATCCTGCCAAAATTTACATTTGTTCCCTTGTCCTACCGTTCTTTGAAGGAGTCCACACCTATGTAGTATATAGTGTAAGAGTTTAATTTCAGTTACAGAAGTTGTGATGAAACATCATAAAAACAACTCAATATTATTTACTGTACACTTTTTAATAGTTTCGTGAGCTCTGGTATTTAACAAAACTCTTCTTCTATCATTGATAAGTGATCAGTTAAGAATAATGCATTTAAAATACACTACCCTGAAAGGGAACATTTGTTACTTTATATATAAAACAACATCATTTTGTTATTAACTTCATTTTCAAATATGCTGGAAAAGGTACATGTTACACCATGTAACCTGACTATACATTTTCATCTTTCTGTTCCATGGATTGGCTTTGTTCATTTCATATATGTTTGCAATGCTACATTACAGCTATTTGAACTAGCCATATCTAATTTTGAACTAACAGATAAGGTTCAGTTTGGTTTTTGAATTTCACGCAAAGCTACACAAAGGCCATATGCACTAGCTGTCCATAATTTAACAGTGTAAGACTAGAGGGAACTCTTGGGCTACTCTTCTACCAATAAACAATGGGATTGACCATCACTTTATAATGCCCCCATGGCTGAAAGGGCAAGCATGTTTGTTGTGACGGGGATTCGAACCTGCAACCCTCGGATTACTAGTCTTTCACAGACAAGAGGGAATGCAGTTGGTCAACAGCACCAAATGTTAACTGTTAACTATTGAGCTATGCGAATAAAATAGTGGGACTTGACCATCACCTCTTATATCCATGATTTCAATAGTGTAAAATATGTACAGCAATGATTAATACTAAATTTATTCAGTACAGTTTAAATAAATTTAGTTTCATTGTTTCAGATTAGTACTTAGAAATGTTTTAAGAGGAGCTGTAGATTTTAGCAATTGTTAATTTACATTACAAAAATGTAGTAACAGTAATAAACAATCCATTATTAAAGAGATGCACACCACTTTCTTTAAACTGGAGATGACTTCACTTGACATTTTGTCACTTTATTGTCTTATACAGTCATGTGAAAAAGTTAGGGCATCCTATGAAAGCCTATGTATTTTTGTAACATTTTTGGATATATAGATATTTAATCTCAATTTTCACAATACTGAGAGATTATAGGAATATAACTAAACAATTAAACCTGAAGAAAAGACTTTTCAAGATATTCTGTAAATGTAATTCTTCAAAAATGCATATTCTAACTGAGGAACAAGTTTGGACACCCCCACATTTATTACCACTTAAAATGGCTCAACTCACACACAGGTGTATCACACCAGGTGCACATGATTAGAAGATCGTTACTCAAAATTTTGAATGAAGCTTGCCCAATTTAAACCTCAGACATTTAGTTTGGTGTGCTCCTGACTCTTCAAGTGAGAGTGAGCACCATGGTGAGAGCAAAAGAGCTGTCTGAGGCCTTCAGAGAGAAAACTGTAGCATCTTATGAGTCTGGTTAGCGATGTAAAAAGATTTCAAAAGATTTTGAAATCAGCCATTCCACTGTTTGGAAAATAGTCAACAAGTGGAGGGCTTTTAAAACAACTGCCAACATGCCCAGGTCTGGTCATCCAAGCAAGTTCACCTCGAGAGCAGACCGCAAGATGCTAAAAGAGGTCTCCAAACACCCTAACATGTCATCACAGGACCTACAGCAGGCTCTGACTACTGTTGATGTGAAAGTGCATGCCTCTACAATCAGAAAGAGACTGCACAAGTTTAACTTCCATGGGAGATGTGCAAGGAGGAAACCTTTGCTCTCTAAGAGAAACATCAAGGCCAGACTGAAGTTTGCCAGAGGGAATGTAGACAAAGACCAGGACTTCTAGAATAATGTTCTTTGGACAGATGAGTCCAAATTGAATTATTTGGACACCAGAACAGAGGACATGTTTGGCATAAACCAAATACAGCATTCCAGGAAAAGAACCTCATACCAACTGTGAAGCATGGAGGTGGAAGTGTTATGGTTTGGGGCTGCTTTGCTGCAGCAGGACCTGGACAGCTCACAATCATAGAATCCACCATGAATTCTACAGTGCATCAGAGGGTGCTTGAGGATCATGTGAGACCATCTGTACAAATATTACAGCTGAAGCGGAACTGGACTCTGCAACACAACGACTCAAAACATGCCAGTAAATCCATCAAGGACTGGCTGAAAACTATGAAATGGAGAGTCCTGGAATGGCCGAGTCAAAGCCCAAATCTTAATCCCATTGAGATGCTGTGGGGTGACTTGAAATGGGCTGTACTTGCAAGAAACCCCTCAAACATCTCACGAATGAAAGAATTCTGCATTGAGGAGTGGGGCAAACTTTCTTCAGACTGATGTCAGAGACTGGTATCTATATATAACTATATATCCAAAAATGTTACAAAAATACATAGGCTTTCATAGGGTGTCCTGACTTTTTCACATGACTGTATTTTTAATTACATAACAATGTGTACCAGTTTCATATAATACCAGCAAGTTGAATCATACAATAAAGTCTACATACAAAAATTAGACACATCATATAACAAATCTGAAAATAAAATTGCACAAGATAAGTGATATATGTTTTAGAATAACCATAATTTACATTTATTCTCAAAGAATAAAAAAAACTTAAAAAAAGTTGTCTAAAGCATGTTACTAAAATTCTAAATAAATAAATGCTTTCTTTATAATTTTGTAAATAATGAATAACCACTTTACTGTGACTTAAATAATTTTGTAAAGATGGTGAAATTACTCTTAAGTTCATGATAAACAGTTGTATAACATAAAGAAAATACTTCTAAGAAATTATCAGCTTAATTGCATCTTTAAAATACTGACTACAAAATGATTTCCCTTCATAGCAATGACCTTTATGTATAAAGTCTTGGGCAGTTAAAAACAATAGGCAGATGTTAAATTATTTTTCAATAAAAAAGTAATTCATTTCTAATCTTAAAGTGTAGGAATAACTATTAAATAAATATTACATAGTTTACTGCAAATTTATATAATCTCCTGTATCTAAAAAAAACCAACAACAAATTAACCATTCCTACATATTTTGTTGTGAAAATATAATACATAATTGTTGAACTCTTAAATCACTTAAAATGACTTTCAGCAATAGCATATTATGTGAAAACTAATCACTAGTACAGACTTAGATTCGTTAGTGTCACTTTTTATTTTCCATTTGACATACACCCTCAACCTTTACAAACTACAAAACTAAATTAAACCTACAATAAATAAATCATATAAATGGATATTTCCATTTTTTTTTACAAAACATACTGCTGGTAATTTTTAAGAACTTTTTATATCAAAGTTGATATTTACAAGATAGATTGGAACAGAGTTACTTTCATAATACAACAATTAAAATGATAAACAGCTGTTGTTTTTAACTTTTATATTATTCAGTAAAAATAAAAATTATGGGGATCATTCATTTTTTGTAACTATTTCAACTTATAATGTTCCATTTTATAAAATGGAAGGTCCTATAGATTAAATTTCAAATCAGACCAGTTGGATTGTATCTTTCTATAAGAAAGCTCATAAAGGCAAAACAAAGATAAAATAAGGCAGTTGTTAAGCCTAAAATTAGACTGTTGTCCCATTTCATAGAATTAATGACATAATTCTCTGAACAGTAAAAGACTGGTCTAACTTTTCTTAAAGGTAGGTTTTCAAGTATAACCTTGAATGTTGTGAAGGTGAGGTTATCTTCATTACAGAAATAAAATATTTTTTGTTTTTAAATATTACAACCTCTAGAAAGAAAACCATTCAAATATACAAGATAATATTTAATCATGTTGACCATGTTAGTCAACTTGATGGTCCAATGTCAAATGGTGCTGTCAGTGGAGGCTCCATAGAAGTGCTCAACTCTGATGGTGAAGGAGACACCTCCTGAGCTGGACTAATAGCTTCAAAACCACCTCCTAAACTGAAAGGGGATGGATTTGTTGATGGCATCTCAGCTCCAAGCAAGTCTAATTCATCTGCAGGTGAAACTGTTCTGGATCCTTCTTCTTGAGTTTTATCATCTGTTCCTGCTTCTGATTTCTGACTACTTCGGTCACTACTGTTGTCCAGTAGTGCTACTGGCCGAGCCCGCTTTTTCCCTTGTATGTCTGTACGCATGTTCTGCATGTAGATCTTCATTTTTTGGATGATGTACTCTGGCACAGTAAACCCAACTAATTGATTCACCATAACACCAGGATTATTTCGATACTCTTCAGATTCTGCTAGTTCCCATATATCATCCAAAATCATCATGTAGGCTTTCCCTCCAGTAGCAGGCATCAAATTGTTTTCATGCAGCCACTGTTTGTCTTCTTGGTCCCCAGAATACTTAAAAAGTTCAGCATGCTTTATATACAACTTGCCACGTGTAGCTCCAAATCCAAGAGCCTTGTTTGCCTTGGCACCCATAATGAATTTTGAATCTGGTGTTAGACGAATAGGGTCCCATTTCGGTCCTTCTCGTTTCACCGTATCTCCAGCCTTCATTTTAACAGGGGTACTACGTCCTGACTGTCCACCTTGAAAGTGAATTGGCGGCCTACCTTTTTTCTTCTTTGGCTTCGGAATAGGCAGACTTGCTTCAGAATCGGTGTCAGACTCTTTGCGTTTTCTTGCAAATGGGCTTCTCTGTGATGCTCGGCACATTTTTGCATCTCTTGGATTGTGATTTTCAGAATCCGAAAACTCTGCAGCTGGACTGTTTCCTCTTGAATGTATCCAGTGGTACATCTTTTTGGCTTCCTCCAAAATCTGACGACATACATGTTGAACATGCTGCTCAGATACAGAATTTTCACCATTGTTAATTTTTATGTTTTCAATTCCAGGCCTAAAGAATTTTTCTAAGTATTTCTGTAATATTTCATCAATTTCCCTATTGATACTTTTCTGAATATTTTGTCTCAACAAATCAAGAGATTTTGCTGGACTAAAAGTACACCCAAGTTTTGCCCGATTGATGGCCACAGTTTGAGACCTGTAACTTGTTCTGTAGGTCGTACCAGAGTTTGCTTGAAAATTAGCTAAATTATAAGGTCTCATATTGAAAACATTTTCACGTTTCACAAAGGTGTCAGTATGGTTATAGAAAACAGTTTTAGGTTGAGTAACAGAAATCCTTGTATCTGACAAAGGTTCGACAGCTTTTTCATACATTCCATGAGCGTTAGCATTTAGAAAACCTATATTTTCACTAACACTAACATTGGTCAAAGAATTTCCAGACCTTTGTTTCAACTCCGTCTCCTTCCTTTCATCTCCAGAAGGAGAGTAGACTCTAATTTCTGGTATTCCTCCAATATTTGCCATACTTCTGTTGAAATGTAGTTAGTACTATAACAAACTTTACTATTCAAATAACGAACACAAATATTAATATTTATTACAAAATTAGGCTAAACAATCACTAAAGATTTCGTTCAACTTGACCGAGAAAGCTTACGTCTCGTTATACATTAAAGCTGACGTTATACTCCAGTCCAACATTTGTAAATACGTTAATTGTAACAAAATATCATATAGAAAGTTTCGAAAATGTAAAAATATACATATTTAAAAAAAAATTGTGATCTATGGATGAAAATTTTGTAACCCACTACTATTTTAATCTGAAATATTTAAAGTTACTCCTACGTTTTTTTTAGCATGTTCATGGCGTTAAATTGAATATTACACGTTATCGATGTTCTTGTACTTGTTTAGTTCTTCAACTGCTTGTTCAAAATATTGTTTGTTTGTTGTTAAGCTCAAAGCTAAGTGATGGGCAATTTACGTTTTGTCCACAATAAGTATGGAAACCATGTTTGTACTCATAAACTAACAGACTTTCCGCTGAACCAGAAAGGTGAAATTACTTTGCTACTACATTATGATTGTATTATTAATATTGGAACTTTTATATTTTCAGTGCCCTAACTTAGATGCTACTCGAAGTGTGCGTGATGTTAAGATCAAGAATTTTTAAAGTAGTCATGAAAACCTAAAAATAAGTAAATTTTGATGTCAAAATTTTAATAATAAATTCAGAGAGTATCGAGAGACAAGAGTAGATTATAAATACAAAGATCAGTGAAGCATTGAGTCACTTTGATTCCTATTAGTTAAGCCCAGTATGACCTGGCCAGGTTGTTAGGGTGCTCTACTCGCAATCTAAGGGTTGCGGGTTCGAATCGTCCTCCTACGAAGCAAGATCGCCCTTTGAGCTTTGGGGACATTATAATGTATGGTTAATCCCACTATCTGTTGGTAAAAGAGTAGCCTAAGAACTGGCGCTGGGTAGTGATGACTACCTGCCTTCCCTCTGGTCTTTCAATGCTAAATAAGGGTCGTCGTGCGCAAATATCCCAAGTATAACTTTACGCAAAATTCAAAATAAATAAAAACCGTGTTACTTACCGCGTTTATTTGGCTACTTGATCTATTACATCTGAAATTGTACAATTAAATTAGTGTGGTATTTCTGTTTGAAGAGCATTCTGAACTAAGGCCTACAAATGACAATATTTCACAGTGAAGAAAGCTCGTAGAATTTAGAAATGTTAAGAAAAAAAGTAAATTGTTGTCGTTAATTACACTACACTTGGCCTTATTTTTACTACCCCCCAAAAATCCATTAACATTACAACATATTGTTTTTATGTTTTAATTTTTGCTTAAGAGTTTGATTTCTTTTAAATCGAAGGAGCCAAAAATATTTCGAAAACATTGTGTTTAACATTCCAACATGGTCTAGTACTGTAATTATACACTATTTTGGACTGGTGGTCTGATTGTATCAGATTCGAGATGTGTTACTATCCAACATCACGCATGTATTCGAGGGGAAGGGGAAGTCGGCCGTACCCCGTATTTTTGTGATTGAAACAAATTATGTTTATAGAGTAACTATCTATACCTAATTGTGGTATCTAATTTTTTCTACATAACCTATATTCATCTTGTCAGGTTTTTTATAGAAATGAATTTTTTTACAGTGAGTAACTGTGACTTGTTGACGATAACTTTCAACAATAAACGGACACACACACACACACACACAATCCATTTGTTTTAAAATAATATTTTCAAAACAAGTCAAACGTATGTACAAAACATTTTTACTGTTGATAATCAGATTAACTTGAATTACCTTGTGAGTTACAACAACTGTATGTAGAGCTTTATATAATTTTTTTATGTCCAAAGTCCACACAGGTTGATTCAGTTATCTTTAAATCTAAACAACAATATTAATTATTATTCTCTACTCTGATATTACAATACAATCTGTGATTAGTTCACTCTTTATGACTAAACTTACAAACTCAGTCTAGGTCTATTTGACTACATCTCTCAATAATGTTTCTTCATTTTTTCTTGGTCACCTATATATATATTGCCCGACTGAGCTTTAGAACTTTCTACAAATTATGAGATGTTATGATCTAACAGTAATCACTTAAACCAACAAGTAAGAAATGAAGAGGAATCGAGTAATATAACGTCGATTCATAGCAAATGAGCTACCCAAATACTAAACCTGCTACAACTATCAATTCCAATAAAATCTCACTTTAGTACACGTGCTATGTACAAAATTAAATAATAGCACTGACGTCAAAAATGAAATTAAATGGTCGTGTATATCCAACACTTATGATGAAGCCTTATCATCTTTTGGCTTGAAATAGTCGCATACATTGGTAACTGATGACGCTTTGAAACTGGGAGTTTGAAGCTGTTCTACTACTGTCATGTTTTATGGACCAGACTTTTTACAGTAGGTATCTTTAATACATAATCACTGTGATACTGCAGTCAACAATGAAACTTTATACAAGTTATTCAAGGAAAAACACCACAGAAAATTGAAACATGCTAACATGTTATTTCAGTAGGACAGCCCCTAGCTGAGATAGCTAATATACTATTATTGTACAGAGTTGTTTAAGTTAGAAATATGGCTTAACAATTAATAACTTTTATACACATGGATAGCACAGTACATCACTATAATAAATCGTACATATTTTTACTAATTTAAGTCTAGATCCCTAACCAAGATTATGGCAGAATGAATATTTATTGACTTTTTATAAGATGTTTGAGGATTTTATGTAAACAGTTATATAACTGTTTAAGATACAATTAATGCAGAATTCTTTCTAGATTTAATCTCATATAGCATCTATTTTACTTTTTTTTTTTCGGGGCATACTCCCAAACTCCCATAGCATCAACATGTCGATTGTACTTCGCTTACTGTCTATTAGCTTTTGATCTCACAGTTTAGAACCCTCTTTCAAACATTCTGCGTATGAACTTAAATATGGTTTCACTTTCAATTATGAGTGAGTTACCAGAATTGTGATCAATCCTGTTTTTCAGCTAAAAGCAGCTGCTGCCGACTGGGTGGCTTCCCTCTGGTCAGGGGCTCGGCATGGCCAAGCGTGTTAAGGCGTTCGACTCGTAATCCGAGGGTCGCGGGTTCGAATCCCGGTCGCACCAAATATGCTTGCCCTCCCAGCCGTGGTCACGTTATAATGTGATGGTCAATCCCATTGTTCGCTGGCAAAAGAGTAGCCCAAGAGTTGGTGGTGGGTAATGATGACTAGCTGCTCTCCCTCTAGTCTCACACTGCTAATTTAGGGACGGCTAGCGCAGATAGCCCTCGAGTAGCTTTGCGCGAAATTCAAAACAAACAAACCCTCTGGTCAGCAGTTCAAAATCTGGAATGACTGTGCCTGAATCGTAGGTCTTCTCATACAGCCATTTGTCCATTCTCTGCATAAGACGTTATTCACCCTTCAAATGATGTTTATTACTTAAATTGATTTTCTCAAACTAGTAAACTACGAAATGTTTATGTTGATCGGCTATAACTTATTGTACAGTGATCACACATATATATTTCATTAACTACAATTTATGTCCTTAATTTAGACAAATTACAGATTAGCCGTATTTTATTAAAACTTTATTATAAATATCTTATGTTTTTTTTTCTGCTTAAAGTGTTCATTCGTAGCTTGCGACTTACTTTAATAAAAGTACTGTCTTAAATATTCGGAAATATTAATGAACGAGAAGTTTTGTAAAATACGCAGAATAAAGATACGATTATAAGTGTCTGTCATGAAATTGTAAAAGCAAGTTTATTTTTTAAGTTCGTCGAGGTAGTTTCTTTGTAATGTCATTTCCAAATTTACTTAGAACTACAAACAAGTTAGAAAGTGCAAAATTCTGTAAAGGAAAGTTAAGGAGGAAATAAACTATTTTATTTACAAGTTTTGAACATTTCGGGATTCACTTAATCCACTTCTAACAAAACCTGAAATTAGCGTTACAAACACATTTTTTTTAATAGTCTGGTATTATCAACCCCGATTTACTTATCTGAGCAACTAATAATATTATGCTATTAGTTAAGTATCGTTAAGTAAACTGGAATGTGAATTATTTTCATCATATAATTCCAACAAACGATCAATTTTACAACATTCTAGATGACATCGCAAAAATCTAATTTTGATGAATATCTAAAGGTAAGATATCAGACATAAATTTAAATGGTCCAGGCAGTTGAAACAGGTTTTTGAAACTTGGCTTTGTGAAATACTAAGGAAAAGGATTGTATTGTAAATATGGTTAAACAACTTAATTGGCTAAGTATGTTTGCAGTGTGGAATCAATATTGTACACTGAAAATACATTCAGACTATGTTCAAAACCCCTCATGATATTAATTTGTCGCAAAATATCTACCTTTTGCACCTTTTCTGTATGTTCTCAGTTTGATGCTGTAACAAAATCTCTCACTGCAGGGTGCTCGTCATAATCTGAGAGTCGCGGGTTCGAATCTTTATACTACTAAACATGCTAGCCCTTTCAGCTATGGGAGCATTATAAGTTGTAGGTCAGTTCCACTCATCGTTGGGGAAAAAAAGAAGCTCAAAAATTGTTGATGGTGACCAGCTGCCCTCCTTCTAGTCATTCACTACTAAATTAGGAACAATTAGCTCAAATAGCTCTCGTGTAGTTTTGTATGAAATTCAAATCAAACTTATTCTCTTATTACGCCTAGATCTGTTGGAATGAAGTATAAATAGAAGCGTAAGAAATGCATTTTAGAAACATCCTAGACCAGATTTGTCTGTAAATCTCAAACATATGACCAACCACTGCAGTATAGTTTTATCTTTGTATTTTCCTAAGAATTTTCGAAGAACTAGTTTCAGCAATGTATAAGCAGCATGCTTGACTGGTTTTTTAAACTTGTCAGACAGTTATCTGAAACCATTACGGATTTAATTCATCCATTTTACAAAATTCTTCGCAAGCCTCAATTTAATATGAGGTAGGGGGATGAAACGGACTTTGAAGATTTACTAAAGGTTGGCACTCGATATTCTATTTCAATGCCATGTAATTCTCTCTCTCTCTGGCTATTCCATCTTCTTGCCTTTCGGTGTGGATTCCTGTACGTGGTGAGGGGACCTCCCAGGGAAGGTTCTGTTCTTTCAGTTTACCTCATCTGGGATCTAAACATCCACTCACGTGTTTGCCGTGCGTGGCGACCAGTAAAAGGGACGAGAGGCTTCTGGTGGTTAAGGGGTACGACTCAAATACATCACTTTGGCCTTGAATTCCTGTAGACGGACGGGCTTGAGGTGGTCCCTTTGGGTCAATCAGCTGGTCCACTTCGGCTAAGGTCAACGAAGTACCAGTGTTCGATGTTCTCAACAGGTGTTGCGGACATTGTATCTGATGCTGGTGTTTGGGTATAGTGCTGACCAACCATGGCGCTGCTGCAGTGTCTTTATTTCCCATTGTAGTGCGTCTCTTCGTAGGGTTCCATGGTGGATGGGGCTAGTGGACACCGGAATATTCCTTTTTTTATTATGGATCCTCCAAATGAAAACTTAAATAAAATAGTGAAAACAGTTCATAGGCAAACAATCACATTTTGAAGATTCTGAGCAGCAATCTTCTCATCTGTAACACCTGCTATACCTCATTTTCTTATATTATTTTTCAGACAGACATTTAGTGCAGATGTTTCCATCTTTCATTCAGAAGGCACTAGAGGGACTTGCTGGCTCTCCAAAGTCAGTAAAGAAGCTTCGCTCTGGTGATATATTGATGGAAACATTCATATCTCAACATAGTGAACGCCGCTTACATTCAAAGGCTATTGAAGATATACTCGTTGAGGTTACTCCTCATGTTACTTTGAATTCATAACGAGAAGTTATTGTTGAGAGGGATTTGAAGAACATTCCCGAGTTGGAGATTCTCGCTCTTTTCTCCACCCAAGAAGTTTCTGCAATGAGGCGTATCTCCACCCGCAAAGATGAAATTATGATGCTGGCTAATGTTGTCATTCTGACATGTACATCACTACGTCCACCTGTCACCATCAAAGGAGGTTATCTCAATTGCAGGGTCTGGCCATACATTCCAAAACCTATATATGTAAAAACGGCTGGTATAGGTACAGAAAGCACTACGTAGAGAAGCGAACAACGTTTCGACCTTTTTCGGTCATCGTCAGGTTCACAAAGAAGGAGGTAATTGACAACTTCAACAATCCTATTGACATTCAACAGTCAAACTTCCCAAGAAAAATTTAAAATTTATATATTTCAGAAACACCTAAAAACAACATCTTAAACGATTTTTTCAAAGAATTTTCTCACAAAATCATCAACATTATTTCACAAAACGGAAAACTAAAAATCAACTTTACAAAAGAGAAATTAATTCCATTGAAAACCTAAAGCAAGACAAAAACATTAAAATTTTAAAATAAGATAAAGGAAATGCTGTAGTCATAATGAACACGAATGAATACATCCAAAAAATGAAGAACATCCTGTCAGACAAAAACAAATTTAAACTAATACACACAAATCAAATAAAGACACACGAAACGCGGCAAAACAAAATACTACTAAAAATGAAAAAAGCCAACACAATTTCAAAAACACTTTATTCCTACCAACGCAAGACCGACTCACGCACACCACAAATATACGGCATCCCCAAACCTCATAAACCAAATTGTCCACTACAACCAGTAATGTCCACACATGAATCATTTAATTACAATCTTGGTAAATACATAGCATGGGCATTCTCCAAATATGTAACATCAGCCAGCTCATTCATCAAAGATTCTTAAATCTAACCTTAACCACCTTAATCATAAAGCCTTAATGGCCAGTTTCAATGTCATAACCCTCTTTACAGAAATCCCAACCACTGAAGCCCGTAAGATAGCCTTAGAACTCTATATCCAAGACCCTAACCCATCAATAGACATTCCCAGCAACCAATTAGCAACCCTTATAGAATTCACCACGATGAAGACAGACTTCATGTTCAACAACCACAACTATATACAAACAACTGGCTCAAGCATGAGTAATCCAGTATCACCAGTTCCAGCCAATATATTTATGACACAAGTTGAAACACAAGCAGTTAACACAGCATTGCATTCACCACTATACTGGTCCAGATACGTAGACGACACGGTTGCGGGATTCACATCTATAGAACACACACTTAATTTTTTCAATCACAGTAACGCTATACACCCCAACATTAATTTCACATGTGAACAGGAAGTAAGCATTGAAATATCATTTCATAACCTCAAAATTACAAGAATTGATAAACAATTTAAAACAGAAATCCACCGAAAAATCACCCATACTGAACTATATATTCCTTGGGACTCACCACACGAAAAAACAAACAAACTCAACATACTAAGAAACCAAATAAACACAGCCATAAAACTATCCTCACCAGATAAAATTAGCGACGAATTCGAGAAAACAAAACAATACTTCATCAACATCAATAAGTTTCCTCTACAAACTGCAGAAAACATTATACGCACACACCTAGACAAAAAGCAAAAGCAACTAACAAAAGTAACTATACCCACGATTTAAAAAAATCACAAAACCATATATCGCTGCATACCATATATTCCTGACATCAGCAGAAAAATAACCAACATTTGGCAAAAACTAGTAACAAAATATGACATTCCAGTTAATACCAAATTTATTCAAAATACAGGCACAAAACTAGGGTATATACTATGTAAAAACTATACTGACAAACACCACACCAACATTATTTATAAAATACAATGTGATAACTGCCACGACTTATATATTGGAAAAACAAGTAGAAAAATGGAAACCAGCTTCAAAGAACACAAAAAGTCACCTTCACACTTTTCAAATACTGCAAGTCAAATAAACACAACATAACCATAGGAAACACCCAAATACTAAATAAGAAACAAACATAAACAAACACAAAATTAAAGAAGCCTTACTGAAACAACAACTCAAGCCCAAAATAAACAAATACAAAGGAACATCTTTATACCTATATTAATAAATATATCCAATACATAAGCACGCCATCTACATTCCTATACTCAATTACACAACTGCTTTCAAATATGTGGTCAGCTATCGGTCAGTTACCTCTTTCTTTGCGAACCTGACGACGACCAAAGGAGGTCGAAACGTTGTTCGCTCTTCTACATAGTGCTTTTTCAACTCATATCTCCCGTTTTAACACAAATAATTTTATCTACAAGTAGATTTTCTCGTCATCACGGATTATTTTAAAATCTCTCAGATGTTTCCTACGTCAGTGGTTTAGTCAATCAAAGACATCATGTCGTGGTTACTTGACATGTGCTCGTTACGGTGGCAAGGACCACGATGCCTATGAGTATGAAACAGACCATCATTGCGTCAATTGCAATGGCTCTCATCCATCCTACTTTCGTTCTTGCCCTAAACGGTTAGAAGAAAAAGAGGTGTAGCATTTGAAAAAGATTCAAAACATTACTTACCTTGAGGCTCGAAAGTTGCTGTCCACCACTTCATTTCGGACATATGCTGCTGCACTTCGTTCCACTTCTACAGTGGGAGTGCAGACGGATCTCCCTGTGCCTCGAAAAGGACCGTTCTCAAACGAAATGAAAAGTCTTTTGACCTCCATGGTTAAAAACGTTGATGAATCAACTTCAACACCCATCTCTGTCAGTATAAAGATTAATGCCATCACTGAACAACTCCCTCTTTCTGTTGCAAATGGGCTCGATGTCGACGACTTTCACATCTCATACCAGTTGTCGAACATAAGGTATATTGAGTGGCATCTACAGACTTCCCTCAGTCGTTTACTAAAGTGGACCACAGCAAACGGCTTTAACTTCTCTCTCTCTAAAACCGTTTGAATGCTCTTTTATCGCTGACGGGGAATTTACCCTAATCCTGAACTACGAATCGATGAAGTTGTGCTGCCTGTGATCCCTGAGACAAAGTTCTTGGGGCTTATCTTTGACTGTAAGCTTACCTTTATACCACACATCAAGCGGCTACAGGTCAAATGTACAAGAGCACTGAACATTCTTTGTGTCCACTCTTCCGCCACTTGGGTAAGCGGATCGATGTTCTACGCTAAAGATATATCATGCTCTTATTTGATCGAAACTAAACCATGGATCACTGGTCTATGGCTCTGCCAGAACCTCGGCCTTAAAGATGCTGGACCCCATTCATCATCAAAGACTTCGGCTCTGCACTGGGGCTTTCCACATTTCCCTAGTTCAGAGCTTATGTATAGAGTCTCATGAATCTTCTTTGCACCTCTGCTGTTTGCAACTGTCTTTACTATATGTTTTGATATATCGTTCGTTACCAAAGCATTCCACCTGGGGTTGTGTTTTCCTTTCTCGGTGGGCCATACTTTTTCAGAACAGACGATCTGCCATTACTACTTTTGACCTCCATATCGAGGTCCATTTGGATGAATTGTGTCTGTATTTGGATAATATTGCTGTATCCACTGGTCAGCCTATCCCACCATGACCTTTTACAGTCCCCAAGTGTGACCTATCTTTAAGTCATCTGAGAAAAGCAGACACTTCTCATTGGAAATACTATCTGCTATTTATTGAACAAATTTCGAACCATTTTTTCATTACTATTTATGTCATGGTTTCTTGTGGCTCGGTGGTTGATGGCAGAATTCTCTCTACAGCTTCTGTGTTTACTGCTGAAATGTACGCCATTTCTCTTGCCTTGGATCATATAGAAGCTAAGAAGTACTCAAACTGCACTATTTATACTGACTTGCTTAATTGTCTAGTGGCCCTGGAATCGCTTCATGTTATTTCACACTCTGTTACCGCCAATATTGAAAAGCAACTGGTCCATTTCTCTTTAACATCTTCTTCTATCCAGTTTTTCTGGGTACTGAGCTATGTTGGTATTTGCGGGAACGAGCTTGTCGACACCGCAACTAAATCTATCTGCTCCAGCACTATCACTGCTATGTCTGTTCCATACATGGACTATGGTCCTGTATTCAAGGCTCGGCTCCATGACAGCTGGCAGTCGACTTGGAATGAGCAACGTGAAAACAAGTTGTTGCAAATAAAATCCTATATTGGACTTTGGCCGTCTTGCTTCCGTAAGGATCGGAAAGAAGAAGTTGTTCTAACTAGATTACACATTGGTAACAGTTTTTTAACTCATCGTTTTCTGTTATCTGTAACTGACGCACGAATGTGTAGTCTGTGTAACACTCAAGTCACAATAAGCCACATTTTACTTTCTTGCCGACGTTATGACTCTGAACGACGACACCATTTTAAACATGTTTTGTCTCAAGGTTTGTCCATAACGTTAGACAGTGTTATTGGTGATGGTGACACTGTATACCTTCGAAATGTTTTTAGTTTTTAAAGGCCATTAATCTTTTAATGTTATTTAAGTTTTTAATTTATAATTAAACCTTTTTAATGTGATTCCCTTTTAAGAATCAAAGTTTATCTTGTTCCATTTGAAATTATAAAATGGCCGTAACGTCAAATAACTTGAAACCAGGACTGGAAAGGCCAATTTCAAATGACTAACGGTGTTTTTTGAACTTATCTGTTAGTCTTCCTGGCAAGTTATAATAATTACAATCATGCTACAGGAAGTCCTTTACAGCTTGTATTACTGCAGTTCTTCTCTTACCGCTGCAGACTAGATGCAACAATTGGTTTTAATGCTATTTATATTTTTGTTTTGTTTTTAATACAAAAATTAAACTTTTTTTTGTTTTACATTAATTTCCTTTTAGTAGTTTTACTAATTTTACTTTAATTTTATCTTTTTACCGAATGTTTGGTGCAGATAGCCTAGTTGCTTTGTACCATAAAACACCAAACCAACCAGCCTACCAATCCTTCTTGAAACGACTTTTATAATCTTGAATGTCCCAGAAATAAAATAACCCTTAGATAACTACATATGTTCCACTTATAGTGATTATATTTGATGACCCCAAGTATAATCTGCCTTCTTTGATAAACTACTTTCATGTACACAGTAGAAACAACAGGAATTGGTCGCTTTGTGTTCCCAATCGGCAAAAGTGCAGCTTTTGCTTGTAATTTTAGATAAGTTAATAAAAAATTTCCATTAGTGAAGATGATAATCAGTACCTAAGGTTTCAATTAGTGTATAAACATTTGTGCAGAAATACAAAGTATTTTGCATTTTTTAGTGAGAAGCAGAATTATGATAATGACTTTGAAATTCTTGTTCATGAAGCTAATAAATACTTTTTATGTAAATGAGAGCCAAGAAGTTCCTCATGCAGCTTTGATAGAGACAACGCATGAATAAGATCAGTTAATTTTTCTCTTATGCGATCAAAAAAGGTAGTGTACGAGGTCTGTTCAAAAAATACGCGGACTGACGTCATAAAACAAAATGTACTTTATTTAGAAGTTACAGGTCTGGAACTCCTTCAAAGTACTCTCCTCCCCAACGCACACACTTATCCCAACGGTGTTTCCACTTGTTGAAACAGTCCTGGTACGCTTCTTTTGTAATGTCTTCCAGCTCCTTCGTCGCATTTGCCTTAATCTCGGGAATCGTCTCAAATCTTCTTTCTTTCAAGTGTCTTTTGAGTTTGGGGAACAAGAAAAAATCGCAAGGAGCAAGGTCAGGTGAGTAGGGGGTGGGGAAGAACAGTGATCGAGTGTTTGGCCAAAAAACTCACGAGTTCTGAGGGCTGAATTTTGCAGCAACGCGGTGCATCTTCAACTTTTCGGTCAAAATCTCGTAACAAGATCCAACTGATATCCCACACTCTTCAGCAAGCTCCATGACAGTCAGACGTCGATTTGCCCGCACCAGGGTGTTGATTTTGTCGACGTGTGGGTTGTCAGTTGACGTGGAAGGACGTCCAAGACGCTCATCATCTTCAATGGACTGTCGACCATCCTTAAAACGTTCATGCCACTTGAAACATGCGGTACGCTTCATAGCAACATCACCGTAAGTCGTGTTAAGCATAGCAAAAGTTTCAGTCGCAGATTTTCCAAGTTTAACACACAATTTCACAGCAAGTCGTTGCTTCTTCAAGTCATTCATTCTGAAATCCGCCAAACGAAAAAATCGCACTTCACTTAAAACCGCGTAGCTAATACACAAATGAAGATATCTGCAATCGGGAAATGGCGTCGTAATCAGCTGATCTGTGCAAACCTAGCGACACCAAGCGGATTCCCCTGGAACCAACTGGAGCCGCGCAATTCAAACAGTCCGCTTATTTTTTGAACAGCCCTCGTATGTGTAAAGTGATAAAAACAACTTTTCTCTGGATGCCCAAGCCATCAGACTTAATACGATTTATAACTTTTTGTATTGCAAAAGTAATTTACAGTTTTGCACTTATTTTGACACTTCTATATAGGTAAAACACAAAACATACATTACATTAAATTTATTTCAAACCATCACATCTAAATTATCATCAAATAGAATCTCCTGTATAACAAGTAGTACTTTATAATATCTAATAATATTGGTATGTTGTTTCTCAAACAAGGCACCATTCTTAGGCCTCAGACGTGTTATCCAAGGGTTAAGGTTAAACTACAAGTGGTTTTAGAATGCCATTCAGAATTCAAGTTTAAAGGTAAATGCCTTCAGATAGCTAAACCTTGCCAAATGGCTCCTTGTTATCTCTTGAAATTATCATTATTAAATATAAAAAATAGTCAAATCTCTGCCACAGACCAAGTTGGTTCAATAGTTTTTTGTTCATTATTATTGTAGTTATAACTAGGTGACATTATTACAATCCATTTTTATTTCAGGCTAGAAATAGATATGCTTTTTCTTAAATCAACCGAAAAGTCAATTTAATGTCTTGTGTACAAGGTACTTCTCTACAATAACATAATTTTTCGGACTGATATGCAAAAAGACAATAATAAGGCAATTTTTTTCAAATTTGATTTACTTATGGATATATATTAATGTTTGTGTGATATATTGTGACTTGTAGATGGTGTATTTGGTTTTTGACATTTAAGTATTACTTATAAAGTGTTCTGAAAATTTGTACAAATGCTCACGACATGATTACAAAAGTTTTAGGTTCTGAAACTTTTGAATTTTGCATCTATTTATTTGTACATAATTCATTTCTGTCCCACTATATTGAATGAGTCACTAATTAAGGATAGTTATTTATAAATGCTAGATGACCTTGAATAACTTTACAACCTCAAAAATAATCCTATTGCTTATTTATGTTTCAGTGTTATAAAAAGTGTAATAATAGTAATTTCTCTATAGATAATGTTAAATTACTGGGAAATAAACAGTAATGGATTTAGAGTTTGGGAGATAAAATTCTTTACAAATATTAATATATATTTCTAAATGTGAAATTATTATTTCTTTTAATGGACATATGGAACTAGACTACTTTGGGGTGGGTAGACCAAAGATAGGTAAACTAAAATCGTCCCTTTTTTATTAATGTTTAATTACATTCTGCCTTCCATGAAAATAGTATCTAAATCTTAATGTGTACTATTATAACTTTTTTACTTCTTTCTGTTATAACACCCAATTTTCTTTCAAGATATTAAGGGTGGCTGCACTCCCCCAACTGAATGAAGATAGTAAAAGGCAATTGGAGTTTGACTTTTGCATTTGGGTCATGCCTCAGGAACAGAATATTTTCAGTGTTCTTGGGTTCTTTGACCAAAGAGATTTTCCATTAAGGTTTGAAGGACAATGATTGTCAATGAATATTTCTTTCCTTTTCTTGAGGTAGAGTTTCATAATGCACATTATTATTTAGATTTTATCATCATTAATTCATTAGAGTACTTTACAAGTAACTATTTGTAAATTTTGATCAGTTTAAATGGTGTTAGCCTTAACACTTTCATAGCTATTCCCATGTTAGTGAATGAAGTAATTTTGTCATCATCTTTAAGTACCAATTTCATGGTTGTTCCATCACTAAGTATTTGTTCTCACAATTCAATTAACAATCAAGCCTATTATGGCAACAGTAACCTTTGATTATATACTGATAAAATGAAATTTCCTCCTTCAACAAATATGTTATATTTTCTACTGGAACTATACTTAAGTTTTGTTCTGACATCAAGGTCATCAACATGAAAAGGATCCCAGAATATCTGTAAATACAGTTACTAATAACTTATTATTATGCTTTTATTATCATTGTTGGACATTTTTTCATTATTGTCTTGATGTTAGTCACTTTCATTACACTCTTGCTAATAGTATATGATATTGTTAAAATTCTTGGACATTGTACTGTCTGTGTGTATTTACCAGGCAGATAATCTCCTGTGATCTATGTGATATACCCAGATAATAATCTTATGTTGGATAATGTTGGTGTAATATTGCATGTGAGAATTTACAATGTTAGATGTTTACATTGCAGCAGTATAAGTTTATGGACTCCCAGAATTGTTGCTTCGACATTGCAGTTTGTTTCATTGCTACTTTCATGTAACTATTACGACACCATTTGTTTTTTTGTAACCCTGTCAAGGCTGCCAGGGTGTTATTGTGTCACCAGTGTTTGTTTTCAAACTTAACTGCATGAAATGTGGTAAAAATGTTTTATATATGTACTTTGTGCTTGAAAAATATAACAATTTGATGAAGTGTTTCCACATTTGTTGTTATGAATTTCTGGGTATATTCTTGTGAAACACTTTGTTTTTATATTAAAGCACTTCGTTTTAGAGTTTCTTTTTGATTATTCTATTTCTAAAATATTGTATATGTATCTAATAGTTTTCTTTTTTATTAAAACTAATTTTTTTTTTGTTTCTGATTCAGTTGTAGTAATAGTATACTAACATTTTCATCTGTTCATACAATCTCTTACATGGAAGTAGTTACTGGAAAATATTAAAGAATGAAGGGAAACTCCAGTATTGTTGAATAGAAGAGTACCTGGCATTGCTCAGATGAAATTGGTTTTAAATATACTGAGTTGTTTTAATGAAATCAGTCACATTAATCATGTTTATTTGGAAACTAATTGAAATTATTTCTTTAACTATATATTTTATTAACATCAATAAAATATTATTATGCAAATAATTAATTTTTTGAAGCTATTTTAATCAAAGCAAAACAGGGTACATTGTCCTTGCTTCCTGCATATGTTTTACATGACATTTCCAAGTTTTCAAACTATTCCATATCTTTTGGTGGCCTGATTTCTTCTATGTTGTCTAGTGTTGCTTGCAGCATTTTCTGACTACATTATTGCTCTATTTCTGAAACATTGATTTATTCTCTTCTCATTGCAACACAACACAATGAAAAAAATCTCTCAATACCAAATAATTTTGTAAAGTCATCATGTAATTGATTTTTGCAAGTTTTTGCAAAGTCAAAGATATTGTTGAAGCAAGCCTATTTAGTTTGGGGAGTGCGTGTGCATGTATGTACATGTTTGGGAGAAAGCAGTAGCTCTTTTTAGTTAATAGAAGTTAGAGAGTAGACATGTGTAAAGAAGGAGAGATATGTTTTTAAATCTATTTAACACATTATTGATCTTGAATAGAATGATTTAAAGTCCTTACTCAGAAAATAAACATAAATAATAACTCTATCAATCACAGAGCCCAAAATATATTTTTTTTAATTTGAGACCAGCTGGTTGTCATTTTTGCCAAAACTTTTACACTTGTCACTTTGGCATCAACATGCAGCCTCAAAATGGCCTCTTAAGGCCACAGCTACAAAGTCCATGTTACTTCTGCCATAGGGGCACCAAGAGTGTTTCATTTTGTTTTTTTAACCTTTGTTGATTTTGCCTAAAATAAATTTAGGGGACTATTTCCTTCATGAACTTGTAAAAATGCAGTAGTCATGAAATTAAATAAAGTTTCAAAGAGTCATTAAATCTATAATGTGGCAAAAATTAGTAATTATTACTCAATATATTGTTTTATTCATCCCAGTGTATCAAATCTATTTGGAAAGAAAACAAAACTTATTTAAGAATAATTGAAAATAGCATCTAAAGATGCTTTACAAGTTTACTACAGTTAGCAAATAACTCTAAACTAACAAGTAGTAAAATTATTATTAGAACTATTTTAGTTATTCTTAATGCCTCAATATTAGGTATACAAATAAAATACCAAACAATTTATTACAGTGTAGCTGGAGCCCAAAGATGCTTTGTGGACTTTACCAACAACAACAGTTTATTATCAAATTACTTCAATTTTACTATGCACAAACAGGAAAAGTGCAGACATGGGAGAGTAACAAGAAACAAAATGTTTCTGAGTGTATACCCTATGCATAGAATAATAGAGTTGTGAGCATCAAAGTACAGAAACACTCAAAACTGGAATTACATTGTTACCTTATGTCTCTTCTTTCCATATGCACACTTATAAAACATGAAGCAATGTTCATTACTGCCTAAAGGTTGAATCCAAAGGTGCTTTCTGAGCTCTATGGTTGACAAACAATTCAATAATTGCATCAAAATTCCTTCTTAGATGAGCTTGTATTCATTAATTGTTAGTTAATCTTGATGCCCAGTTGATCTTAGTACATCTTTTACTCTTGCTAATGTGCTGAATGAGCACTCTGCCTCTGTAACAGTGGTTGGTGTGGTTAACAAAATCCTAAGCCTAATGCATATATTTTGAAACAAGGTGCCCGGTTTCAAATTGTGGAGGCTGTTAAACAGGTGAAATAGCAATAGAAGTTGTTGTTCAAAATTAGTTGAATGAATCACTTAAGTGTTCTATTTCCTCTGCTAGATTGTGAGACATGTCAACACTACAACTTATCACAAAGAATCCTAGGTTGTTCTTGTACTTTCAGGTTATAGTATTTCCACAGAACACCAAATGCTGTCCCCAGCTCTCTTTCTATCTCATAATACCTGATTGTGTTTCTGTTGATACAGTACAGGAGAACCTAGAAAACATAATTTTTGAAATAATCTTTTTGATTCAAGTCTGTCATCCTAAATTGTCTTTGGATGTCTCATTTGCAAATCTCTTCCTCACTCTATGCCTTTTCTCTGACAGTATTATTGTAGTTGTCAGCAACAAGCATATTTTTGGACAAAATTGCAAATACCAACTCTGTATAAAATGATTGAGATTCTCAATCAGACCTTTTATATTCTTAACCTCTACATCCAGTATTGCATCTCTGGCTTGGAGATCTTTGTTCCTAAAATCATGTGCTGTGAGGACTTTAATCCAAACAAGCCATGAGGATGCATTTAAAGAAATTCACAAGTCTGAATACTCTGTAGTTCTGATTGTGTGTTTGTTGTCAGATTAAGATCCTGTAGCTTTTTAATGACCTTCTTTAACTTGGAAAGGTGAACTGCAAAAGACCTTACACTTTCTAACCCAACAGACCAACTGTATATAACAAATTGTGTAGAGTGCAGCTATTATTTTTCTTTAAAATTTCCCACCTTTATGGGCTACAGTTGAACAACCCTAATAAATTTAATCACCTGTGGTTAACATTCAGTGGCATGAACACCACAAATGGTTAAGCTATGACAAGTGCAGGGTGAGTAAGTAACCAGAGGATTATTGTTTGGGATATGAGTTTGAGTACTTTTGTAGGATCCATTTGTGTTGCTGCCATAGTTACAACCTTGGCCACAGCAATCCACAGTTGATATACCATGCTTCCTGAGGGTACTTATGATCAATCTTGCAACTGCTTCACTTACAATTTTATTGCAGTCTCTACTCTCATTGAACCTTTTTTCAATATCATAGTTCTTAGATTAATCATTCCAGTGAAAGTAACAGAGAATAAATAGTTTAGTCTATATGTGCTGAGTCAGGAGTTGTATCGACTATTATAGCTGTAACAGTAGTTCGAGGCTCATTTTTTAGTTAGGATAGCAATTGCCACTTCATTACTGCAACAATTAATAAACTTATTTTGACCTTCTGGGGTTAGGTAATTGTACCTTTTAACTTTTTAAAATTCTTGTTGCAGGAGATTTTGTGCAACTTGTGGAAAATCAAGCAATTTACAAGCACAACTGGTTTGAGGCTAATTAATTTTCAAACACCTCTGCATTTTTTGACTTTATTATTTTTTTTCAATTCTGCAGGTCTCAATGTATTTTCATATTTTAATTTTTGTGAATTTCAGACTTAATCTTAACACTGTTTTTAACTGCCAGAAAATATGTGTGTTTTTGTAATATATATACTCAGTGATGGAGGTAAATGAGCAAGTAAGTTATATCACATTTATTATATTGGCAGACACTTTTTAATAAACTGTATAATGACATTTCAATTCAAAATATAGAACATTTGTAAAATCATTCATCACAAAAAGTCTAGTTCTCTATTATATTCCCTACAGGCACTCTTTAACACTGTTGCAGAAGGCTTAAAGTGAAAACACTTCTCATGTTTGTTTATCTTTGTTCTCAATAAAGTTTTTAATCATATGTTTACTAGGGATCTCTGATCAGTCAGAATTTTCCTAACTATAGAGAAGACCAGTTCATACTCAGCATTACTGTTAGTAACACATGCCCCAGTCAGTCCATCCAGATTGAGGAGTCTCTCCTGTTTGGTAATGGGGCCCTTCATCTTTCTGACATTTGCCCACAATACATCAACTGAGATATCTGTTGGTGGAAGGTCAGTATCATGGCAAAGCTGAAAGTCTGAATTCCTCCTGTACAGTCTGATATAGATATAATGGAATCTGTGACACATATCAACGATATGTACTAGGTTAATGTAGATTCTCTCTTCTGGCAAAAGAAAACCAATGAGTGTTCAGCACTGGACCCTTAACCTTTAAATTGTAACCATCATCAATCGATGTAGCTATTTACAACATTCCCGCTCTTTAAGGGTTAGTGGAGAACTTGGCCAACAACAGCAGTATAGAAACATCTGATCACTTTAAAGAAGCTGTCCATTATGGAGGGTTCTGCTCATTTTCGTTTGCTTCTGGCAGGTATACCAAAAGCTAAGAAATCATCATCCAGTTATTGTGCATAATTCTTAAAAGGACTAGTGGTGATGTCTTTTGTACTGTGGATGACTCTGCTGTTGATGAATTTCTCAAGCAACTTCCTCAACAGATCTCATATGGCACCACCAAACATACCAATCCTGGACTCATCTGCCTGAAATATGGTGTTAAAGACGACTAGAAAGAGGAGGATGTAGTTAAGAAAGCAGAAGTATAGATGAATCTTATGGCTTACAAGGATATCTGCTATCCTGTTTACTCTCCTAAGTTTCTCTAAATCTTTATGGGTCAGAAAATAAGAACGAAGAGCTGGTTAATAGTTGTTAAATAGTCTTCTGTAAGCTCAACCATCTTGTTGAACAATACTTCAGTATCTTTAGTGGTTTTGTCTCAGTAAAGTCAATAAACTTTTGTACTGTTCTTTTAGATCTGTGTTATATCTTCTACAGGTAGTGCCAGATACCAGCAAGTACACAAACTTTGGTTAAATGACATACACATCTCAAGTTGAAAACATCTTGATAAACCTCTGTAATCCTACTAATTATTGAATTATGCATATCAGTCGTCAAACTACAGTTGTCTGACGTAAAAAAAACAAGGTTGTTCCAGGAAATATCGTTGGTGAGAAATACCACCTCAATGTGCTGAAACGTTTTTTCCCCTGTTTCAATGTTGGAAGTGTGAATGGCAAGAAGCCTAGTAGTTGTTCTTTCAGTAAAATATCTCAACCTGAGAGAGTTTTGTTGCTCTCGTTATGCGCAAAGGAAAATGTTTCCTTCCTGCTGTGATCCACAACTTCATTCTGCAAGGCTGGAACTAACAATTTCTTGACCAGTTGTGTTGCCTTTGTACGACAGCAGTGAAATTTCTTAGCTCTCTTTGAGTCAGGATAAATCATCTTTAAAAGCTTGATAAAATGTTCAGCAACGTTGAAGGCTATATTGTGCTTTGTGATGATGTTTCTGAATAGAATATCTGTTCTGATAACACGGTCATCAAATGTTGAATTCATAAGAAATGATGAAACTGAGGAGATGGTTGTATTTGCATTGTGGGTGGTGGTGTGCAATGCTTTTTCATTGTTGCTGCCATTGGAATAATACAATAAGAAACATGATAATCTAAATCTAACTGAAAAATGAAGAATTGGCCTAGCATGGCCAGATGATTAGGGTGCTTGACTAGCAATCTAAGGATTGCGGGATCGAATCCCGATCACACCAAACATGCTCGCCCTTTCAACCGTGGGGACGTTATAAAGTAATGGTCAATCTCACTCTTCATTGATAAAAGAATACTCCAAGAATTGGCGGTGGTGGTGATAACTAGTAGCCTTTCTTCTAGTATTACACTGCTAAATTAGGGATAAATACTGCAGATGCAGATAGCCCTGGGGTAGCTTTGCACGAAATAAAAAAGTAAAGAGGAATGAAAAATGCAGACAGGGGTTTCCTTAGTTTAGGCATTTTTAGCTCCAACTAAAAGAAAAAATAAATACTAATTTGGACAGGATTTCCCCTAGACTATGCCTTTTTAAAGTTTAAGCTAAAAGAATTTTGTTTTTGTTTTTATTCCTGTTCTATTTGTCGTACAGCTCACGCACTTTTCCAAGCTCCACAGGTAATATGTATACCTTTCATTTTTTACTTTTTATTTGTTTTATTAATAGGCGTTCCTCTCGGATCTTATTGGGTTATTACAACGAATTAAATTCAATGAGCCTTAACTCTAGAACAAAATGTCGGGGTGTTAGTGCCAGATCTAGTGATCCACCTCTTACAGAAGACTAACATGTTACAATCCAACATCGATCATGCCACTTCTGATTCGAATTTGACAAAGGACGTCTGGGACTGTGACACATCTTCCAATTTTACACTCTTCCCACTGAATGAAAAGACAATGATGAATATGGTTTTACCCCTGTTAAGCCAAAACTAAATAAAGAAAGAAGACGCACATGTAACTAAATTTAGATTCTAACTCTGGTAATGACAAGCTTAGTGAAACCAACACTGATCAACTATCAGCCAAACAAAACAATACATCATATCCACTTTAGTCATTGAAGGCATCCTTAACACACTTAGACTACTACAAATTGTAACCATAATTAGAAAACACTTTTTTATCACTGAATTCAAAGAAATTTGATGTCTCCCTAAAGGAATAAACCCGTTTTAATATAGTTCTCTCAAAGACTGGATGAATAAAACCTTCGAAGACAAATCCACAAATACAACACCTACATAAAAACCCACTAAACCTGCTATAGTTGTCAAAGATGTCGATCTCGACATCGAAGATGACGAAATTGCGGAGGAACTCGTACTCAGGGCTATACATCAGATAAAGATGAGTACAACATTTCATTTAGAACTGAGCTTAAAACCTCACTTATTGAAGTAACTATATAAAAAAAATGAACTCTTGAAAGATGGCTGCTTTCTTTTTCTCAAGAACACCTCGCGGAACAAATACGACAATGTTATAAGTGCCAGAGATTTGGTACTAGCAAACCCTACTGCACTGCTCCTCTTTGTTTTGTTAGATGCACCGGAAACTGTGGCGTGACGCAGTGCACTAACGAGTGATACATGATCATAAGAGCTAATTGTAAGGGTTCTCATGCTGCCACTTATATAGCCTTCCCAAGATATAAACTTATCTGAGGTAAGGTGCTGCAGAGACCCAACAATACACATCTGATTCCTTTACAACAATACCTGCCTCTGTTTCAATACACCCCTTCTTCGAAATACCACACTGAATTATCCCAGACACGAAAATTCATCAACACCCTAATCCAGCTATTAAATTACAATATATACACCTCCACTTACGCAGACGTAACCAGCAGTATACACTGTGTTTACTTACTCCCACACGCCTAACACCACTGTACAGCTCATGACTAATCTACTCGCACTGTTTGTAGAAATCTGCGAATTTCCCACTTTTTCACGACACAAATTTTTAGAGAGCTTTGCTCGACAGAAAAACACTTTAACACACGCAACATCAGAGCACACCACATTTCCCTCTGACTACAACAAAAAGGGAACCTTAGAAGAAACATTCGAATTACAGGACCTTCATGAAGATATAAAAACTGATATACTAACTGCGGTTAAGGCACTCGACTTGTTATCCGAGGGTCGAGGGTTCGAATCCTCATTACACCAAACATGCTCGCCCTTTCATTCGTGGGGGCGTGATAATGTGATGGTCAATCCCACTATTCGTTGGTAAAAGAGTAGCCCAAGAGGTAGCAGTGGGTGGTGATGACTAGCTGCCTCCCCTTTAGTCGTACACTGCTAAATTATGGACGGGTAGCGCAGATAGCCCTCGAGTAGCTTTGCGCGAAATTCAAACCAAACCAAGCCAATATACTAATAACATCCGAGGCTCTAGCCAAGAAAAAGACAACATAAACATTCCACGTTATAAGTCCCACACTTTGCCACACACACAAACAGCAGCCCCTCGGTGTGTATCCTGTACATGGTCAGGTAGCCTTTCAGAGAAGGTTCTGTACTGTCAGTTTACCTTCTCGTGGATATAAACATACACCCACGCATTTACCGTGCGTGGCAACCCGTGAAAGGGAAGAGAGGATCCTGGTGGTCGAAGGGTCTAACCCTCACACATCACTTTGGCCTTGAATTCCTGTAGACGGGAGGCCTTAAGATTCCCCCAGGGTTAATCGGTTGGTCCACTTGAGCTAAGGTCAACCGAATACTAGTGTTGCATGTTCCCAACAGGTGTTGTGGCCATTGTGTCTGATACTGGTGTTTGGGTATAGTGCTCACGAAATCCTGCCATTGCTGCAGTGTCCTTGTTTAGCATTGTAGTGCATCTCCTCATAGGGCTTCACGGTGGGTGGGAACAGTGGTCGCTGAAATATATTCCCTTTATTATGGATACCTTACCCTTGGAAAATATAAAAAGAAAAAAATTGAGAAAACATATTATCGGAAAACAACCATGCATGGACGACTCTGTTGTACAGTCACCATCATAGTCAGATTCGGAACCTCAATTTCTAATTATGTATTCCTTATCCAGAAATTCTTAGAAATTCTCACATTTTATCACAAAGCCCTACTGGCTCTCTTAAGACAGTAAGAAAGTTATGATCTCGAGACATTTTAGTGGATACATCTGCACCACAACATTTTAAACCTTTCCTGAATTAAAAGATCTTCGGGGATGTACCCATCGAGGTTACCCCCTATTCAACTTTGAATTCTTCCAGAGGGGTTATAGTTGAAAGGAATTTAAGAACATTCCTGAGTCAGAAATCCTCGCTGGTTTGTCTAGCCAAGGCAGTTCTAGAGTGTGCCGAATCTCTACTCGCAAAGATGGAATAATACTACCTACAAATGTAAATTACTTTGATGTTTGCATCGCCACTATCAAAGTAGGACACTTAATTTGAAAGGTTAGGCTATATATTCGAAACTCTCGGATATTCTCAGTGCCAGTTGTTCAGACATTCATAGACTTTTTGTCGTGGATCTTTAAGGCGTGCTCGTTGTGGTAGCAAAGGCCCCGACGCCTACAAATGCGAACTTGAATCACACTGTGTCAGTTGTAGTTGTTAATACCCCTCGTACTTTTGTTATTGCCCTAAGTGAGTGGAGGAGAAGAAAAAGATGTAACGTTTGAAGACTGTACTCTATTTCATTGCTACTGTGGGAGAGCAGACAGATTTCTCATTGCTTCCAACAGTGGCAGAGCCTACTCCCATCTCCTTCCCAACCACTCCTTCCAGTGGCTCCCTGAATGTACTTCCTCTGGCTCCAAATTCTGGCTTATCCTTGGATCCATCTTCTTCTCTATCCCTGAGATGCATAACGATCATTCGTTCACGCATTCAGTTGCTGGAATCTTCTTCCAACGACAGAGACCTGCCCACTTGATCAAGGGCAGGATCCATGGAGCTTGATAGACCTCTTTCTAAAAAAGAAAATAAAAAGACATGGTCAAAAACAGAAGGTCTCTCCATCCATTTCGCCTATACATAAATAAAAAAGGCCACTTTGATACAGTGGAACTGTCGAGGTTTCCGTTCTATTTTAGACGATATTAAAGTACTGATTGATTCTTACTATCTTGTGTGTCTTTCCTTACAGGAAACGTTTCTGAAATCTGCCGATACAACCAGCTTTTGGCAGTTTTCTTTGTACAGAAATGATAGGTTGTGTGATGGACGAGTGCATGAATGGGTAACACTGCTGGTCGATCAGTATGTACCTGCTTTGTCTTTACTACTCAACACATCTTTGGAGGCCATAGCCATACATTTTTCTTTAAGTTACATGATCACTCTTTGTTCTCTCTAACTGTCTCCTGGAGAGACTTATGATCAATCAGACCTTGGTGCTCTTATTGAACAGTTGTCATCTCTCTTTTCATCATAGGGATAGGGACTTGAATGGACACGATCCCTTCTTGAGAGGTAGTGACATTGATTGAAGGGGTCACTCTGTAGAGCATATGTTCTAGGATAACAACCTTTCTCTCTTCAATACAGGTGTTTATACTTATTTTCATGCACCAAGTCAGTCGTTTAGTGCTATTGATCTCTTTGTCTGTTCCCCTTCACTTTTTCCTCACTCTTATTGGATGGTTGACACTGACCTACGGGGCAGTCACCATTTTTCCTATAATCTTGAGAGAAACATGACATGGTCGATGCCACTCGACCCACGTGCTGCAGTAGGAGCTGGACCAGGCCAATTGGCTCTCCCTTGCTGCTTTCTTGGAATGTGATCTTGCTTTTGTTTGTAAGCTACCGATTGACGACTGTGTAGCAGCAGTAACTGACTGTGTTGTCCAAGCAGCTACTCAATCTATACTTAAAACCTCGACACGTTTTCCTCGTCTATGGTGGAATCCTGCCTGAAACATGGTATGGAATACTCAAAGACGGACCTGGGATTCCTTTTGTATATATCCCAGACTTTTGAACCACATCGATTTTCAGCAGGCTGGTGCACATGCTCGGCAGGTAAGACATCAAAACCAGAAAGAATATTGGAATTGGATTAAATTCACAACCAGCATCTCTTCTACCACCAGTTTCAAAGTCATATGGGACCCGATTCGGTAGGTCAGTGAGCAGTATACTTCTGTCCCTCTTTTGGTTTTGTTTTCTGATGGCCAGGAAGTTGCTGATGCCCAGAGCATTGCCAATACTCTCGTCGTTAGCTTTAACTAGGTATCTAGTACTTCTGCTTCATTCTCCACCTTTTTAGCCATCAAGACTCGGGCAGAGCAATTCCATCTTTCCTTTCAGGCTGATCATCTATGACTATAATCACCCCTTTACACTGTAGGAACTCAAGCTTGCCCTTTATTGGTATGGCAGTACATTGGTTGGACGACTCGTGTAGGGTGGACACTTTCCCGTTCCCTCAGGGCTGTGTCTTAAGTATCACACTATTCAGTATAAAGATTAATGCCATCACTGAAAAATCTCTCCTACCATTGCAAACGAGCTTTATGTCGACAGCTTCTAGACCTCGTGTCAGTCGAACACGAGGTTTATTGATCAGCAGCTAGAGACCGTCCTCAATTATTTATTGGAGTGTACCATAGCAAATGGTCCACTGTTTGCCTCTACTTTTACTGCCAATCAGGTATCCACACGATCCTGAACTCCGTGTTAATGAAGTTGTGCTTCCCGTGGTTCCTGAGGCAAAGTTCTTGGGGCTTATTTTGATTGTAAGGTGACCTTTATACCACACATCAAGCACCTATGAGTCAAGTGTACAAGGGCAGTTAACATCCTCTATGTAATCTCTTCCACCATTTTGGGGATAGAATCGATGGTCTATGCTAAATGTTTGTGTCCTCATTTGATCAAAACTGGACTATGGATCTCTCGTTTATGGTTCTGACAGGACTTTGGCATTAAAGATGCTGGACATCGCTCATCATCAGGAGCTTCGGCTCTGCGTGGGGACTTTCTGCACTTCCCAATCTAGAGATTGTACACAATTTCATGATCCTTTTCTTCACCTTTGTCGTTTATAAGTGTCTTTACTGTATGCTTCAAATTTCGATTCCTTCCTCAACGGGCCATGTTTTTTTAAACAGATATTCTACCATTGTTCTTTTTGGTCTTCGTATCCACATGCTGTTGGAGGAATTGGGTCTGTCCTTGGATTGCATTGCTGTATCCACTGGTCAGCCCATCCCACTTTGGCTTATTACTTCACCAAATGTGGCCTTTCTTTGAGTTATTTTAGAAAGTCGGATACACACGATTGGAAGTACTGACCTTTATTTGTCAAACATCTTTTGAACCATCCTTTATTCCCATTTATATAGATGGTTCGAGATCATGTGACTCTGTAGGCCCTGCCGTGGTTTCTTGTGGTTTGGTAGTTGCACACAGAAGTCCTCTGCACTTTCCGTGTTAACTGCTACATTCTACGCAATTCCTCTTGCTCTGGATCACATAAAAGCTAAGCAGTACATTAATTGCACTGTTTATACTGACTTGCTTAGCTCTCTAGTTGCCCTGGAATTGCTTCATGTTAGTTTTCACCAATATTCAAAACCGACTGGCCCATTTTTTTAACAAATACTTCTATCCAGTTATTCTGGATACTTAGCCACGTTGGTATTCACTGACACTGCAGCTTAGTGTGTCTGCTCTGGCGCTGTCACTACCGTTACTGTTCCATGTATGGACTATAATTCTATATTCAAGGCTCGGCTCTGCGCTAGTTGGCAATCGACAAGGAGAGAACAACATGATAACAAGTTTCCCCAGATAATATCCTCTATTGGACTTTGGCTGTCTTGTTTCTGTAAGGATCGGAAGGAGGAAGGTGTCCTAACTAGACTACGCATTAGTCAAAGCTTTTTAATCCAGCATTTTCTTTTATCTGAGACTGATGCACCAACGTGTGGTCTGTGTGATATTCAAATCACAATGGCCCCATTTAACTGTCGTGCCGTCGTTAAGACTGAACGACTGCACCATTTCAGACATGTTTTGTCCACAGGTTTACCTCTGACGGTGGATAGTTTCGATGGCGGTGATGATACTGTCCAATTTACAAATGTTTTCAATTTTTAAGAGCTATTGGCTTTTTTAACGCTATTTAAGTTTTTAATACAAAAATTGGACTTTGTTTTATTTTAACATGATTCGCTTTTTAAAATTTTAACAATTTTATTTTTTTACCGATTTTTTGACGGAGATAGCCAGGTTCCTTTGCGTCATTAAACGCAAAACAATCAACCAATCACAACACAGCGGAGAGATATCATTATGCTTTTTCGTTAACATAGCACATGCTGCTTTTATGGAAAAGTAGTTTCAAGTTAAATGTTAACGGAATCATTTTCTTCAACAGTCACTTGAATAATAGGATTGTGACCCCTATTTCATGTATGTATTGCTCTTCATCCATAAATCTTAACAATAACTTTCTGCTAACCTGTATGACCATAAAACCCCAGATCATAACCATAAGAGACTTAAACGCACCTCGTAAAGAACTGAGCAGTCACTGAAACCCAACAGAAGCAAGTTAATCATTGACTTGCTTAAAAGAAACAATATGTTGCTGATCAGTGACACTTCCCAAATCTACTTTCACTCACCCACAGGCACATACAACCTTTAACTTATATAATAACCCCATCTTACCTTTTAACGAGAATCGGCAGCTTCACAGTTTATGAAGAAACTTCGAGCGGCCACTTTCCAATATCCTATACGATACATTCACACAAATCCCTGCTAGTATCTGATTTCCATACAACTACAATAAAACTGACTGGCAAGAAATCAGTGACTCATTCAACACTAAACTGCTTCCCTTGTTACCGACATAAAAATAAAAAACTCGGCATGTGTTGAATACATTACCAAGACAACCAAAATTGCTACTGCAGATACAATTACAACAATTTCCAGAAAACACTCACACCAATACTGGACTCTTATCCGCGAAATTCACTCGCTCATTGTAGCATGCAGACGTCGCAGAGGACAAACTGCATCTCACGCGACCATAGATAAAAACCTAAATCAATAGGCTTCACTTGCAAATCAATTTATCATCCAAACACTCAAAGAAAGTAATTGGTTACAATTTAGCAATAATTTTGATAACTCTTAATCCAGCCCTAAAAATTTTGGAAACTTTTTAAAGCATTAGCAGCGAAAAATAACAACTCTTTTTTTTTTTTTCCATCGGATAGAATACAACAAAATACTGCACAATAAGATTCAGATAAAGCTAACCTACTTGTTGGTTGTTATGAAACAGCATTCAGTGATCCGACTTCTTAATTCAACCCTTACACTTAGGATCATGTGAATAACTTTATTATTATCACATCTTTAACCTTTCACACCCTATTTTCCTCTCAATAACACCTCAGACAATACCCTTAACTCAAATTAACAAAACTGATCAGTAAAGAGGCATCCATTACTAATTAAAACTTAATATAAATACTCTTAAAACAAGGCTCCATCTCATAATGGCATCAGGAATATAATTGTAAAAAAGGATCAATTTTCCTTCTAGCCTACCTGACAAACATAATTAACTTATTACTTCACATTGGTTATTTTTCTGTTTATTGGAATAAAGCAATAATTACAGTTATCCCTAAGTCTAAGTCCAACAAAAATAAATCAAAATAATGTTTGATCTTTAAACTTGATAAGTTGCTTCGGCAATCTAATTAAAACATTATCGCTAACTCGATATTGTTTAGTGTGGCGCCATCAGATTCAAATTAAAAAGAACTTGATACAAACAATATTATTCTTAAATGGATATCAAACTTTCTTATAAATACATCTCAAAATAAACATTTTTGTCTAAACCTTTTAAGATCTCCACAAGAGTGCCTCAAGTTTCAGTTCTTTTATCACTCCATACATCTTACTTGGGAATTAAATTCCACTTCCCAATCTTAACATACACACATCACTCTCAACATGCCGAAGACGTTGCTGTCTGGTATATTTAGAAATCTCATAACTGCCGCAGTCTGATTTAATTTTTTTTAGATCTAATCATTAACTAGTGTAATTCCCTTCTTTACGAGCTGTTTGGCGCAGATGACCCAGTTGCTTTGCGCCATTGAATGCCAACAAGCCAAATAGTTTTAACTATTGTATATTTGTTGCTATGTTGTTTTTTACATTTTAAAGGGTTTTTCAGGGAATTGTTTTGTTTCTTAAAAAGAATAAAGCGACTTTTTTTTTATAAAGGTTTGTTCACTCTTATATCAACTGTTTGACACAGATAACCTCGTTGCTTTGTGCCTTTAAACGCCAACCAACAAACCATTCCACATGTTGATAGATGTAAGTTCTCCTGCTACTACCAAGTAGTTGAATATCAAACTTTTTAGTGTTGTAACTCCTTTTACCCACCTTGTTTCTGACATTGAAGTTTGTGGGTAGCAGTTAATTTTTGTCATGACAATGGCCTTTTCAAGAACAATTTTACTTTTGTTGCTCCTTGAAAAGAAAGTGGTTACTTCTTTAACTACCACACACATGTTGCAAACTGGGGGTGTTGAGAAGACTGAACAAAGCACCAGTTTCGTATAGGAGTACTACAGTTATAATAGTCACTGAATGGACAATTGGTATTTTATTAGTAATACTTGCTCCAATGTTTGTTGAACTAATTACACTTCCCCATTATATCCTTGCCCTAATGCTGCAAATAATGAAAGCTGGTAATGATTGAGAGCTTCTAGAATTGTATTTCCAATGACATTTCCAATATTTGGCATTCCCTATGATGGTATTACATTAATCAAGAAATTTATATTTATTGATTGGAATTTCATCTTGCTCCAGTATTTCAACTCCAGTTAAAAAATTACTTTTCATGTGCTCTTTGTTTAAAACATCAATAAATGCAATTCAATTTTTGCGATTATAAGTCTTAATCAAAATATCTTATGTATAGTGACGATTGTTCAGTGCCAGAAAAATTGGTTGTTTTATTTACTAAGATGCAATAAAAGCTAGCTTATGTACTCGAGCAATAATTATTAATTAATTTTTGATGACTCTGTTATGTCAGTTTGAATTTAAGTCGATATATAGCATACATTTTGTGGTGCTTTCACTATTTGGTTTCAAAGATGATCATCACTATAACCTACTTGAAATTTTAGCAGTCTTCGAAAGTTTTTTTTTGCCTTCGTCTAGTTTCTCCAAATTGATAGGGCCACTACCACTATTACCACGAAAAGGGATATACTTCTGTACACAAAATAAAATATATTTTCCAATTGGTTCTAACCTTCTGTGCTCAGCAGCAGTTTCATTATATTTGAAGTTTAGTTTTTGTAAATGTCTCTTTCTTGTCTTTCCTGCTGCAAAACCACGGTACTTTTTTTATGAAAACTTGTGATTCTTACTAGTAAAGTGAGTTTGTAAATCATCTGCTGGCCCTATTAATCCATTGTATATCCCTAGCTCTTTTTAACCAGTTTGCCAAGAGGATCACACGTTCTGTGGTGTGCAAAACCTGTTCTATGCAGCACATACATTTAGCTAAACAAACTATCCAGAATTTTACTGCAAGCAACTTGTGTATATCTAGCAGTGTGTGATTGCATCAAATATCTGGGTTTGTCTGCCCCTCTTCTTTCTATTTTTTGGTGAAAACTGGCCATTTGAGCAATGTAGAAGATGGGGTCCACTTTTTTACCAATTTGTTTTTTGGTCAGAGAAGGAACTTCGCCACTCAAGTAATTTCCAGTCATTAGTTAATAATTTGAATAGTTTGACTGGAATTGCACCTGAGGATGTAGAAAGTTAGTTAAAGAACTGAAGCTTGGTATTTTTTCTGATACTTCAGATTTGAAGCCAGAAAGTAAACAGTTTGTGTCTGCCCTTCTTTTTGATTTCATAGCATATCTATCCATTTTCCTAAAAAGGAAAGTGCTAATTATTATAATCATACTCATTTTAAAAAAGGAATGAATCCTTTTAATTATGAAAATTTATGAATCCAAAAAGCGTTCTATTCATCAAACAAAAACTTATTCAGGCAAAATGTACTGACAGACGTCAATTACGCTTTTTTGCTTAAATTCTTTAAATAATATTTTATATACAATTAAAATATTGATAGCATGGTAATGTGTTTTACCTACTTTTAAAATGAATTAATATTTTATGCAAATAATTATTTATTACCGAAAATGTAGTTGACAAATTGTAAAGTAAATAGACACCTTTTGCGAGTTAGATTGTAAAAGTACGTGAATCTAGGTTGATAGTTTGAAGGAGAAATGAATAAAATACGCAAAAAAAGTTTTAGATGTTGTTCTAAGCCCCAAAACATATTCATATCAAGTTGATATATATAAATATATATTACAAGAAACTCAAAATTTTAACACACAAAATAATAACAAAGGAAGACAAAGGAAACTGGGTAGAAGAGGGTTAAAACAAAATCAAATAAATGCAAATAAAATTCCTCATTAAAAATATAATAAATAAATCAACAAAGGTGATAAGAATAATGCATTAGATTCTATTTCAACAAATACTTTTATATTTTGTCCTAAAATTATTAATTTCATTTAGAAACATTTCTAATTAAAATTGTAGATAGACTCAGCAGATAGTCCGATGTGGCTTTGCTATAAGAAAAACACAAAAAGTTGTTTCATATTAACGTAAAGTTATTACCTTAATTAATTTCTAATATTACAGGTGACATAATTTCAGATAGAGAATACTGAATGAATTGAAATTTTAAATATATATATATACTAGAAATTTTTGATGAAGTTATAAGTAATTTCCACCATAGTGTTAGCGATACGTCAAATTTAATAATGAATGAATAGTATATGTTGAGTTACACGGATAAATACTGCAGTGGAGTGGAAACCCATGCTCCAAAGGTTCCCCCTTTGGTCATGTCCCTGCCATAAGTATTCTACACCATTTTTGAAATATAGTTAAAACAGCAGTTATTTGAATGAAACATAAATAATTATGGATATAATTATGTAATCATATTATAATAAAATTCACCTAGCAGATTAAGAGTTTTGTAGGGTTCGGAAATTTTTAAAGAAAAGTTATAAGAGCAATGATTTGCAAATAGTTCTCGACTTGGATAATGTAAATGTAACACAGTATTCTTAAGAAAATTTTCTGTTCATTAGAATGTTATTTTAAGACATCCATATCAAGGCAATACATAAAAATTAGCATTCTAACGTTTTCATAATTTCTTTGATACTTCTTACGTTTTCAATTTATTATTTTTCATACAATTACAACAGTTAGATTTTTTATATGTTTTGGAAAGCTATTCAACCACTCAACAACCTTACGTGCTGTATGGATGGAGTCAGAGTGAGCATGACACTTTTAACAGTTATATTCAAAACTTAAATAAACTACTTTATTACCAAAGTTGTCATGAAAATTTGGTTAAATATTATGGGATTTGATTTCTTAATTCAAAAGGAGGTATTTGATATTTCAATATTTACCTTAATATCATTAGGTTTTTCCTTGTGCCCATTGGAAATTTGACACAAATCAGTTATACTAAAGATATTGCTGAGCTATGAAGTAAATATTTCATCATATTTACTTCTTTACAGAGATACAGCTTTTGTGTCTGCATGATTCTTAGTGTTGTTACAGTCTGCTAAAAAACAACTTGAACTTCATTTAGAAGGTATCAGAGTTTATGCAAATTAAATATGAACACTTTAAAACGAAAATAAATATTTGTTTTCCTATCATGAAATTAACTTCTCACATGGACTCTTTCAGTAAATTCTCAAATTATTCTTTAGTAGAAATACTGTATTAGAAAGAATCAGAATTGTACTATTTCTTAATTATTCAATACAGGCTTGATTCAATGGGCCATACTTATATACATAGTGTTAAACTGAAGGTTATTTTGCAAAAGACTAGACTAAGCGTGACAACTCGACACAGAGAATAGCATGTGAACATAGGGTAAGAGGTATATTCCAAATATTTAAAAAAAAAGCCTTAAAACTGGGCTAATGCAGCATGTAGACTTTAGAATTATACAAAAATAATGTATATATATATATTGTAGTGGAGCTTTGGTATATTGATTTAAAAATTTGGAGAAGAATAGCAAAACATATCATGCTACTAGATGAAAAGCAAGTGTTTTATTAAATTCGTTGGAATTTATTTTAAATTCATTAAAAAGTGAATAAATAACGTAAGAGAATTTTAACAGCTTTTTATTGTTAATATTTTTTAACTTTGGTTGAATTTGCTGTGAGCATGGGATTTGAAAATTTCTAAATTTGGTTTTAAAAAAGGTCTTAAATTTGTCAACTGGGAGTTGCAGGAACCACACAGAAACAAGATTCCAAATAGTAGATAATTAAAATACGATTTATTACAGGATTAATAGTTAGAGAATTCAAGTATATTAACGATTTAGAAATAATGCACAGTGAAAAAACCAAAAAATGGATAATCTGTGGAATATTATAAAATTTACATTAACAGCTGTAAGGGAATAAGCATGGTCCAATGGTTAACATGCCAGACTGTGGAACTGAGAACTAACGGTTTTTGCACTGTTACTATGAGGAAACTAATATTGCATCACTTTAAGGTTATTTAATTACAGTAGTCTATGTTTGGTTAAGAGTACTGCTGTGTGCCTTTATCACGTCAAAGTTAGGAAGGGCTAATGCAAATAACCCTCAAGTAGTTTTTGTGAAATTCAACTAGAATTAACTATTTTTGATAAGTGGTAGCAAACATGTTTTTATTCATGTGAAACCTTGCTCCTGTGATAATAAACTGTAATTTTCCAACAGGAAATCAATTTATTTGGAGGTACTAAGATTATTGAACGTTATGATATACCAACAATGATAATTAGTTTCATTTGTTTACTAATTATCAGTATTCAACTAATATAACTAATTGATGAGGATAGGTAATCACAACATCAAATTTTCAACCAAAATTGTTAGTCAAAATTGTAGCTCTAGTTTATAATAACAATAAATTTTCATCCAGAGAATGAAATTACAGTAGGGAAGGTATCATAAAAAGTGTGAATATGGCCATAATTCGAAAAAAAGCGACTTCTTTACTGATTAATTTTCTCAGATTTGAGAGAATTTTTTTTACCTGAGTTCACAATGAAGGGGCTTGAGACGAGAGAATTAACATAACAAGTACACAAGCAAACAATTGATAATTTATTATGAAGACAAAATCATAACTTTATCAAATATTGGCCAGTCTTTACAGGGATGGATTACTGTGAAGGAACGTTATTACCTGAATTAACTATATTATTGAAAAAAAAGGCCAAAACAGATTTCAAAGCATACATGAGAGGTAGAGATAATTGAATTGTTTGATAATATTTCATTACTTGAGAGATCCAACTCTTACAAACTTAACCATCGCATATGGATGCACAATAAAGAAAAAAATGAATGAACAGAAATGTGTAAGTACGTGTAGAATAGTAGTATTTAGCGTGATTCATCATGGTGTGAGTGTAATAAAAATATACAGTGTATAATATCCACGAATGAAAGTGATTTTTACTGACCACTTCATCAGCTTGGAAGAATTCATAGGAGAGTAATCATTTATGTGCACTTAGATGAGATAGAGTTAGTAGCAAAATCTGTAATTGAAGACAGAATAGTTACAAGTGTAATAATTAATCTGCAAAACAGTGTTTATTTCAACATGAATATGTTGTGTCTTTGAATGGCAGTGTAACTTCGATGGTAATTAAAACGAAATCCCTAATCAGATAATGTGCTTTCATTTTTACACAGGAGAATATAACATATCCAGATAAATAAAATACATTGAAGATTCTGTATTCTACCCCTGGGAAAAATCCATATAAGGATGAACTAACAGAGCAACACGTCAAGGAATTGGATGGAATTACATCATTGTAACATATTATTAGTAAATGTCTTTTGTTATTCTGTAGAGACATTTAATGTTATTTGAATTCCAATGTAATGTTATAACGTAGATGAACCAGTAAGATTAGAACAGCTACAAGTTAATTATATATGCTACTTTTTATAAGATCATTAAATAGAAATGAATAGCTAAGATCAGTGTGTAAAACACTAAATCAACCTGTTATTTGAGTTATACCAGAAGAACTGTGAGCTAAAATGTACACTCCTTTTATGGAGTTGTATTAGATTAATTTAATTTCCCAATGCTTAGATTTATATTTGAATATTGTTATATTATGAGATTACCTTTGTTTATTAACTGATTTATTAAATACTAAGAAAACCTATTTGTTTCGTGCTAGTGGTATGTGGATTAAACTTTTTAAATTCTTGTTGATATTTTGTATTTTGTTATATTTGTTATATAATGTGAAATGTGTAATAATATTGATTTTTCTGAAATAATAACAAGAATCAGTTATGTTATGCATGAAACAATGATTTCACACAAGAACGTGAATCGCAGTCCTATTTTCTAAGGGTAAAAAGTAAAACGTGTGTTATTGAGATAAATATTTATCATTCTATAAGGCTAAGTGAAATCACAAATAAATCCATACTGCCTCCAGTTAGACCAAATAATTGCATTGAGCCAAGGACTCACTTGGTGTGAATTCATTAGCTTCAAATGTGTACATTGTGTATATGAATTTACTATGTTCCACTGCTATGTCACACATTATTAATTGTAAAATCAATAGAGTTTAAAGACATTTAAAATGTAATTCGAGTCTCTGAGCTTCACAGATACACAACTCACTACAGGCTAAAGAAGGTAGCAATAAAAATCTTCATGAATATTCTTAAAGTAAAATAAAATAAAATAAAAATCTTCATGAATATTCTTAAAGTATTAAAGAAGAGTAAATTAAGATCCTAATGTGATCCTAATCCTAATATCAAGTGAGATAGTAAAGTTATCACTAAATTTAATGATTTAATGGTTTCTCAAATATTTGATATTTTTCACTAAATCTTCTTCGTATTTCCCCTTTTCATTCTGTTTCATCTGCAAACATTACTATAACTTAGACAAATGTGAAACTAACTCCATTATAAGTTATAATTTCCACAACTTAGTAATACATTAGCTTCATCCTCATCTCACACGTAAAGTATTTGACTTAGTTATTTAGTCATTGGTTCAGTTTTCATGATAATTGGAATTAATCTTAACAAGAATCTTTTAATTTTCAAACAGTGACTAATATATGAAGATGTCCTTGAAGTTATCATTTGGACCCCCAACAGATTTCCGCAGATGAACTTCGTAGAAGTGTATAAACTTTAACACTTTTGAACTCATAATAAGATCTTTTCTAAGATTGACTTTCAAAACCATTCTCTATTATGCCAATAAATATAAAGCCAAACCATGTCACTGTGATGAAATACAGTCTTTCTGCCCATACATCACAACGATTTTTCATCTTATCACTAGCTGATTTAAGACTTAGTTAAATTTCTCTTCACTCATCCCTCAATGTCAATTCCTGAATGTGGTAAAGGAATCTCTTTCATTCTATCTGCCCTGGTATCTTAACATCCACTCACGTGTTTGCCGTACGTAGAGCCTCATGAAGGAAAGGAGAGGATTCTAGTGGTTGAGTGTTATCTGGGGCACTGCAACACAACACATTGACCTAGAATTCATATAGATGGTTGCTCCCAAGGGTCATTTGGCTAGATTTTCTGGGCAAGGGTCAACTGAGTACCAGTGTTGAATGTTCTCATGGGTGAAGTGAAGGTCGAAACGTTGTTCGCTCTTCTATGTAAAATATTTTCTCAACCCAAACGAGGTTTTGTGTTGTGAACATTGTGTTTAAAGCTGATGTTTGGGTATAGTGTTCACAAAACCCTGGAATTGCTGCAATGCTCTTGCTTCTTATTGTAATGCGACTCCCAGTAGGGCTACTTAGTGGGTACAGTCAGTGGGCACTGAATCTTTCTTCTTTCATTATGGATCATCCATATCGAAATAAAGATAAAATAATAAAATCCAGCTCATTAGTAAACGATCACATCTTGAAGACTCAAACTAGCAGGCTCCTCCTTATTCTACACCTGTACCTCATTTTCTCATAGTGCATTCTTTATCACATGAACCTTTAAGGAAAATGTCACCCTTTCTATTTAGAAGAAATTAGATGGATCTGCTGGCTCTCCTAAGTTAGTCAAGAAGCTGTGTTCTGCAGACATCTTGGTGGAAACATCTACCCCAAAACACAGTGAACTCCTCTTCAATTCCGAGGCAGTGAGGATAAATCAATTAAGGTTACTTCCCATGCACCTTTGAACTTCTCACGACAAGTTATTGTTGAGAGGGATTTTAAGAACATACTCGAGTCGGATATTTTAGCTGGTTTCTCCACCAAAGAAGTTTATACAGTGAAACGTACCTCCACGTTGCCAACCGATGTTCTACTTTTGATGTTTACATCACCATGATTACCCGCCTTGACAGCAGCATGTTATATGAACTACAAAGTAGGACCATTTACTCCCAACCTCTCAAATGTTTTCAGTTTTACCAGTTTCGTTATTCGAAGGTTTCATGTCAGGATTCTCTGATGTATGCTTTATGTAATGGCAAAGACCACAATGACTACAGCTGTAAACTGGACCCTTTCTGTGTTTATTTTAGTGGTTCTCATCTCTCTTACATTAATTCTTGCTCTAGGTTGGTGGAGGAGAAAGATGTATATCATTTGAAAATGGCTGACAACATTTCTTAACCCTTGACTTGGAAGTCATTATGCTACTACATTATATTCCACTGTCACATTGGGAGTGCAGATAGTTCATAACATGCTTGCAACAGAGTCCTTCTCAAACAATGTGCAGAGTCTTTTGGCCTCTACAGATAACCGAATTAACAAGTCAATGTCTGCTTTTGTCTCTGTTCCCACCATTCCTTCCAGTGACTAATTGGGTCCACTTCCTTCAACCCCAGTTTCTGGAGTGTACTCGGGTCTATATTCTTTGACCCAAAAATATAGAATAATTATTTGTTCATGCTCTCAGTCGCTAAAATATGCCCGTTTGACCCAGGGTAGAACCCATAGAGGTCAACAGATCTCTTTCTACTAAAGAAAAACGGCATGATCATAAACAAAAAGGGTCTTGACCCAGCTATCCTCCACCCGAGCAAAAATGGTCAATTTGATACAGTGAAACAATAGATGTTTCTGTTCTAACGTGGATGATATTAAGGCCTTTATTGATTTCTTTTATACTGTACATTTTTCCATAGAAGAAACATTTCTGAAACCTGCAGTTTTAGTCACCTTTCAGCTGTTTTCTTGATACCAGAAGGACAGATTATGTGATGTACAAGTGCATGGAAGGATGGCACTGTTGGTCGACTAGTACATACATGCCTATCTGTCGTAGCTTCTCAATATACCCTTGGAACTGTTGCCATATATATTTTCTTGGATCATAACATCACTATTTGTTCCCTCTACCTCTCAACTGGAGAGACCTATGACTAATCAGACCTTGATACTCTCACTGAACAGTTGCTATCTCCCTTTTATTCCTGGGATAGTAATGGACAAAATCCTTTGGGGTGGTGCTGATATTGATAGGAGTGGTCGTTCCATAGAGCATATGTTCTCAGATTACAACCTTTCTCTTTCAATACTGGTTGCGATACTTATTTTCATGCACTTAGTCAGGTGTTTACCGCCACTGATCTCCCTATTTGCTTCCATTCACTTTTCTCTCACTTTCCTTGGATTGTTGACAATTACCCACAGGGCAGTGAGCATTTTCATATGGATGGATCATCGTCAATGTTAACTGACCCTTGTGCTTCAGTGGAAGTTGAACGAAATCAACTGGCTCTCTTTCACTGCTATCTCAAACTTCAATAGATGTTGTGGAATCTTTCTCTTGCCTCTCTTGCTATTTTTCTTACTGTTTTTAACCAAATATGACAAAAGAATGTTTTCTTGATGCTTAGATCTGGGATATTGCCTTTTCTTTCTCCAAGCCTGAAAATGATCCCAAGTTTCTTTCTAACTATTGTTCAATTACTTTGACTAGCTGTCTCAATGAGGTCTTCAAAACAGTGGTTGATGCTTGTCTTGTTTGGTTCTTTGAATTACACAACCTCCCATTGCTTACCAAGCGCTCAACGATGGACCACCTGATTTGAATTGAAACGTCGACTAAAGAAGCCTTCTTGGAGAGGAACATCTTGTTTCCATGTTCTGAGAGTGAGATTTCAAATGTATATTTTATTGATCCCACTTTCACGTATATTTTACAATTGGTGTATTAGTTATACAGGTGAGTTTCAAACTTTCCATATTGCATTTCTCTTCTTGATTTATTAGGTTTGAGAATGAATAGTCTCATCATTTTCTCTAAATGGAGACTGAGGCTAGACAATAAATATCTCAACCTCTTTGCATTTTTAATAGTTTTGCTAAGTAATTTGCTAGATATTAGCTTCAAGTTTACGTTGAAATGGCTTAAAACACAGCATGTAGGTATGGCAGTTTATAGGACCTCCACTTCTATGGGTTACGTGGGTTTTTACCTATTTTTTTCCAGAATGTTTTACTGTGCAGGCGATTCTAAGTCGATGTGGGTTCGACACTTTCCCGTTCTTTTCCATAGGAACTTGGAGCTCCTCGGGGCTGTATCTTGAATGTCACATTTTTCAGTATCATGATGTTTCTCTTCTCATGATCCCTGAGGCAAAATTTGTGGAGCTTATTTTTGACTTTAAGCTTACCTTCATTCCTTAAATCAAGTACTATGTATAAAGTGTACAGGGCACTAAACATCCTTAACGTCCTCTCTTACACCTCTTGTGTAGTGGATTGATGTTGTGTGCTTAAGATTTATCATTCTCTTATTTGATTGAAACTATGTGGTTCTGTCAGAACCTCAACCTGAAAGATGTTGGACCCCATTCACCATCTGGGGCTATGTCTCTGTACGAGGGTCTTTCCACACTTCTCTAGTCCAGAGTCTGCACACCAAGTCCCATAAATGTTAAGACCACGAGCGATGGTACCATTTTAGATTTGTTTTTCTATGGATTTACTGCTGATGTTGAAAAGTGTGATTGGTGACACTATCCAGCTTGCTTGTGTTTTTAACATCTCCTGGGCCATTGGCCTTTTTAATTATATTTAAGATTTGCACCTGCTTCTTTAATTTTCTTTAGTTATACCTTTATTAATTTTTACATTTTATAAAGATTTTACTTTTAATTTTTATTTTATCAGTTATTTGGTGCTTTGTGCAAATAAACGACAAACAACCATTCAATTAACTAACCTGGAGTTGAGAACAATGACTTTCGAGCCTCCAAGTAAGAAGTATCTTTAAACATTTTGAAATGCTGCACATCTTCCCACCACCAACCTTGGGCAAGAACGAAAGAAAGAAGGGCGGAAAATATTGCAATTAACGCAGTGTTCTTCCACTTCATATCCGTAGGCTTTGTGCTTTTTGCCACCACAAAGAGCACATGTCGAAGATCCGCGATATGATGCCTTTGAATGACCAAACTGCAGGCACTACAAATATCAGGGATGGTTAGGAATGTATGATCAAACCTTAAAGCATAATTAACCTGCCTGAACAAAGGCAGATGGACTTGGCGTGTGAATGTCAAAATTAAGAGATTGGTCAGCAATATAATTCCATCTTTGCAAGTGGAGATAAGGCATACAGCAGATAACTTCGCTGGAGAAACCAGCAGAGATCTCTGTTTTGGAGATGCCTTTCAAATTCTTCTTAACAATCACTCCTTGGGAAGAATTCAGAGTAGCATGATAGTAACCTCAATAGGTATATCCCCAATGGCCTTAGAATTTACAACGAGTTCATGGTGCTTTGAAATAGATGTTTCTACTAAGATTTCTCCAGAACGTAGCTTATTGAAGAACTTGGAAGAGTTAACAAACCCCTCTAATCCTCTTTGGATGAAAAAGAGAGACATTTTCCCTGACATTTTGTCTTATAAAGGTTGGAGAATTAAACATCGTAGGATACGTTCTGAATGTGATGGCGATTTTGTAAAAGACGTCTATGCTTGGTCTTTTGCCAATTAGGTGCTTCTCATGAGTTTATTTTTTCAATGATTGGGGAATCCACAATAAATAGAGTAAAATGTAGTACCCACTGACCCAACCCACAATGTAGCCCTACAAGAAGATACAAGAACACTGCAGCAAAGCCAGGGTTTCGTGAGCACTATACCAAAACATCAGCATCAAATACAATATCAACAACATGCATTGCGAATGCCCAAAACTACTACTCTGTTGACCCTAGCCCAATAAGACCAGTTAATTGACCATGGGGGGCTACCCCAAGGCAACTCATCTAGAGGATTTCAAGGAGAAGGTAAACTGATAATATAGAATATTTTTCAGAAAGTCCCCTCACCACATACAGGCATCCAAACTGAGTGGGAAACTAGAGGAATAGGGATCAACTTGGAGCATCAGGAGGACCATCCAGAAAGAGGCCTATAAAACGTCGTCTCTAGTCATGGTTTAGCAAAGTATACAACTAGCACAAAAGTCACTTTTACCCAATTGTTTCCACAACGTATCTGTTTAGCTATCACATATTTTAAGTAGCTGGAAAATAAAATGTGTATTCCTTACGAAAATATACCATTCCAATCACCCAGAGATGTGCACATGTATTTCTGTGTTATCAGACTGTTAAAACAGGGAATGATTATCGTTCTCATACACAAAAGCACTGGAAGGCAATAAGGAAGGAGTGGCTTGCATTTGACATTTTAACATAGAAACTACATAAAACCATCTAGAATAAACATGGATACAGTGTTTCTGAGAGTGTTGTGTTCAAAGAGTAGATAAAACCAAAATTAATAGTGACAAATATTTTTATTTCTTGTTTTTCAAGCCGACATGTAATGCTGTGTTGTATCCTACAGAATTCTTCTCATGATTCATGTCATTCGCATGTTTCACTGACGCCATTACACTACACCTCACAACGATAAGCGTCCCTTATATGTGATGCCATTTCGCTGTCTACTTACTGACTAACTAACAGATAATACACTATTGTATTGTGTTGCGTGTGGTTAAAACAGGTGACCCATACAGATTACCTTTGGCACTCTGTTGAGGAAATAATATATTCAACCTCTGTATTGATGCAGAAAATATAAAAAATGTATAATAACAATAGAAAAAATTTTAATTAACATAAACTTCGTTTATTGCAACTATATTATTGAGAACTAATATTGAAATAAAATATTCAACAGTATCTTATATTTGAAAATAGTTTTATGTTTGTTTGTTTTGAATTTCTCGCAAAGCTACTAGAGGGCCATCTACGCTAGCCATCCGTAATTTAGCAGTGTAAAACTAGAGGAATGGCAGCTAGTCATCACCATCCACGCCAACTCTTGGGCTACTCTTGTACCAACGAATAGTGGGATTGACCGTCACATTATTACGCCCCCACGACTGAAAGAGCTAGCATGTTTGGTGCGACCGGGATTCGACCCCGCGACCCTCCAATTAGAAGTCGAACGCCTTAACGCGCTTGGCCATGCCGGGCCAGTTCAATGTTATAAATAAAAATTGTTTCCCGATTAAAATTATTATATAACAATAGTCACATTCTTTCATTATAAATTAACAAGGAATTGTGCTTGAAATTTACAAAAGCAAAGTCGCTGAATATTTCATTTATCTCAACAGTAAAATACTCCATAATTACGAACACCATTAATAACAGTAAATACAGCATGTTCGTCAACTGATGTGATCTAGGTAATCTACACAATTGTATGTCACTTTTCAGGATGTTTAATTCAACGCCTTGTAATCCGAGGGTCGCGGGTTCGCGCCCGCGTCGCGCTAAACATGCTCGCCCTCCCAGCCGTGGGGGTGTATAATGTGACGGTCAATCCCACTATTCGTTGGTAAAGAGTAGCCCAAGAGTTGGCGGTGGGTGGTGATGACTAGCTGCCTTCCCTCTAGTCTTACACTGCTAAATTAGGGACGGCTAGCACAGATAGCCCTCGAGTAGCTTTGTGCGAAATTTCCAAACAAACAAACAAACAAAATAATTCAACGCCATACTGAAAATATTCTTTACCAGTATTAATCTTGTATATTTTTTTAACTGTGGTCTCTTTCCAAGCCTTCGTCTGTCTCCTGATTAATCTGAAGATTGCCTAATAAGGTCGAAACGTTGTTTTGTACTTTATTTTCATTAAAGTTTTAATACCCATTGCAGTCATCTTCAGATTGCATTTTTACTTCAAATAAGTTTCTCGTCATCACGAATTCTATCCCACCACCACATACTATTAATCCTCACTACCCAGCAGCAGGTCTGTGTGACCACAAGTTATGTAACGTACATGTACAATCTTCAGACACCATCTAACGAGTTATACTAACACAAGATGATTGAATATTATTAATTTAAAAAGGGGAATTGTTACATCTGGTAACTCAGCAACAACAAAAAAAGTAAACAAACAGGCTGAAAATGATGTCTACATTATGTTCTCGAGCTACAAATTCGTATTTTGGATATGTCTATGGTACATATATATTTTAGGCTATATTGGAGTCACCACATGCAAGATCAAACAAATCTCACATAAACGTAATTTCCCAGCATTAAGAACCATGCATTAATGACTACAAAACTCTGTATGTTTAAAGACTACGTTGAGCAAACAATGCACAGCAAATTCGCACAAATAAAGTCAATGTAATAATAAATTTTAAAACGACAAAAGGGATCAGTTTGTTAACTTTTTATGCAATTTTAATTTGTAATAAAAACAATTACTCTTCGACGTAGCAAATGTGAATTCTTAATGATACAAAATTATTAAAATTTTGGAAGTTGAAATACTTTTTACATGTATATATATATATTGGTTCGAGAGAGGAAAGAAGAAAAACGTATAACTTTTGCACTTAAGCCTAATCACTTAGATATATCACATTTACGTGCAACTGGCTATGAACTTTTATTCTTTTTGGACCTACTGAAGTCTCAATGGACGCCAAAATAATCTTGTCAACTATAATCCTGGTAATAAAAGCTTCGTGACGAATGTTTATCGTCTTCCGAGACATGTAAGTACTAGTGATTGTAATTTGTCTACGAGTTATACATTTGGTAAGTATAGCCCACTATTACATCTAGCTGCTATTCCTGCGTGTGTGATTTGTTAACATTGTCGTAAAAGTGTTTCCCATAGGCAGGTTCAATCTCAGTCACCCATGGGTAGTTACATGAAATGTTGTCATGCGTTAGAAATTACATTTGGTTCCCATATGAATTGTCATAAATATTTGTTTGAGCGCCTTAAATATTCACTTTAAATAAAAATGCGGATAATTTATTGTTCTAACCATCATTTATTCAACACATATTTATGAAAAAATATGTTTGTTTTGTGTATTTCTACTATTGTGCAGCACTCTTCAATTTAATCATATTTTTACAAAATAACCAAACAAGACTTCATTGCTGCTGAATTTCCTTCCTCGTTGGCCTGAAAAAAAAAAAAAGGTTTGGCCTCGTGGTCAGTATGATAATCTGTGGATATTGGAATACGTAATCTAGTTTATATTGTCTCAAAAACAATATCCCCTTTAATGGTAGAGTGGAATTTCTGCGGACTCACACTGCTAGAAACCGGGTTTCGATACCGTAGGGGTAGAGCACAGACAGCCCATTATGTAGCTTTGTGTTTAACTCCAAATAATCAAAATCAACCAATCAAAAAATAATAAGAAATATTCATCCTCCACAAATTAAAGCCATGTGTGCGTTATAGGAGTTACAGTCAAATGCGACTGTTCAATTCGAATAGCACAAGAGGTTATAGTTCATGCTGCTGTCTAAATGCCTTCCCTCTAGTCTATTATTTCAATATCATGGATAGATAGCCCTTGTGTAGTTTCTCGAAAAATAATTATTTTAAAGACATTTTACTTTTTTTTATTGTGAATCTTTAACATTGTTTTTATTGTAGTACATGGTTATTCTCTTTACAACTTTTCAGGTGTAGAGCCAAGAGATATCTTCATGTTTCAAAAAAATCTTTGTTTTTGGACCCTAGATACCCACCAAAATCATGAGGATAGCTTGAAACTAATGAAACTGAAATTTAAAATTAACATTTAAAACCGCCAGAAATGAATACTGTTATACCATGCAATAAAAGTAATGCATGCCGTTCTTGCTCTTGAAAGAATATTTCTATATATTATACAGAAAACATGTAAATCAAACTTCCGAGTAATATCGGAAAGTGGTGGGGTGAAACTAATACTTACAGATGAAAGGTTGTTGGATAAACGTTATATCAGCACTACCTGCCAATGGTCGTACATCATTAACGACTTTGAACCCAGTAAGATAGTTTGAGGTAACAAGGCTAAAAGGGTATACCTAAATATTACTATTAATAGGGGATGTGCACGTCATATACCCTTCACTTTTTCAAGAATAGAATACTCTTTAATAAAATACTCGGCCCGGCATGGCCAGGTGGTTAGGGTGCTCGACTTGTAATCCGAGGGTCGTGGGTTCGAATCCCTGTCACCCCAAACATGCTCGTCCCTTCAACTATGGGGGCGTTATAGTGTGATGGTCACTCCTACTATTCATTAGTAAAAAGTAGCCCAAGAGTTGGCGTAGGTGGTGACCACTGGTTGCCTTCCCTCTTGTCTTACACTGCTAAATTATGGATGGTTAGCGCAGATAGCTCTCGTAGAGCTTTACGCAAAATTTAAAACAAACAATAAAATACCCTCATGTATTTCTCCATATAGAAATTGCTCCCGGTCCCTCATACCTTGAAAGGTTGACTAAGAAGCCCTGCATCAACATATGAGACAAAAGTGTGTTATCTTAAAAAATCATTTAAGGTCGGACTCGTTTTATGTAGCGCTTCTTGAAACACTGCGTTTTTAAATATATTACATTTTAAAGTATATACTTTTCGATTTTCAACCTCTGTAATCTGTTGCGTAGTAGTTTTATATTAAGTAAGTTGCAGGTTGTTACTTGAAAAAATAAAGCTGTTACCAAATTCTTAATTTTTTTTGAGGGAGAACTGATGTTTTGGAATTAAACAACAATGGGTTATCTGTACTCTGCTCACTACGGGTATCGAAACCTGGTTTCTAGCTGTGTAACTTTGCAGACATACCCCTATGTCACTCGGGAACTGGACGAAAGCTGGATACATGTTATAGGGCTTTAAATGAACAGTAGTTTCTAATTTTGAAAACCGATCCGATCTTTCAACTGACTACAGCTAGTTTTATGTTTTTAATCTATGAATAAATGATTAGAATAAAGAGTTATTAGTTAAAAGAAATAGTTTTTAAGATTATTCACGTTAATTATTACCTTATTGTTTATATATATTAGAGAATATTAATGCCGATAGAGTTAAATTAATTAAAACAAAATCACAAGTAAAGACTGCGTTAAAAACACCAAGTCCAAACGTCTATCTAGTTATATTAATTTGTTATAACCAAAACCAAGCCGAAATAAAAATAAAAACGCTGCATTAATTGATAGGTTCCCAGGATACTGGCTATAATGAGGTATATAAAATGTACCCAAGGTTTTGGAGGTTACTGCGGAAGTAAGACCCATACTGCAGTGGGGATACACCGTCTATCAATCTTAATCTCCATTTGCCAGTCTCACATAAAGAAATAAAATAAAGTAGACGAACAGCAATGTAAATAAAAATAATAGATACAGAAATAGCAATTAGGAGAGCGAGAGGTGGGTGCATGCAGACAGCTGTAAGAACGTAACTGCTCTCCAAAGAAAAGAAGAAAATTATTAGTGGTAATAAAAATAAGGTTCTACTATTTTGGGATAAATAAGTTAAATAAACTTACCTCTTGAAGTTAGCAATTCAGTCCCCTTTGTGATAGAAAGGCACTAACTGGTAGACCAGTAAACGTATTATACTAGTATGATGGGTCCCATCCAGTTATCTAAATTAACAAGTATAACTCCCAACCACCACTCATTAAGTCTACTGTAACTATCATACTTGTATAATACGTTTACTGGTCTACCAGTTAGTGCCTTTCTATCACAAAGGGGACTGAATTGCTAACTTCAAGATGTAAGTTAACGTATTATACTAGTATGAAGGGTCCCATCCAGTTATCTAAATTAACAAGTATAACTCCCAACCACCACTCATTAAGCCTACTGTAACTATCATACCTGTATATGCGATAAGGTGTACATCAGTATAAAGTTGTTAACAGCTTGGCACTACTTCGCATGTTCTAATTTCAATTAATTTTTTCCATTATTATTACAAAGAAGTAAATTTCATTATTAAACATAAAATTCGATTCCTTGGTGGCATAACTCATGAGTTCTTGAAACACACGTTTTGAAAATCTAATTTGTTCATTACAATTATGATATAATTTATAGCTTCAAGTGATGGAATAGCAGTATGTAAATACTTTATATCTTACCAAACACCTGTACCTTTTTATTAAAAGTTAAATAATCTCTTATTTTTTGTAAAACGCAAAGTTGTTTTTTATGACATATTTGTTTCCAATGAATAGGTACAAGCAACTTAACTAAGAAACAGGTAATTCGGTCCGGCATAGCCAGGTGGTTAAGGCTCTTCACTCGCAATCTGATGATCGCGGGTTCGAATCCTCGTTCAACTGAACATGCTCGCCCTTTCAACTTTTGGGGTATTATAATGTCAATCCCATTACTCATTAGAAAAAAAATGAAGAGCTCAAGAGTTGTCGATGGGTGTTGATCACTAGCTGTCTTTCCTCTTGTATTTCACTGCTAAATCAGAAACGTCTAGTAAAAACAGCTTTCGTGTAACTTTGCGCGAAATTCATACCAAACCCAAATAATTCGTTATACTTCATAGGACATTCATATTTATGAACCTTAGAAACACCATTCACTGTACCTGCAATTGGCGTTAGAGTACAATCAATGTATTGTCTTTCTTTAGTTTGAACAAATACTTTTGTGACTTACACTCTCTCCGATCTTGGTTGGATCTATATTCAACTTCACAAACGTGTTATTTTCATTTGTAACTTCACTAAATGGACGGCAGCACCATCTATTACTTAATGAAACAATATCGGAATTGACTGCGACATATTGAATAATTCTACATGTGTCAATTTTAATTTTTTTTTGCCTAAACCACTTTCTTCCGCACAGCCACGTCTATGGTGTTTTTTTGGGGGGTGCACTTTGTGTTACATGTATCGAATAAAACATCCAGCACTTGTGTCTCGTCACAATTCTATGGTGGTGAAGGAAATTTTGGATTTGACAAGAAACTCCGAATAGTGTGCAAAGCATGCCAGGAATAGTCATGGTCCCCAGGACAATTTTGAAATAATAGGTGCATTACGATTAAAATTTGTACTGAACGTGCTAAATTAGGGACGGCTAGAGAAGATAGCTCTCGTGTAGCTTTGCGCGAAATTCAAAACAAAACAAACCAATCTAAATAAAATGGATCGTTGTGGCAGATAATTCATCACATTAATGCCACAGTAAATCGGTGGTAAGAATTAATTTTGGTAAAAATTACACTCGTTCATTCAATTAGTAGTGCGTAGAATACAAATCTTATCTTAATTTAAGAACTGCAAGTACAGAGTAGGCAACTCTTTATAGCAATGTGACAGAGCACGTGAATTACCAACCCACTGACTGCTGATTCGCCGTGTAGAGTAGGGACCGCCTTTGTAGATGAATACGAATTTGACGTTTACAGTGTACGACTCGCAAAAATTCCGAGCGTATTTAAAAAAATCAACAGTCAAAGGGTTAACTCTTTGAATTGGATATATAATGTCATTTTCATTTTATTTATTTACAAACTGATTGCAAAAAATAAAATTCCAAAAATGCCCTTCAATCATTTAATTGCTTACCAAGCACAAAATTTCAAGAGAAAATGCGCATGGGCGAAATTCCTGAAGAGCTGCATATTTTACGTTATATACTAGTGTTATATAGTGTAATACTGTTGTATCAGAAAGGTACAACGAGTTAATTTATATTCATTATTCTTTATTGACAAAAAAAGCTGATTGCTGACTATCTGCCTTGTCTAACCTTTTGAGTAATTTGTGGACATGGACTAATAAATAACAGTCTAACAATACGTAACACTGAAGTCGTTACTCAAACAAACAGGACTCTCATTTAAATATGACTATATTCAATTAGACAGAAACTAGCGTTGAAAAGGGAAGTGTCTCGCTGTTATCACGTGCCACTTAAACACTTCCTGTAAGTTGATAGATTTATTAACTTCCCTGCACGCGCATGTGTTTTTACGGTTTCTTTCAGCATGTTCTGTCAACGTATTAGTCATTTTAATGTGTTTTTTAAACTTTTATATCAACAAGTCCTCGCTTTGGAACCTTGTAATGATTTTTATACATATAAAATTGTAATGATTTTAACGTTTTTCTCTATAATGATACAAGTATTTAAAAAAAAAACAAAACCCTTTCTAGTCGCCAGTAACTAGTTTTTTTTGGCCTTTCTATGTTTCTAAAAAATAGCAACAAGCAAACTTTTATTTACACTTTATGAACCATTTTAATAACACCATAGAGCCCATCTGGTACCATCACAATTTGTTTGACAAATAGCAAACGTTCTTTCTATGATGAGAGTAAATTTAGTTTCATCGAATTACATACCGTGTTTCTCCGATAATAAGACCTACCCATAAAATAAGACCTAGTGTGATTTTTGGGGATAGTTTTAATATAAGCCCTACCCTTAAAATAAGCCCTAGTTAAGAGTGGCAGGAAGAGGAAAGAAATAAAAAAAATTAATTTATTAATTAGTTTAATAGTTAGTTAATTAGTTTGTTTAAGTATTAATCAGTTAGTTTAATAGTTTAATAATAGTTTATTTTAAATGGTTAGTTTAATATTTTTACTTTGTAACTTCATTTTTTTAATATATCAAAATAAGACATCCCCCGAAAATGAGCCCTAGTGTCATATTTTGAAGTGAAAATTAATATAAGCCTTGTCTTATTTTCGGAGAAAAACGGTAGTACCTATCACTTGCTGTGCCACGAAGTTTTACCGATTATATAATATGAACTCTGAAGAAACTTGATTTTTCTTTACATCGAATTTGTTGATTTAGTTTGTTTGATAAAATTTCACTCAAAACTACTCGACGATTTCATAACTAAAAAGGCCTGGCATGGCCAGGTGGTTAAGGCACTCGACTCGTAATCCGAGGATCGCGGGTTCAAATCCCTACCGCATCAAACATGCTCGCCCTTTCATTTGTGGAACGTTATAATGTTACGTTCAATCTCACTAGTCGTTGGTAAAAGAGTAGCTTAAGAGTTGGCGGTGAGTGGTGTTGACTAGCTGCCTTCTTACACTGCTAAATTAGAGACAGTTAACACAGAGTGCTCTCGTGTCGCTTTGCTCGAAATTCAAAACAAACAAACCATGACAAGACCTTTTTCGGATATAAGGTTAGGCGACAGGATGCAGTTCGAAATGACATTAGTTGTTCTCTGTAATTTTAGAATAAATTAAACATTAGTTAAAAAAAATCCACAATATTTCTATTTTATTTTTATATGACACTGAAATTAATATAGCTACTATTTAAAATATCGGTTTTCACAGTCAGTTGTCCGATATGATATTGTATTTTCTTTGTAATTCAAGTACAAAAGTACAAAATGGGCTATCTGCGCTGTTCCAACCAAAACTATCGAAACCCGTTTCCTAGCATTATAAGCACGCTGAATTACTGCTTTAGCAATAAAGGCATATATATATATACATATATATTTTTAAAGATTCATATATTTGTCTTACAGTTTGTGACAGCGTTTTTGTTTGTCTACGAAGCATGAAAATAGAATAAAACCTGGGGAAAACAACAACAATACACTGGAAATAATATGTATAAGCATAATTTATAGAGATTATTTAACTTAATACAATGACAGAGTAAAATGTCCGTTGTGTTTTTCTTATGACCAAGAGGTTCACATTCCTAAATTCATAAATCTACTTTGTTAGTTCATATGCTAGTAAAGAGAATAAAGCGTCATTTAACATTGTCAAACAAATAAATCCACTTTTTGTAAGTTTTGCCTTTTTATGTTGGAGGTGATTTATCTGTTTCCTTCTGCGAAAGCCAAGATGATACTCGGACGAAACACAGGGCAAATATAGCAGAAATAGGTTTTCGTTATTACGTTTCAATAAAACACCGCGAATCCAAACAGACGTATAATATGCTTTGTGTTTTACGAGCCCCTGGGGTTAGCTGTTGATTCCTTTATGTTCGAATAACTTCCGAGTTTTAACAATGAACTTATGCTTTGCGTGCTAACCATTTTTAGCACATCTAAGTTATGATCAAGGGAGCTGCTTCGATTTAAGGTGTTTTGTTTTATTTTTACCATTACGGTTGTATAAGTACAACCAAACTCTGAAATAGACACATATTTTCCTTGGATATCAGGTTTTCCACATCTGGCTCACCATGACAACAATGCAGCAGCTGCTGTTGATGGCCTGCTTACTGTTTACCTCTTGCCTGGTTTCAAAAGGTTTGGTCATTTTATAGCAGTCTTATTGTTATCATGTCTACATTGGTGTATAATTTGAGAGTAATGAAAAAACAAAATTATTTGGTTTGTACGGTTCCTTGGGTGTTATTTATCTTAGTTTTTTTGTATTAAATAAGAAAACAACTGGAATGTATTTCTTAATTGAGCCACCAATTACCCACTCTTATATTCTTCTACATGAATAAAATATTCAAATTTGATAAATCTGGAGTAAATTCAAAATTTTCCATTGAGTGTTTTACTTTGTGCCTTACAGAATATTGTTGTTACGACGTAAGTGAGCGTTATTCGTGTTTTAAATGTCTCTCGGTGGGAAACGTGAAGTTTATGGACTGACTAACAATGCTAAAATTCACGAATCGATCCCCCAAAGCCCGACATGGCCAGGTGGTTAGATTGAAAACGTAAAGCTGTTTTTTTTTGTATATTTGTTTCCAATAAAAAGGTACCAGCATCTTAACTAAGAAGCCAGATAATTCGGTCTGTCATAGCCAGGTGATGAGGGCGCTCACGTGTAATCTAAGGGTCGTGGGTTTGAATCCCTATTACATCAAAAATGCTCACTCTTTCAGCAGTGTTAAAGTTATAATGTTACAGTCAATCCCACTATTTGTTGGTAAAATAGTATCCTAAATGGTGGCGGTGGGTAGTGATCATGAGCTGCCTTCACTGCTAAATCAAAAACGGCTAGCGGAAATAGCACTTGTGGATCTTTGCGCGAAACTCAAAGCAAATACATAAATAAACAAACAAAAACGATCCCTGTGGTATAACTGATACAATTTATAGCACGGCCCAGCATGACCCAGTGATTAGGGCATCGACTCGTAATCTGAGTGTTGCGGATTCGAATCCCCGTCACACCAAACATGTTCACCCTTTCAGCCGTGGGAGCGTTATAATGTCACGGTCAATCCCACTATTCGTTGGTAAAAGAGTAGCCCAGAGTTGGCGGTGGATGGTGATGACTAGCTGCCTTCCCTCTAATCTTACACTGCTTTATTAGGGATGACTAGCGCAGATAGCCCTCGTGTAGCTTTACGCGAATTCAAAACAGAGTACATAGTACAATATGACTTTGCTCTAAAACAAACAAACAAACAAACAAACAAATCATATTTTAAAGTAATGAAGAGAAGTGCTCTACTTTCTGTTATCTATTTATAATATTTCGTATTTAACTGTTTTACAGAACATTCATCCGAGAAAATCTCAACAAGAGTGTAAATAATAACATGATTTATTTCTATGCATTAAATCACTTTTTATAATATTCTAACTCGCACGATGTTTCGAAGAAAAAATTCCTGACGAAGTAAGTTTAACTTGAATTTAAAATGTAAAGTTCGCGTATTCAATTATTTTATAGTTTTATACTGTACTCGGTTAGGCCTAAATATTCAAGTGGGATTAGAGTTTAAAGTAATGAGAACAAAAATATGAAATAAAACATTTAATGATTACTTGTTGTTGATCATGATAATTATCAAGTTTAACCTGAATTTAGAAAGTAAAATTACAATTATTTTATGGTTTATATGCTACTGTTGTACTGAGTATAATACAAACGTTACACTGGATCTTAGATCGAATACTGAAATTATCAAAATCGAATGTGGAGGGGAAAGCTATTACACATTGTCAGTTCTTGATATTTATAAACCATGCATCGATATACAATAATATCGAAATGCTTACACAGCTCAGATTGCAAAAAATAGTAAAGTAGATTTTGAAATATCCAAATAATTTACTGCTTTCGAAAAAATGATCGTTCTTATTATTTTTGCTTAAATGTCATTCATACCTTAACTACCACAAATACACTGTGTTATATTTGTACCTCTGTATAAAAGTTACGTTCTGTTGTAATAATTTCACTTCAGGATTATAAATCATTTTAGAACTACTTTTTTTTTCCTTAAACAAAATAAATATGTATTACATGGAGTCAGTACAGGTGTTTTGCTATGCGTGTAGTTGCAAGTAAATTTGATCGTTTAACTTCTAAACGTAATATGATTCATTCAAGTCTCTCGGTGTGAATACCTGTACGTGGTAAGGGGACCTCCCACAGAACGTTCTGTACCTTCAGCGTGCCTCCTCTAGGACCAAAACATTTACTCACGTGTTTGTCATGCGTGGCTACCCGTGGAGGAGAAGATTCTGGTGGTTGAGGGATTCAAGTCTAACACACCACTTTGGCCTTGAATTTCTCTAGACGGGCGGCCTGGGGGTGGTCCCCTCCCCAGGGTCAAATGGCTGGTCCACTTGGGTTATGGTCAATCGAGTACTAGTGTTGGACGTTAATAACGGGTGTTGTGGACATTGTATCTGATGCTGGTGTTCAAGCATAGTGCTCACGACACCTTGGCGTTGCTGCAGTATCCTTGTTTGGCATTGTAGTGCATCCCCTAGTACAACTCCATGGTGGATGAGGACAGAGAGCACTGAAATATATTCACTTTATTATGAATATTCACATCCATGAAAAAAATAAGAAAAACATATATAGGTAAACGATCACGCATGGACGGCTCTCTTCTACAGTCACCGTCATAGTCAGATTCTGTACTTCAGTTTCTCATTATGCATTCCTTATTCGAAAAATTCTTAGGGCAAATGACTCCCTTTTTTATTCCAAAGGAAGTAGATGGGCTTGCAGGCTTCCCTATGTCAGTAAAGAAGTTATGATCTGGAGATATTTTGATGGAAACATCTTCACCACAACTTGCTAAAGCCCTCCTGAATTCGAAAAGCATCGGAGATATACCCATCGAGGTTACTCCCCATTCAACTTCGAATTCTTCCGGAGGAAAGTATAGTTGAAAAGGATTTAAGAACATTTCCAAGTTGTAGATTCTAGCTGATTACTCCAGCCAAGGCGTTTCTGTGGTGCACCGAATCTCTACTCACAAAGACGGAATAATGCTACCTAGAAATGTAATTATTTTGACGTTCACATCGTCACGTCCACCTGCTACTATCGAAGAAGGACACTTAAATTGTAAGGTTAAGTCATGTATTCCAAACTCTCTCGGATGGTTTCAGTGCCAGAAGTTCGGACATTCAAAGACCTTTTGTCGTGGATCTTTAAGGTGTGCTCGTTGTGGTGGCAAAGGCCATGATTTCTCGAATACAAAACGGAACGACACTGTGTCAATTATAGTGGTTCATACCTCTCGTACTCTCGTTTTTGCCTTAAGTGGATGAAGGATAAAAAGGTGAAAAGTACAAAGACTGTAAACTATTTCATATCCAGAGGCTTGAAAGTTACTGACTGTCACTCAATCTCAGACGTATGCTGCTTCACTCTGTTCCACTGCTACAGTAGGAGTGCAGATAAATCACTCAGTGCATCCATAGGAGTCATTTTCAAACCATGTCAAAAGCCTTTTGCCCACCATTGTTAAGAAAGTTGACTCTTCAACGTCAAAACCATCTTTGTGCCAACCATTCCTTCCAGCAGCTCCTCAGATTTACTTCCCATGGTTCCGTATTCGAGCATTTCCTCGATTTTATTTTTTCTCCAGCTCCGAAATGCATAACGATTATTCATTCACGCCATTAGTTGTTGGAATCTTGCTCGATCTAGGGCAGGATCCATGGAGATTGATGGACCTCTTTCTATTAAAGAGAACGAAGAGAACAGACGTGATGGAAAACATAATGTCTCTCCATCCAATTCACCTATACATAAGTAAAAATGGCCACACTGATACAGTGGAACTGTCGAAGTTTAGTGCTATTGATCTCTCTGTCTGTTCACCTTCACTTTTCCTCACTTTTATTGGATGGTTGACAGTTACCCACGGGGCAGGGATAATTTTTCTTATAATCTTGAGAGAGACTGGACATGGTTGATGCCACCAAACCCACGTGCCCCAGAAGAAGCTGGACCAGGCCAACTGGCTATCTTTCACAGTTTTCCTGGAACTTGGTCTTGCCGTCGTCTGTAAGCCATCGATAGACGACTGTGTAACAGCAGTAACTGACTGTTTTGTCCAAGCAGTTGCTCAAGTTTTGGAAGATTACTGAGCAGTATACTTTTGCCACTTTTGATCTTACTCTCCAATGATCAAGAAGTTGGCGATGCCCAAAGCAACGCCAATACTCTCGGCGAAAGCTTTTGCGAGATATAAAGCATTTCTGCTTCATTCTCCTTCTTCATAGCTGTCAAGACTCGGGCAGAGTGATCACCTCTTTCATTTCAGGATGATCGTCTCTATGACCATAATTTCCCCTTTACACTGGTGGAACTCAAGCTTGCTCTTCATTGGTCTGGCAGTACATCGATTGGACTTAATGATATACACTACGAGAGGTAGCGCCATCTATCTCCTGCTTTTCTTTCTCTTCTTCTGGTTGTTTTAACCAGATCTGGCAGAAGAATGTTTTCCTTTTGCTTGCACCAGGCTATTGTCCTCCCTTTTTCTAAGCCTGGGAGGGATACCAAGATTCCTTCAAATTACTGTTCAATTGCTTGACGAATTGTCTCTGTAAGACCTTAGAGAGAATGGTTAATACTCTTCTAGTTTATTTCCTCAAATCAAACAATGCCATCTCGCCCATCCAGTATAGGTTCTAACAAAAGTGCTCCACTGTGAACCACCTGATCTGACTTAATACGTTAATCAGAAAAGCCTTTCTTAAATGACAACATCTTGTGTCAGTATCCTTTGACCTACGTGCAGGTACGGCATTGTGTAAGACCTCCACTTATATCAGTTGCCTGGACATTTGCCCATTTTGATTAAAATTATTTTAATGGACTGGCAATTCCAAATTCATGTGGGTTCGACATTTTCTGTTCTTTGCTACAGGAACTTAGATCTTCTCCGGGCCGTGTCTTGAGTGTTACACTTTTCACTAGAAAGATTAATACCATTACTGGACAACTCACTTCTACCATTGCAAATGAGCTTTATATCAACGCCATCCAAATCTCGTGTCAGTCATCGAACATGAGGTATATTGAGCGGCAGCTCAATCTTTACTGAAGTGGACCACAGCAAACAATTTTACCTTTTCTCTCTCTAAAACCGTTTGCATGCACTTTTGCCACCAAAGGGGTATTCACTCTGATCCCACACTCCGTGTTTGTAAAGTTCTGCTTCCCATGGTCCCCGAGACAAAGTTGTTGGGGCTTATCTTTGACCTATATAGCACACATCAAAGCTGAGTCAAGTGTTGAGCACTCAGTGTTCTCTTTTCCAATTCTTGGGGAGCAGATCAGTGCTCTAAGCTAAAGATTTATCGTGCCCTCATTTGATCAAAACTGAATTATGGAACTCTGGTCTATGGCTCTACCAGAACCTTGGTCTTGGAAATGTTGTACCCCATTTACTATCTGGGGCTTCGACTCTGCACTGGCGCTTTCAACACTTCTCCAGTTCAGAGTTTCTACACCGAGTCTCATGAACCTCATCTACACCTTCGTTATTTGAAACTTTCTTTTCTTTATACTTCGAAACTTCGTTCTTCACCACAGCATCCCACTTGGGGTTGTGGCTTCTTTTCTCAATGAGCCATGCTTTTTCAGAATATACGGTTTGCCATTGTTTCTTTTGTTCTTCATACCCAGGCTCATTTGAATGAATTGGATCTGTCCTTGGATGGCAATGCTGTTTCCACTAGTCAGCCCATCGCACCATGGCTTATTGACATCCCCAAGTGTAACCTTTTTTTGAGTTATCTGAGGAAGACGGATTCTACCGATTGAAAGTACTGTGTTCTATTTGCCGAACATCTTTGAAACCATACTTCCATTCCCATTTATATGTATGGTTCGAAATCAGGTGACTATGTGGGCTCTGTCATGGTGTGTTGTGGTTCAGTTGTTGCACACAGAATCCCTTCTACAGTGTCTATGTTCATCGCCGAATTTTACGCTTTTTCTCTTGCACTGAATCACATAGAAGCAAAGCATTACATGAATTGTAATATTTATACCGACTTGCTAAGCTCTCTATTGGCTCTGGAATTGCTTTACGTTAATTTTCACCCTGTTATCCTCGATATTTAAAACCGACTGACACATTTTATTTTGACATCTACGTTTATCCACTTTTATCTGGATACCATGTCACATTGATATTCATGGAAACGAGCTCGCTAACACTGCAGCTAAGTCTGTCTGCTTTGGCACTGTCAATGCCATGCCTATTCCATACATGCATTACAGTCCAATATTCAAGGCTTGGTTCTGCGCCAGTTGGCAGTTAACTTGGAGTGAACAACGTGATAACAAGCTTTTACTTTGGCCGTCTTCTTTCCGTAATGATCAAAAGGAGGACGTTGTGCTAACTAGACCAAGCATTGGTTACAGTTTTTTAACTCATTGTTTTCCTTTATGAGGAACTGATGCACAAATGTGTCATCTCTGTAACACGTAAGTCGTAATAGCCCAAATTTTACTCTCGTGCCATTGTAATGATTCTGAACGACGGCATCGTGCTATATATGTTTTGTCTACAGGCTTACTCTTAACGATGGACAGTGTCATTGGTGATAGTGGCACTATCCACCTTAGAAATATTTTATTTTTATTTTTAAAGGCCATTAGCCTTTTTAACGCTATTTAAATTTTGACGCTAAAATTGGATTTTGTTTTGTTTTAAAATTATTCCTCTTATGCATTTTAATAATTTTACTTTATTTTTAATTTTTTACTGGTCATTAGGCGCAGATAGTCTAGTTGCTTTGTGCCTTAAAACGCCAAATAACCAATCATTCAAGTCATTAAATAAAACTTGTTTTACTGTTTTCTGTATTCATTACTTAAAACTGTGTTTTTCGCTTCAGGATATGTTCTTAACGAGGAAAATGGAAAAAAAGATCAGATCCCACAATCACGAGCTGCTAAAACCTACAGATCAGAGGCTGACATCTTGACATTTCCTCCTCGAATCGGAAGGTCAGCAGTTTTTGACTTGCTACCATTTTCATACATTATGGCAGAAGATCTAATGTTTAAACTTTATGAAGACATGGATGGCTCTAAGCGATCTACGTTTACATTTACTCCAAGAATTGGCCGAAAGAAACGATCCATATCCAGAAAAGATGATGACTGGAAACTCCATTATGATGATATTCAAAGGATTTTGAGACCAATTATTCCAATTTTCCATAGTAATTTGGATGACGGTTACAATAAAGCAAAAAGAGCAGTATTTATCCCTCGAATAGGACGTGCACCATTCATTCCAGTAATTGAAAGAGCAAATACAGGGGATTTATCTAGCTTACTCATGTAATCGGCTTAGCACTATTTAGTCCTAGAGTTGGCATATCAAACAACTTACATGAGAAGAAAAGTAACGAGGGATACATTACTCACAAGATTGTCAAACATAATTTGGAAACTTACAACGGAGATAAAAAGTAACAAACTGAAATGTATATTATCTGAAGAAAAAATAAAAATTTATGAAGCATTTAGTTAGTTTTAGAATTTCTTCTGGTAAAAAAGCACAATATTATTATTCTCGAATTTGTAATGATATCTTAAAGTCATTGACATTTATAAAGCTATACGGCTCTCTGGTTATTATTTTCCTAGACGAGTTGCTTGAAAGTAGATAATGAAATATTTTCAGTTTTTAAATTAGTATTACAGGATGCGGATGAACAAAGTATACGCAGAGAGTTGGATACAAAATATTAAAATGTATATGATATGTAAATCAGCAAGTTACATGACAATCACCGCCCATACAAGGTCGCAATGGAATGGAATGTATCAGAACTACATGTTGGCATTACTAGGCGTTTTGTTGGTTTGGCATTTTGAAGCCACCGAAAAATTCACCGTTTCTGTGAAAGGAATGTAACAGCTCTTTTCTGAAGAAAAACATTCATATACCGAAATCTCAAAGGTTCAACTATTTCGGGGATTTAGAATTTCTAAAATGGAGATATTCCTTCTAGTTAGTGACAATGGAGCACAAAAAGAAAATGGATCAATTTGAGACACCAGCACACTCCAGGAAAAAATCTGCAACAAGTCGTACTCCGACAATGGTAAACAGAGTGCAATGTATTGTAAAATATAAGAATCCACAGAAACAACAAATAGCAATATCAATGGCAAAAGCTCTCCCCATGATCGTACTAAAAGCACGTATCATAGTATAGGAGGATCTCCATCTGTGAAAATGGCACAAGGTACTTTCATGAGAGGTTTGTTCAAATAACGTATAACTCAAGCGTCTGGAGAATGTAACGAGTATTCAAAATATTCTATACAAAAACATATTGGTCACGTCGCCTTGCGCAACCCCCATGGATTTTTCTGAAACTAGATCGTTGAAACTGACATTGAGAAATCGTTGTTCTTGTACACAAGATGGGTTATAGAGAGTAAACAGAGCCAAGCGTGTGTTTTGATATGAAACCTCACATTACACACTATTCCAATGGACACAATGTATGCTGTCAGGTTGATGTTAAAACGCATGGCTATAGGACATAGCATGACCAGACGTTTGTTTATTATTAACCACAAAGCTATACATTTTTAGTGTTATAAGCATTCTCACCTACTATTGAGGAAGTGGTGGAACTATACATGAAAACATGGACTGTAACAGCGTAGGGAGACTCCGAAACTAATTTAATATAACGTATTCAACCTCTGTATTATCATTCTTACTATTCCCAATCCACGATTTAAGATTATCAAGACATTACATTTTTCTTGCCCTTATAAAGTTAGGGAGAAGTCAGGTATAGTTAGAAACAATTTTCCTCAAATAAACCTGTATCATATATTAACGATAATTTTGGCAAAAACACGTCATTAGGGTAATTCGTAATCTCTTATTCGGATAGAAAAATTAAATTTCTGACAATATTTTTTTTTCCTTTCAATGAAAGTTCTATTTGATTCTTCACTACATAAATAAATAGCACATGTTCGATGATACTGTGCAAAAAAACAAAACAAATCACGGAACCTGATTCGAGGGTCTCGCGAGAAAAGAATGAGTAAAAATATAGCCATACAAGATGGCTTCCCAAAAAATGGAGAAAGGAAATTACATTAAAAAAGTTAACAAGAACGCTTGAATAGTTAGTAGATACTTGAAATATCGAAATGAATAATCAATTCAAAAGCTATAATCACGAAACCCTTGTCCAAGCTAGTTTTATATACGCACACACATATATACATAAACACTGCTGGCCAAAATCTTAAGGCCAATGAACATAAAGAAAAATATGCATTTTGCGTTGTTAGTCTCAACCACTTATTTGAGTAGAGCTTCGAAAGATGAAGATAACAAAAGAGAATATAAAAATAAAAAAGTTTTTAGCATTTAACGGGGAAAATGTGAACACTATGAAATTAGCCTAAATATCAGCTGGTCCAAAGTTTAAGACCATACTGAAACCAAGCGTTAATCGGTAAACATGTAACAAAATTTAGTCATTTGTGTTAAGCATTAGCGTTGTCAACATCTCCCACTGACATCTCCTGTGTTATATTGGGTAAAATCATGGCAAAGGCTAAAACGTTGACAGAGTGTGAACGTGGCAGAATTGTCGAGCAGCAAAAGCAAGGTCTCTCTCAACGTGCCATCGATGGTGAGATTTGGCGCAGTAAAACTGCTGTTGAAAATTTCTTAAAAGACCCTGAGTGATACGAAACGAAAATTTCAAGTGGTCGGCCCAAGAAAATTTCGCCAGCGTCGAGCAGGATGATTCGACGGGTTGTCCGGCAAGACAACAGCCGATCGTTGAACCAGATTAAGGCCCTTACGGATGCAGAATGCAGCTCAAGAACAGTCAGACGGCATCTACGAGAGAAAGGCTTTAAAAACCGTAAACGTCTTCAAAGGCCACTCCTCCTTTCACACCACGAAACAGCTCAGTTAAACTTTGCTGAGAAGCACCAAACATGGGTCGTAGAAAAGTGGAAGGTTTTGTTTTCTGATGAAAAAAACATTTAACCTGGTTGGTCCAGACGGCTTCTAACGATACTGGTACGATAAGAATATCCCACTGGAAACATTAACTACACGACACAGTGGAGGAAGTTCCATCATGATCTGGGGTGCTTTCTCCTTCCATGGAACAACGGAGCTTCAGGTTATACAGGGGCGTGAAACAGCAGCTGGCTACATTGGTATGTTTGAGAGAGCATCCTTATTGACTGAAGGCCCTCGCTTATGTGGAAATGACTGGACAACGCTTCAATCCACAGTGCCCGAAGGATAAATGACTTTTTCATGGCGAATAACATGATTCTTTTGGACCATCCAGCGTGTTCGTCTGAACTGAACCCCATTGAAAATGTTTGGGGGATAAACGGCAAGGGAAGTCTATAGAAATGGACATCAATTCCAAACAGTACATGATCTTCGTGAAGCCATCTTCACCATTTGGAATAACATTCCAGCCAGCCTTCTGCAAATGCTTATATCGACCATGCCAAAGCGAATGTTTGAAGTTATTCGCAATGACGGCTGTGCAACTCACTACTGAGACCTCTTGTTGGGCATTTGTCACTCTGTTTAGGACTTCTTTTTTGGTATGGTCCTAAACTTTTGACCAGCTAGTATTTATGCTAATTTAATAGTGTTCACATTTTCTCTATTAAATGCTAAAAAGGTTTTTATTTTTTCCCTTTTCTTACATTCATCTTTCGAAGCTCTACTCAAATAAGTAGTTGAATCTAACAACGCAAAAGTATATTTTTTTCTTTATGTTCATTGGCCTTAAGATTTTGGCCAGCAGTGTATATATGGATCTACTTGATGGTGTAGTAGAGAGTATAAAGTACATTAGGGAACCACTTTATGTATATGTTGAAGATGAGCCCCGGTGTGGCCTGGTGGTTAAGACATTTGACTCGCAATATGAAGGTCGCAGGTCTGAATCTCATCCTCGAACATGATAACCTTTTGAGACGTTGGGGTGTTCTGTAACGGTAAATCCCATTATTTCGTTGGTAAAGATTAGCCCAAGTGTTGGAGGTGAGTGATTTTGACCAGCAGCCTTCAATTTAATTTTTCACTGCTATTTACTGTGAACGTACATTAAAATAATGAAAATAATGTATATCGACTTGTGTGTAAATTATGCGGATTTATAATATAAAACATAAAGAATCGTAAGCTCGTCATATATGGAAAAAAAGGTGTTTCTGAGAAAAAGCTTTGCACTTAATTTTAAAGAAAGAAACAAACAAAGTCTTTATTTGTATAGAAAAAATATTTATTTAATAACGTTCTTCACATGAAAACGGATGAAAGAGAAAACAAACATTTGATATAAGCTGAAAATAACTGAAAATTTTAATTATCATCCTTTTAACATTAAAGTTCTGACATTTTTTCCTTCAATTACTTCAGCTTGCCACGTTTAATGTTTGCAGTAATTTTATAATTGTAATGAACATTCTAAGAACAATGCGATTTGTACATTGTTATATGAGCTCAATAAATTATTTTGCTTTAAAAAGTGTATTTTCGAATGTTATACAAAGGAATTTTATATCTTCGAATAATTTAATTCATCAGACACCCATTGCACGCGATATTAGTCACGTATTTCTAAAGGGCAAACACAAGTCAAACATCAGAATCGTAATAAGTACATTTACAATAAACATTGATAAACTTTTATAATACTTAAACGTGTATATAAATGTACAAAATGGTGAAATTTATTTGTATAAGGTAGAGAGTTACCATTTCTGTCTGATGCAAAATGCTTTGAAGTTTTATTTTACTAGAAATAATATTGTTTTAAATATCATAATTCATATAAATAATAAAGTACCCACAATTAAACAACTTATTCAACTAATACTACTATGAATGCCAGAGATATTTATCTTTAATAATTTATGTTAACTTTAATGGAGCATAATTTAAATAAATGTTGTTTTTTTTACTTTTTTTACAACCTATTAACGTGGCATTATATCTTTCTAAATATATTCATTTGGGGCTGGCTAACTTTGCAGACAAATTGCAATAAATTTCAATAAATACAAACGTGGTTAATTTATAAGGAGAAATAAACGACCGAACGGAAATGTATTAAATATTTTTAAACATATTTGCATTTGCTGGCAACTTTATGAGGGCTCCCACTTAATATGAAGTTTGACTACTTATCTCTGTACTGAACTGGATTAAGTATCGACCCTTTCACATGAAGTCACAGGAAATCATAAAATATTCATTACCAGGTTTTACGGGGCGAGATTCTTTACAGTAGGTGTCTGTGGCTTGTTAGCGATAAGTTCGAGCAATAAACGGCCACCACACAATCCACTTGTTTTAAAATATTATATTCAAAACAAATCAAGGGTATCTATAAAATTATTTACACTATAGGATAATCACAGTTGTACATATAATTCTGAATAATTTTTGTTTTTCTCGCTAAAAGTCACACAGACTAGTTCAGTTACTTTAAAACCCAATTTACAAGACGAATTATTTTTCTCCACTTTGCTTCGTACTACAAAATCTGCCATAAATTCACTTGTTAACCTGCGTGTTACTACATTCGCACCCAGAACTTTAAATAATTGTCTCCTTTTCGTCAAAGCCCACATACGTAAGTTGAATTATTTTAGAACACACTTTGAAAAACCAAATTAATATCGTTATTTCTGATATCACTTTAAAATATCGCCATTATGACCAAATTAACAATCATGGTCACTTCCACTAATTTAATGTTGTTTTTTTTATTTAACTTACTTGTATTCACTCAGTAGGTCATTCCTCTTTCTCATATATATATGTTGTCGTATTGAGGCCCAGAACGTAAAAAAAAAAACTTACGAGACGCTATGATGTAACAATGGGCCCGGCATGGCCAAGCGTGTTAAGGCGTGCGATTCGTAATCTGAGGGTCGCGGGTTCGCGCCCGAGTCGCGCCAAAAATGCTCGCCCTCCCAGCCGTGGGGGCGTTATAATGTTTCGATCAATCCCACTATTCGTTGGTAAAGAGTAGCCCAAGCGTTGGCGGTGATGACTAGCTGCCTTCCCTCTAGTCTTACATTGCTAAATTAGGGACGGCTAGCACAGATAGCCCTCGAGTAGCTTTGGGCGAAATTCAAAACAAACAAACGATGTAACAATACTTCCTTAAAGCAACGAAACAAATACAGAAGGTTTGAATAATGTAACGTCAAATTACAAGTTTCTTCATGAAATGTTTTATAACTATCGGCTTTAAAATAATTAAGTTTAAAATGATTGCTATAAAATTTAATAACCATTAAATATTAGATCACTATATGAACTAAATAACTCTTACACTAAAGAGTCTTGTGTGTCCTACATCCATCTTGTTGTTTTCTTTCTCACACTATCAGCTAGGAAGACGTAGCATAAAGTTTAAATTGGATCTGATGTAAAAGTATTTCTCTATATGCTGCTTGAAATTACGACAATAAACAAAGCTAGAAACTCTGACACAAAAACTTTCAGAACTTTCTAATAATTAATAATTTAAGCTTTTCGATTTGAATTCTAAGCGTCCTCCAGCTAACATTTACATTGCAACATTAGTAATATGTACAGCTTAGAGCAATATAAACTTATTTCCTGTTGCCAAAGTATTACATTGTTAGATAAACGTGGTGACATAAATCCTAATAAATTTTGAGGTATAATTTGATTTTTGAAAACAAGAAACTTTCGTTCTTAAACTGAAAGTTTTCTTTCAGCTGTCTAGTTTTGTTTGAGTTCGTTATTACACAAAGTTTTTTAAATTTTGAAGTATTTTGGAAGATAAACTTTGTTATAACAAGTGTTAACAAGTGAATCGAATAAATTGTTGTAACGTGTCGGGCCTCTCGAGGTGGATTCCTGTACGTGGTGAGGAGACCTTCCAGAGAATATTGTGTATATTTAGTTTGCTTCTTATGAGATTTGAACACTCAGCTAGGTGTTTACTGTGCGTGACAATCTGTGAAAGGGAGAATAGAATATTGGTGGCTGGGAGGTGCAACCCCAACAAGCCACTTTGGCTTTGAATTCCTGTAGACGGGTGGACTTGAGATGGTACCCCAAGACCAGTTGGACTAGGGTCAACTGAGTACAAGTGTTGGACGATCTTAACAGGTGTTGTGGACACTGTGTCTGATACTGGTGTTTTGGCGTACTGCTCATGAAACCCTGCTGTTGCTGCAGTCTTTGTTTGGCAATGTAATGCGTCCCTTTGATTGGGTCCATGAGCACTGAAGTTCTCTCTATTTATTAAGGGTATCTGAATGCATAAAAAAACTGTAAAAACAGCTAACTGGAAAATGACCACACATGAACGACTCTGTTGCACAGTACCATCACAGTCGGATTTTGTACCTCGATTTCTCATCCTTTCTTAGGGCAGATGTCTCCCTTTTTCATTCAAACGAAATTACAGGGGCTTGCTGGCTCTCACCCAAGTCAGTCAGAAAGTTATGCTCTGGTGACATTTCGGGGAAACATTTACACCACAACACACTGAATCCTTCTTGAATCCCAAACCACAGGAGATATACTCATTAAGGTTACTCTTCACGCTACTCTGAATTCCTCTCAAGGAATGATCATTGAGAAAGATCTAATTAGCATCCCTGAGTACAAGATCCTCATTGGTTTCTCCAGCCAAGGAATTTCTGTTGTGTACCGTATCTCCACTCACAAGGACAAAATTATGCTGCCAACCAATATCCTAATTTTAATGTTTAATTAATCACGTCCACCTGTCTCTGTACAGGAAGGTTATTTATAGTGGTCACCCAGGGTATTTCCCAAGCTTTTATGTATTATTAAATAAAATATAAAAATCGAATAATTAAAAGAAATACTGAAAAGGAGAAACTAAAAACTATTGCTGCCAAGAGTTTCTTCTCTCATAATAATTTCTACCCATCTTCAAGTGAAAATGTGAACAATAATAAATAAATAATTCATAGAAACATTACACTGTTTTATATAACAAATAGTAGGACCTGGCTAAATACAATAACAGTTTAATATGACTAAGTTTTATGATACCTCAACTGTACAACAAGATGTGTATTAGATAAAAGTTTCTTATGTTCCTGGTTCGAATGTCTGCCGAGTGGTGGCTAGAAATGAAATCCAAAACTGAAAAATAAAGAAACAAGTTATTATATTGCGGTGGATATATTATCCGATTTACATTCACCAACTCATTAAATATTTGAAAACTGTATTCAATACGTTCTTTTTTTAAATTACGTAATACTGATTGCAATATAGTGCACATGATTATAAATAAACCAAACAACCCTGAATTTAATTTGAACGATATAATTCATGATGGAAAATTTATATTCCTGATAAGAAGCGGAAACGTTGGACAAATGCATATATAATGTTCCAGTAAACCAGTTCCAGAGTTGACGTTTTTATCAGCTTAAAGTAAAACAAAAACAGTATATTTACCATTTTAAAATACTAACATATAGACGTACAAACAGTCTTATAAACACCAAAGATGGAATTTACACCATTAGAAATATAGTTAACATTTCTAATTACCCAATGCTTCGCCATAATATATTGTTGCATATTCATTTATTGGTAGACTTTCAAACAGAACACACCTTTTTATAGTCATATTCATTTATTGGTAGACGTTCAAACAGAACATACCATTTTATAGTCATATTCATTTATTGGTAGACTTTCAAACAGAACACACCTTTTTATAGTCATATTCATTTATTGGTAAACTTTTAAACAGAACACACCTTTTTATAGTTATATTCATTTATTGGTAAACTTTTAAACAGAACACACCTTTTTATAGTTATATTCATTTATTGGTAGACTTTTAAACAGAACACACCTTTTTATAGTTATATTCATTTATTGGTAGACTTTCAAACAGAACACACCATTTTATAGTCATATTCATTTATTGGAAGACGTTGAAATAGAACATACCATTTTATAGTCATATTCATTTATTTGTAGACTTTGAAATACAACATACCATTTTATAGTCATATTCATTTATTGGTAGACTTTCAAACAGAACATACCTTTTTATAGTCATATTCATTTATTGGTAGACTTTCAAACAAAACACACCTTTTTATAGTCATATTTATTTATTGGTAGACTTTCAAACAGAAAACATCTTTTTATAGTGATATTCATTTACTGGTAGACTTTGAAATAGAACATACCATTTTATAGTCATATTCATTTATTGGTAGACTTTCAAACAGAACATACCTTTTTATAGTCATATTCATTTATTGGTAGACTTTCAAACAGAACACACCTTTTTATAGTCATATTTATTTATTGGTAGACTTTCAAACACAAGACACCTTTTTATAGTGATATTCATTTACTGGTAGACTTTGAAATAGAACATACGATTTTATAGTCATATTCATTTATTTGTAGACTTTGAAATACAACATACCATTTTATAGTCATATTCATTTATTGGTAGACTTTCAAACAGAACACACCTTTTTATAGTCATATTTATTTATTGGTAGACTTTCAAACAGAACACACCTTTTTATAGTCATATTCATTTATTGGTAGACTTTCAAACAGAACACACCTTTTATAGTCATATTCATTTATTGGTAGACTTTCAAACAGAACACACCTTTTATAGTCATATTCATTTATTGGTAGACTTTCAAACACAACATACCTTTTTGTAATCATATTCATTTATTGGTAGACTTTCAAACAGAACACACCTTTTATAGTCATATTCATTTATTGGTAGACTTTCAAACAGAACACACCTATTTGTAATCATATTCATTTATTGGTAGACTTTCAAACAGAAGACACCTTTTATAGTCATATTCATTTATTGGTAGACTTTCAAATAGAACACACCATTTTATAGTCATATTCATTTATTGGTAGACTTTCAAACAGAACATACCTTTTTATAGTCATTTTCATTTATTGGTAGACTTTCAAACACAACACACCTTTTTATAGTCATATTCATTTATTGGTAGACTTTCAAACAGAACACACCTTTTTATAGTCATATTCATTTATTAGTAGACTTTCAAACAGAACACACCATTTTATAGTCATATTCATTTATTGGTAGACTTTGAAATAGAACATACCATTTTATAGTCATATTCATTTACTGGTAGACTTTCAAATAGAACACACCATTTTATAGTCATATTCATTTATTGGTAGACGTTGAAATAAAACATACCATTTTATAGTCATATTCATTTATTGGTAGACTTTCAAATAGAACACACCTTTTTATAGTCATATTCATTTATTGGTAGACTTTGAAATAAAACATACCATTTTATAGTCATATTCATTTATTGGTAGACTTTCAAATAGAACACACCTTTTTATAGTCATATTCATTTATTGGTAGACTTTCAAACAGAACACACCTTTTTATAGTCATATTCATTTATTGGTAGACTTTCAAACAGAACACACCTTTTATAGTCATATTCATTTATTGGTAGACTTTCAAACAGAACACACCTTTTATAGTCATATTCATTTATTGGTAGACTTTCAAACAGAACACACCATTTTATAGTCATATTCATTTATTGGTAGACTTTGAAATAGAATATACCATTTTATAGTCATATTCATTTATTGGTAGACTTCCAAACAGAACATACCTTTTTATAGTCATATTCATTTATTGGTAGACTTTCAAACAGAACATACCTATTTGTAATCATATTCATTTATTGGTAGACTTTCAAACAGAACACACCTTTTTATAGTCATATTCATTTATTGGTAGACTTTCAAACAGAACACACCTTTTTATAGTCATATTCATTTATTGGTAGACTTTCAAACAGAACACACCTTTTATAGTCATATTCATTTATTGGTAGACTTTCAAACAGAACACACCTTTTATAGTCATATTCATTTATTGGTAGACTTTCAAACACAACATACATTTTTGTAATCATATTCATTTATTGGTAGACTTTCAAACAGAACACACCTTTTATAGTCATATTCATTTATTGGTAGACTTTCAAACAGAACACACCTATTTATAGTCATATTCATTTATTGGTAGACTTTCAAACAGAAGACACCTTTTTATAGTCATATTCATTTATTGGTAGACTTTCAAATAGAACACACCATTTTATAGTCATATTCATTTATTGGTAGACTTTCAAACAGAACATACCTTTTTATAGTCATTTTCATTTATTGGTAGACTTTCAAACACAACACACCTTTTTATAGTCATATTCATTTATTGGTAGACTTTCAAACAGAACACACCTTTTTATAGTCATATTCATTTATTGGTAGACTTTCAAACAGAACACACCATTTTATAGTCATATTCATTTATTGGTAGACTTTGAAATAGAACATACCATTTTATAGTCATATTCATTTACTGGTAGACTTTCAAATAGAACACACCATTTTATAGTCATATTCATTTATTGGTAGACGTTGAAATAAAACATACCATTTTATAGTCATATTCATTTATTGGTAGACTTTCAAATAGAACACACCTTTTTATAGTCATATTCATTTATTGGTAGACTTTCAAACAGAACACACCTTTTTTTATAGTCATATTCATTTATTGGTAGACTTTAAAACAGAACACACCTTTTATAGTCATATTCATTTATTGGTAGACTTTCAAACAGAACACACCTTTTATAGTCATATTCATTTATTGGTAGACTTCCAAACAGAACATACCTTTTTATAGTCATATTCATTTATTGGTAGACTTTCAAACAGAACATACCTATTTGTAATCATATTCATTTATTGGTAGACTTTCAAACAGAACACACCTTTTTATAGTCATATTCATTTATTGGTAGACTTTCAAACAGAACACACCTTTTTATAGTCATATTCATTTATTGGTAGACTTTCAAACAGAACACACCTTTTATAGTCATATTCATTTATTGGTAGACTTTCAAACAGAACACACCTTTTATAGTCATATTCATTTATTGGTAGACTTTCAAACACAACATACCTTTTTGTAATCATATTCATTTATTGGTAGACTTTCAAACAGAACACACCTTTTATAGTCATATTCATTTATTGGTAGACTTTCAAACAGAACACACCTATTTGTAATCATATTCATTTATTGGTAGACTTTCAAACAGAAGACACCTTTTTATAGTGATATTCATTTATTGGTAGACTTTCAAATAGAACACACCATTTTATAGTCATATTCATTTATTGGTAGACGTTGAAATAGAACATACCATTTTATAGTCATATTCATTTATTTGTAGACTTTGAAATACAACATACCATTTTATAGTCATATTCATTTATTGGTAGACTTTCAAACAGAACATACCTTTTTTATAGTCATATTCATTTATTGGTAGACTTTCAAACAAAACACACCTTTTTATAGTCATATTTATTTATTGGTAGACTTTCAAACAGAAAACACCTTTTTATAGTGATATTCATTTACTGGTAGACTTTGAAATAGAACATACCATTTTATAGTCATATTCATTTATTGGTAGACTTTCAAACAGAACATACCTTTTTATAGTCATATTCATTTATTGGTAGACTTTCAAACAGAACACACCTTTTTATAGTCATATTTATTTATTGGTAGACTTTCAAACACAAGACACCTTTTTATAGTGATATTCATTTACTGGTAGACTTTGAAATAGAACATACGATTTTATAGTCATATTCATTTATTTGTAGACTTTGAAATACAACATACCATTTTATAGTCATATTCATTTATTGGTAGACTTTCAAACAGAACACACCTTTTTATAGTCATATTTATTTATTGGTAGACTTTCAAACACAAGACACTTTTTTATAGTGATATTCATTTACTGGTAGACTTTGAAATAGAACATACGATTTTATAGTCATATTCATTTATTTGTAGACTTTGAAATACAACATACCATTTTATAGTCATATTCATTTACTGGTAGACTTTCAAATAGAACACACCATTTTAGAGTCATATTCATTTATTGGTAGACTTTGAAATAGAATATACCATTTTATAGTCATATTCATTTATTGGTAGACTTCCAAACAGAACATACCTTTTTATAGTCATATTCATTTATTGGTAGACGTTGAAATAAAACATACCATTTTATAGTCATATTCATTTATTGGTAGACTTTCAAACAGAACACACCTATTTGTAATCATATTCATTTATTGGTAGACTTTCAAACAGAAGACACCTTTTTATAGTGATATTCATTTATTGGTAGACTTTCAAATAGAACACACCATTTTATAGTCATATTCATTTATTGGAAGACGTTGAAATAGAACATACCATTTTATAGTCATATTCATTTATTTGTAGACTTTGAAATACAACATACCATTTTATAGTCATATTCATTTATTGGTAGACTTTCAAACAGAACATACCTTTTTTATAGTCATATTCATTTATTGGTAGACTTTCAAACAAAACACACCTTTTTATAGTCATATTTATTTATTGGTAGACTTTCAAACAGAAAACACCTTTTTATAGTGATATTCATTTACTGGTAGACTTTGAAATAGAACATACCATTTTATAGTCATATTCATTTATTGGTAGACTTTCAAACAGAACATACCTTTTTATAGTCATATTCATTTATTGGTAGACTTTCAAACAGAACACACCTTTTTATAGTCATATTTATTTATTGGTAGACTTTCAAACACAAGACACCTTTCTATAGTCATATTCATTTACTGGTAGACTTTGAAATAGAACATACGATTTTATAGTCATATTCATTTATTTGTAGACTTTGAAATACAACATACCATTTTATAGTCATATTCATTTATTGGTAGACTTTCAAACAGAACACACCTTTTTATAGTCATATTTATTTATTGGTAGACTTTCAAACAGAAGACACTTTTTTATAGTGATATTCATTTACTGGTAGACTTTGAAATAGAACATACCATTTTATAGTCATATTCATTTATTGGTAGACTTTGAAATAGAACATACCATTTTATAGTCATATTCATTTACTGGTAGACTTTCAAATAGAACACACCATTTTATAGTCATATTCATTTATTGGTAGACTTTGAAATAGAATATACCATTTTATAGTCATATTCATTTATTGGTAGACTTCCAAACAGAACATACCTTTTTATAGTCATATTCATTTATTGGTAGACTTCCAAACAGAACATACCTTTTTATAGTCATATTCATTTATTGGTAGACTTTCAAACAGAACATACCTATTTGTAATCATATTCATTTATTGGTAGACTTTCAAACAGAACACACCTTTTTATAGTCATATTCATTTATTGGTAGACTTTCAAACAGAACACACCTTTTTATAGTCATATTCATTTATTGGTAGACTTTCAAACAGAACACACCTTTTATAGTCATATTCATTTATTGGTAGACTTTCAAACAGAACACACCTTTTATAGTCATATTCATTTATTGGTAGACTTTCAAACAGAACATACCTTTTTTGTAATCATATTCATTTATTGGTAGACTTTCAAACAGAACACACCTTTTATAGTCATATTCATTTATTGGTAGACTTTCAAACAGAACACACCTATTTGTAATCATATTCATTTATTGGTAGACTTTCAAACAGAAGACACCTTTTATAGTCATATTCATTTATTGGTAGACTTTCAAATAGAACACACCATTTTATAGTCATATTCATTTATTGGAAGACGTTGAAATAGAACATACCATTTTATAGTCATATTCATTTATTTGTAGACTTTGAAATACAACATACCATTTTATAGTCATATTCATTTATTGGTAGACTTTCAAACAGAACATACCTTTTTTATAGTCATATTCATTTATTGGTAGACTTTCAAACAAAACACACCTTTTTATAGTCATATTTATTTATTGGTAGACTTTCAAACAGAAGACACCTTTTTATAGTGATATTCATTTACTGGTAGACTTTGAAATAGAACATACCATTTTATAGTCATATTCATTTATTGGTAGACTTTCAAACAGAACATACCTTTTTATAGTCATATTCATTTATTGGTAGACTTTCAAACAGAACACACCTTTTATAGTCATATTTATTTATTGGTAGACTTTCAAACAGAACACACCTTTTATAGTCATATTCATTTATTGGTAGACTTTGAAATAGAACATACGATTTTATAGTCATATTCATTTATTTGTAGACTTTGAAATACAACATACCATTTTATAGTCATATTCATTTATTGGTAGACTTTCAAACAGAACACACCTTTTTATAGTCATATTTATTTATTGGTAGACTTTCAAACAGAAGACACTTTTTATAGTGATATTCATTTATTGGTAGACTTTGAAATAGAACATACGATTTTATAGTCATATTCATTTATTTGTAGACTTTGAAATACAACATACCATTTTATAGTCATATTCATTTACTGGTAGACTTTCAAATAGAACACACCATTTTAGAGTCATATTCATTTATTGGTAGACTTTGAAATAGAATATACCATTTTATAGTCATATTCATTTATTGGTAGACTTCCAAACAGAACATACCTTTTTATAGTCATATTCATTTATTGGTAGACGTTGAAATAAAACATACCATTTTATAGTCATATTCATTTATTGGTAGACTTTCAAACAGAACACACCTATTTGTAATCATATTCATTTATTGGTAGACTTTCAAACAGAACACACCTTTTTATAGTGATATTCATTTATTGGTAGACTTTCAAATAGAACACACCATTTTATAGTCATATTCATTTATTGGTAGACTTTCAAACAGAACATACCTTTTTATAGTCATTTTCATTTATTGGTAGACTTTCAAACACAACACACCTTTTTATAGTCATATTCATTTATTGGTAGACTTTCAAACAGAACACACCTTTTTATAGTCATATTCATTTATTAGTAGACTTTCAAACAGAACATACCATTTTATAGTCATATTCATTTATTGGTAGACTTTGAAATAGAACATACCATTTTATAGTCATATTCATTTATTGGTAGACTTTCAAATAGAACACACCATTTTATAGTCATATTCATTTATTGGTAGACGTTGAAATAAAACATACCATTTTATAGTCATATTCATTTATTGGTAGACTTTCAAATAGAACACACCTTTTTATAGTCATATTCATTTATTGGTAGACTTTCAAACAGAACACACCTTTTTATAGTCATATTCATTTATTGGTAGACTTTCAAACAGAACACACCTTTTTATAGTCATATTCATTTATTGGTAGACTTTCAAACAGAACATACCTTTTTATAGTCATATTCATTTATTGGTAGACTTTCAAACAGAACATACCTATTTGTAATCATATTCATTTATTGGTAGACTTTCAAACAGAACACACCTTTTTATAGTCATATTCATTTATTGGTAGACTTTCAAACAGAACACACCTTTTATAGTCATATTCATTTATTGGTAGACTTTCAAACAGAACACACCTTTTATAGTCATATTCATTTATTGGTAGACTTTCAAACAGAACACACCTTTTATAGTCATATTCATTTATTGGTAGACTTTCAAACACAACATACCTTTTATAGTCATATTCATTTATTGGTAGACTTTCAAACAGAACACACCTTTTATAGTCATATTCATTTATTGGTAGACTTTCAAACAGAACACACCTATTTATAATCATATTCATTTATTGGTAGACTTTCAAACAGAAGACACCTTTTTATAGTGATATTCATTTATTGGTAGACTTTCAAATAGAGCACATTATTTTATAGTCATATTCATTTATTGGTAGACTTTCAAACAGAACATACCTTTTTATAGTCATTTTCATTTATTGGTAGACTTTCAAACACAACACACCTTTTTTATAGTCATATTCATTTATTGGTAGACTTTCAAACAGAAGACACCTTTTATAGTCATATTCATTTATTGGTAGACTTTCAAACAGAACACACCATTTTATAGTCATATTCATTTATTGGTAGACTTTGAAATAGAACATACCATTTTATAGTCATATTCATTTATTGGTAGACTTTCAAATAGAACACACCATTTTATAGTCATATTCATTTATTGGTAGACGTTGAAATAAAACATACCATTTTATAGTCATATTCATTTATTGGTAGACTTTCAAATAGAACACACCTTTTTATAGTCATATTCATTTATTGGTAGACTTTCAAACAGAACACACCTTTTTATAGTCATATTCATTTATTGGTAGACTTTCAAACAGAACACACCTTTTATAGTCATATTCATTTATTGGTAGACTTTCAAACAGAACACACCATTTTATAGTCATATTCATTTATTGGTAGACTTTCAAACAGAACACACCATTTTATAGTCATATTCATTTATTGGTAGACTTTCAAACAGAACATACCTATTTGTAATCATATTCATTTATTGGTAGACTTTCAAACAGAACACACCTTTTTATAGTCATATTCATTTATTGGTAGACTTTCAAACAGAACACACCTTTTATAGTCATATTCATTTATTGGTAGACTTTCAAACAGAACACACCTTTTATAGTCATATTCATTTATTGGTAGACTTTCAAACAGAACACACCTATTTGTAATCATATTCATTTATTGGTAGACTTTCAAACAGAAGACACCTTTTTATAGTGATATTCATTTATTGGTAGACTTTCAAATAGAACACACCATTTTATAGTCATATTCATTTATTGGTAGACTTTCAAACAGAACATACCTTTTTATAGTCATTTTCATTTATTGGTAGACTTTCAAACACAACACACCTTTTTATAGTCATATTCATTTATTGGTAGACTTTCAAACAGAACACACCTTTTTATAGTCATATTCATTTATTAGTAGACTTTCAAACAGAACACACCATTTTATAGTCATATTCATTTATTGGTAGACTTTGAAATAGAACATACCATTTTATAGTCATATTCATTTACTGGTAGACTTTCAAATAGAACACACCATTTTATAGTCATATTCATTTATTGGTAGACGTTGAAATAAAACATACCATTTTATAGTCATATTCATTTATTGGTAGACTTTCAAATAGAACACACCTTTTTATAGTCATATTCATTTATTGGTAGACTTTCAAACAGAACACACCTTTTTATAGTCATATTCATTTATTGGTAGACTTTCAAACAGAACACACCTTTTATAGTCATATTCATTTATTGGTAGACTTTCAAACAGAACACACCTTTTATAGTCATATTCATTTATTGGTAGACTTTCAAACAGAACACACCATTTTATAGTCATATTCATTTATTGGTAGACTTTGAAATAGAATATACCATTTTATAGTCATATTCATTTATTGGTAGACTTCCAAACAGAACATACCTTTTTATAGTCATATTCATTTATTGGTAGACTTTCAAACAGAACATACCTATTTGTAATCATATTCATTTATTGGTAGACTTTCAAACAGAACACACCTTTTTATAGTCATATTCATTTATTGGTAGACTTTCAAACAGAACACACCTTTTTATAGTCATATTCATTTATTGGTAGACTTTCAAACAGAACACACCTTTTATAGTCATATTCATTTATTGGTGGACTTTCAAACAGAACACACCTTTTATAGTCATATTCATTTATTGGTAGACTTTCAAACACAACATACCTTTTTGTAATCATATTCATTTATTGGTAGACTTTCAAACAGAACACACCTTTTATAGTCATATTCATTTATTGGTAGACTTTCAAACACAACATACCTTTTTGTAATCATATTCATTTATTGCTAGACTTTGAAATAGAACATACCAATTTATAGTCATATTCTTCATTAGCTTAAGGTATGATCACTGCTCCCATTCTCTTCAATGCCAAAAACGTATTTACAGCTTTCTGTATACATGCAAAACAAAAACATAGAGAGTAGAAGGAATTCAACCAGAAGGACAAATCAATAAATAATGGTTCACTCTGATACTCTAGGCATGAGTAAGTTTGACTGTTGCTAAACGTGGGTATTATAAAATTTCCTGTTTATATAAACATTTCCACGAATACATGAAGAATATAAAATTCCTTGTGATACTATGAGGAAATTATTTTTTTAACTGAAAATTTCTTCCCCCTTGATATAAAATTTCTGCAAAAGCTGAGGACATTTGTCCCTACAGAAAACAAGAAACAAACTCGTCAAAAGACACAACCCCATTGACCTGATTACAAAGTATGTTGTTTTTCCACTTTTCTTATTACAGTAGGTTTAATCATTATTACTTTCTCGATAAACTTCGTTTATTTTGTTTCCAGCAACTGAAGAATAAACTAAATCTGTATAGATGAACTAATCAGATTTTTCACCACAGCATTCCAGTATCAATCAACCAATGGTTACTAATTATTTGAGGAAAAGACTGTGAGGAAACTGGCTTAAAAATGCAAAAAAATTATAGTGGCACAGTGAAAAAAAAATCATAAAACTTATATAATACGTGGATAGGGACAAATGTATCTTTATAAATATATGCACCAAAAAGTAAACAGTTACTATAAGCAAGTCTGGTTTTAGATCATTGTTACTAGATTGCCAATTGTTTGTTCGATTGTGTGGAAACAATCGCTTCTTATAACTTCGTAAAACATCATATTCGTTTGTGTCCCCAAAACAATCTGGAAGCTAAGAGTTCGTATAAATGAATTAAGACTTTTCTTCCTGTTTATTTCTTTCTGAAATCGATTAATTAAAATTAATTAGTTAATGCACAAACTCTACTTGGGTTATTCATACATGTTTCTAGATGGATCATTCAATTATCGAGAATTTGTATAATCATTTGGAATGGATAATCATAATCTCATGCTTAAAATCTCTCCTCCTATATTACGGCCCGACATGGCCAGGTGGGTTAAGGAGTTTGACTTATAATCCGAGGGTCACGGGTTTGAATCCCCATCACACCAAACATGCTCGCCATTTCATTTGTGGGGGCGTAGTAACGTTACGATTAATCCCACTATTTGTTGGTGAAAGAGTAGCCCAAGAGTTGGTGGTGGGTGCTGATGACTAGTTGCCTTCCCTCTCGTCTTACACTGCTAAATTAGGGATGGCTAGAGCAGATAGCTCTCGTGTAGCTTTGAACGAAATTTAAAAACAAGCAAATAATTCTATCTTATATAATAACACGACCTCTTGTGTGTAAAAACATGTTACGCTGTTTGAGGCCGTAGCTGCGATATACTTGGTGATGTTAAACACAATCGTATTCCACTGCTCAATTGAACAAAAATAATCCAAAAGCCGGCTTCCTTCCATTTACTTTGTCACTTCAACATTACGAATGGTTATGAGAAAATATTTGTACCGTGTTGCTTTGCTCGAAATCCTTAAACAAACAAAGAAGTTTGTATAGTTATCCTTCGATATCTTACAGTACTGTGAGGAAAGTTAAACTTTATATAGACCCAATCTTGTGGTTGTGATTATTAACCGGACTTTCACAATAAAGATGTCTTTCATGGCAAGCATTACCCAATAAATAACAACTTTTTTTTTTTGTAGAATTGTTTGTTTTTTGAATTTTGCACAAAGCTACATGAGGGCATCTGCGCTAGCCGTCCCTAATTTAGCAGTGTAAGACTAGAGGGAAGGCAGCTAATCACCACCACCCACCACCAACCTTTGGGCTACTCTTTCACCAACGAATAGTGGGATTGACCGTCACATTATTACGCCCCCACGGCTGAAAAGACGATCATGTTTGGTGCGACCGGAATTCGCACCCGCGACCCTCGGATTATGAGTCGAACGCTTTAACACACTTGGCTGTGCCGGGCCGTCTTGTAGAATAACATGGTAACTATTTTTGGTATTTCAACGTTAATAGCACCTTATGCCGGTGACCCCAAAGTTCAGGCTTGGCCATCCCTAATTTACAATTGTTAAATAGAGAGATGACTGTTTGTGACATACCGTAACTACCTTTGGAATCGTATTCCACAACGTCATCCACTAGACTACGGCCCGCCCATTTATTTTTGGAGTTAGTTTTCATATGACAAATGAGCACGTGTTCCACGCATTTTTTGCAAAAATCTTCAGCACACCTGTTTTCTCCAACTTAGCCTTACCAGTTTATTTTCACATGACTGAAATACTGATTTAATATTTTTGTAAAGAAGTAAACAGTCAACAACTGTATATAATCACACGTGTCTCCAGAATTAGAGATAAAGACAGCTGTTCAGAACAATGGTACAGCCGATACAAATTTGGAGAAACCTAGTTTCAGGTTAAGTGCACACAACTATATACAAAAAAAGCTGTCTGTGAATAACCGTTTACAATTTTGAGCTCATAAACTAGAGAGAGGTAAGCTGGTTAACAGCGCCATCGCCAAGTCTTTAGGAACAATTACTTCTTCATGCAAGTAGTTGGGTGTGACCCGCCACTCATATAGAGCACACACGATCACAAAGCGTCTTTAAGGCAACGGACCATAAACCCTCGAATTCATGGTTCAAGTTGGCTAAGAACTAGTCTATGCTATTTGGAGTAAAATCGACATCAATAAAAGAGGCTGTCATAATTTTATGTTGTCTTTTGTATATAACAGAATAATTCAACTTTCACCTTTTCAAACATAAACTCAAAACGTACCTGCCACCTGCGACGGGTCACGAACTTTCTCAGTTTGGTTTTACTCAAATGTGCTACATCTTTCTTTATATCTATCTGGAAAGAGAAAGTAACCAACATCATGAAAACTGTTGGTAAAATAAGTATTAACTGTGTAGTTTAGATTTTCTGAGCCGTCATGTTACTTTATGACATATGTGAACACGGGTAAGACAGACACATGGATTCACTTAACTAGTATCATGAAGAAAGAGTACTAATATACAGTTTAAAAGACAATGTTCACACTTACTGACCATAAGATGAATGTCTAAATGAATTGTTCAGGTCCGTATATTATAACGAGAAATAACAGGAATAAAAGCACTTTGGTTAAGATTACACGTAGCTAATTGCAACAAACATAAATTTGGTTCCGTGTCACATTTTCTATTAAGTTCTTTCTAGTTTTTCTAATAATCCAGTGTTTAAAACCAGAGGTTTTTCATTAAATTAATGAAGTAAAAGAGCTACCGGCATTATATAAATAACAAGGCTGCTTTGAAAACGAAGAAAACCTGACTAAAAGCTGTAGAGTTGAAATACATGAAGAATTTCGTAGGTTCTGAGTACACTTCTAATAATCTCTGAAGTCGTGGTAATTATTGTCTAAACACGATTTCTGGGAATCCTTGCAGAGTGTGAAACTAATTAGATGACACTGCCGCAAGCTAAATAACGAAAACTTAATGTTGTAAATATTTAATTAAAACTCCTATGGGATTTCCAATTGCTAATTACACTGAACTTTCACAATGATTAAACTTATGATGAGAGTTCTGTTATGTCCAGAATTGTAGCACTCAGCACTTCTGACAACTTTATTTAATAATGGACTAGTTTACTAGTATGCCTTATGATCACTGAAGATGGCTTCTAATGCCATGAGTTACATTACAGGGTTTCTAAAATAAAAAGTAGTGTCACTTACCAGGTTAAAACACCTTGGAAACACACAACCTTAGCACGCTTTAACTGGTAGAACATAGTGAACTTTCAAGAGCTAGTAATGATTAAGCAATTGCTGGCTCAAAATTAGTACTTAGGGTAAAATTGTGGCCACCACATATCAATGTTAGTAATCTATACAATTACCAAAGTTTTATTACACATCAGTTACTATATTTTAACTGATAGCCTCTAATTAGAAATTAGTTAATATTTATCATATACGTATTTCATTCAGTGTTAGAGTTCAAGGTTTAAACCCCACAGTCTGAGTATTAACGCAAAATGGGATCCTCATCTTGGAATGATGTATGAGAAAAAAAGAGGTTCAAGAGATGCCATTGGATACTGTTGACCATCTGTCTTCCCTCTATGGTTATTAGTTTAAAATTAGGGATTGCGCATGTAACTCCGTCATTACTTTTTAACTTTTAATATTATACAATCTTTCTCTTTGAAATCTTTCTTGCGATCACTTTATAGTGCGAGCATATCAACTATTCTAAGAAAAAGATCCCAGGATCGAAATTGTAATAGTTATCGGGACTGTTCAGACACTAAGCGCTGATTGGCTGCCTCAGAGGAAAGGAGGGCGTAAAGACAATGACGTCTTAGTTGCATGAAGTAGAACCACAAAATGCGTTGCTATGCTGCTAGAAAAACTAACAAGCAGTTGTTATACCACCATAACACTTGATGGTGGATATTGTATATTGTTCAAAAGCCCGTTGCTAGAAGATGCCATGAGACATCATAGTTCAAATGTTGTTAGGACTAGTAATGACCTTACAGGGCTTCTTACAATAGGTGGACGGTGTTAACCAAAGTTCTATAGGTCGATGGTGTAACCAAGGTTCTATAGGTGGACTGTGTTATTATATGTAAGAACGATAATAGTTAAACATTACTATCTAAGTGTAGATCTTTCAAGTTAACGTAAAATAAATCACCTTATAAAGCTATAGATGGAGATATTGTATATTATTTAAATAAGCATTTTCTTTAGGATGAATAGATGTTATATATACTGATTATAGAAATGAATTAACAAGAGGTGCTTTACATTTAAAACATCAGGAAATGCAAAAAGTATGTCATGAAAATTAAATATAGAAGTGAAACCCATTAAATGCTTACTAAATTACTAATGTCACGTTCAATATTTATAAAAATGATGCATTATGTATAATGAAATCCTTTGAGTTTGTTTGTTTGTTTTTGAATTACGCACAAAGCTACTCGAGGGCTATCTGTGCTAGCCGTTCCTAATTTAGCAGTGTAAGACTAGAGGGAAGGCAGCTAGTCATCACCACCCACCGCCAACTCTTGGGCTACTCTTTTACCAACGAATAGTGGGATTGACTGTAACATTATAACGCCCCCACGGCTGAAAGGGCGAGTATGTTTGACGCGACGGGAATGCGAACCCGCGACCCTTAGATTACGAGTCGCACGCCTTAACACGCTTGGCCATGCCGGGCCTGAAATCCTTTGAGAACAAATAATTGGAAAATTATGTACATTATTGTCTACAATTTCTGCCTCATTCAAACAATGGATAAATTAAGATGGTATATGCAATACAAAATGACATAAGTAATACACAACGTTATTATAATTGTCTCATTAAATAATTGTTTTAGTTATAACTTTTTAGGACATATAATTAATTCTAGACTACAATATTGATGACATTACGACATGCTGATACACTCTGCGATGAACTAATCATCCCATTGATCTAAATATTCACAGATAAAACATCTGCTCCACTGTTTTTAATAAAACCATCCTCACATTGAACCTTAGTAGCATCTACTGTATTTGTAAAACGTATAAAATTTATCTAGTAACACCATTTGCTTATAGAACCTTAGTCTAACTGTCCACCTTAATACTTTGGTCGCATTGTTTGCTTAAAGAAACACTATTAGCTTTGTTAAAACATTGATAATACACCAAGTAAAACCATTTGCCTACAGAACCATCACCTTCAGTAACACTATTTGCCTATAGAACTATAGTAACCCTGTCCGTCTATAGTAACAAACTCTCTCGCATCGACCTATGACGTCTGGTACCAATTAGAAGATCTATCTATCACTCTTTGCATCACGCTTTCTGTTGAGTAACACTCAAACAATGGTGCAACGTTACATCTCCTAGCAACGAATTATCTGGCAGCAGACAACATCCGTCGTCAAGTATTATGGCAGCCTAGTAATCGCTCTATGGTTCCAATTTGTAGTACTCTGACGTCATCATCTCTACCCCTTTTCTCCCCCTTAAGACAGCAAATTATTACTGGGTGTCTGAACAGTCTCAGATAACTACTAATTCTAATCAGTACCATCACCATATACATCCCTTCTCAGATCTTCCTCGAAGATGACAGAAGATTAACAACTGCAACCTTGGGTGTAAACCAATTAATAATTACTACGCAGTAATAACCAAACTAATATCTAATTAGTAATTTGACTTAGGTGATGTTATATAGAGCATTGCTACCCATGATAACCACATGTTCAAATTGATGAGGAATTAATGGACTTACTCTCAACCATGGATGATGTAGGCAGTTTGTGGCACTCATTCTTCCTCTGGAAAGAAAAACACGGTTCATTACTCCAAAAACAAATATTAAAAACCATTCATTTATTTATGATTCACAGATTTCCTTCAACTCTTGTTAATTTAGTATCTTCTGATATTTTCTTTTCAAAAAAAATATTTTGCAAATCTTTTATTGGCTTAAAAAAATCAACTTTCACATAAGGAAATTAGCTAGAAGCAAAAGATATACATGAAATAATCCATCCATAAAAGGATTAATACCAACAGATACATACTAAACTTCCTGAGCTTGCTTGTCAATGATGAATATACAAAAAATAAGTTATCGAAAAGTAGATTATAATGACTGAATTAACTGCATGAGCATAACTTTCATATGGGACGAGGAGAGACGTCCTGAGAACTTTGTTTTCACGAAAAGAATGAAAGATTGCCTGTCCCAGCTTCAGCCACTGGTTATTTGTCCGAAATTTTAACTGAATAAATTTTTAATACAGAAGACCAGTGAAATTTAAATATAGATCTACGTAACTCACGTTCTTTCCTTCACGAGAAGCTGACAGATGAAATCTTTAGCTTCATCTGTGATTTGTTCAAACGAATCGTCATTAAAATCAAACGCTGCCTTCGTAACATTTGCCATGGTTTCAAGAACACTGTCCCCTACGAAAGGAGAGAGTCCTGATAGGCTGTAAGAAGAAAAGTACGAGTTGCTATTGGTTTTCTTGTCTTTATTAGATATGCCAAAAACGCTTGTGTCGCAGAAGACTGGAAATTATTAGTGTAATCTGTTAAATGTTATGTTCAAAAGTGACCGTATTTTATATAAGAGTACATTATTACAATGGTCAAGATAAACTTGTTAATAAAAGCACAGTAAGACTCTTACCAATTTTTACTGTATAAACTCTAACAATTATGCTTCCTTCTGATGAGAGGTTGCCATTTCCAATACATCTTCATCAGAATTTTAATAGTTTCGTTTTAACAAACTACTGGTATGCGATATTAGCATTATTGGGCTCCTGAATAGAAGAACTTGTTTTCAAACATAGCATAAGAAGATACATATTTTTGTGTTGTTCACCTTAAAATACAAACAATTATACTTACAGTGTGTAGCAGATGACACCTACGCTCCACATATCCGTTCCATAACTAATATTATCAAAGTTCACCACTTCAGGAGAAACAAACTCCGGAGTTCCAAATAATATATGAACTTTTTTGAGTGGATCAAAGTTTATGGCAAGACCGAAATCTATCAGCTTTATCCTGTTTCCTGTTCTTGACAAGCACATCACATTCTCTGGCTAAAATAAAGTCTTTAAGTGTAGAGAAAAGTGTAACTATAATCAGTTTATACATTACATATACGATAACAGTGAAAAAGGAATTGGACATCCAAAAGCACTATCTACGGTATATATTGAATGTTTGTTTTAGCGTAAAGCTCTGTCCATTACAGAAATCCCAGTCCATTATCTTAGAGTTTGTAAACTTACCGCCGACCCATTGGATGCAAAGTTGCTGTTTCCTTTGTCCAAAACTACACAATGGGCCATCTACCTCATTCACTGAGGGGAATTAAATCTCAGATCTTATCTTTGTAAGGCCTTAAACCTGCCACTGGCAATTTTTTGAATCAAATAACTTCAGAATGTTTCAGGAAAAAAAGAAGAAATCTACGACTACCATTGGAAGAGCTATTTCATAAAACTAGAGTAACACCAATTATGCATAAGATAACAATGTTGTAAACGTTTTTATTTTATAAACTGCAATGAATTATTTTGTTAATAAGCACAAATACGACAAGCTATGTGTGCTATGCTCACCACGTGTGTCAATACCAATGTTTTAGCATTATAGTCCCTTAAATTTAATGCAGAGAGATAGGGTGCAGGTAGGTGAATTAAAAGGTTTAATAATATCAACTTGCATGTATTATAGGACAAGTAAAATATTAATTAAAAACAACAGATGATTCTTATATAAAACTTGTGAAGCATGTGATATGTAAAACAACTTTTAGTGGTGTTTCAAATACATGACAATGTTTCATTTCGCTTTAAATAGCTGTTCAACCCTCAAGTAACTTGTCTTAATTAATAGATTAAGAATGAAATTATTTTCATACTTGGATGAAAAATGTGCTATCAGTATTAAAATAAATTAGGGATCAAATTATTTTTACATCCAGGTGGAGAATGTTCTGAGAGTGCTAATGTAAGTGAGGGACCAACTTACTTTCATATCCAGATGAAGAATGTTCTGAGAGTGATAATGTAAGTGAGGGACCAACTTACTTTCATGTCCAGATGAAGAATGTTCTGAGAGTGCTAATACAGATGAAGGACCAACTTACTTTCATATCCAGATGAAGAATGTTCTGAGAGTGCATGTATTCGATGCCTTCACAAATCTGCTTCATGAAGATAATACACACTTTCTCCGTCAAAACAAAGTCGTCATCAATAACACGTTCAAATAGTTCTCCACCTTCAATTCTAAATGCGAAACACACACAAAATTCTTGTCCACGGTCTTTGAGAAGTTCTGTAATATAACTATCCTAGGTAGACAGTAAATGCAATGAAGTCTTTTCCACCATAAGAGCCAAACGTATCATAAACATAACGCCTATACTTGTATTACAGCGTTCATAGTGTCTTACTATAAAAGCTATAAACTAATCCCGTTATCACGAATTAGAATTATTACAGTTAACTCGCGATTTTTTAAAATCTTCACTGATAAAGTTTAGATATATCATATTTATACATATCCTCTGAACAGTATATTATATATTTAAAAAGTATAGCTTTTAATGTTTCGAGTAATACGTACCGTTATCTTTAATCTAATTTATATGCTCAAATTTCAACATCTGTCATAACATCTTTAGATTTTTAGTGTTAATTTTGCTTTTGTAAATACCAGTTACCAAAACACTGTAGGTCAGTATATTAGTACAATAAGCCTTTGAAATTTCCAAAAATACATTAAACATACAATTGCAAACTAACCTTTCTTCGGAAAATGTGTAGTTAAAAACATTTCGAGGCCTCTATAAATAGAGGCAGCTTTTACTGTTACGTAATTCTGCATGAAAAATTTTAATACAATCCATTAAATACGTTGCACAACGGTAAAAATATTTATAGAGCTGTTGTTAAAGTAACATATAATATAATAGTTAAAAGTACCTCTCACCTAACTTGCAACAACAAGGAAAAACGTTTGACTTGAACTAAAGATTGTACGTCTAACACATAAAAAGATTCTAAACTTACAGTTCCAAGATTAAACACATCTGTTTCTTTCCATCATCAAAAGCATCATAAAGTTGAAGAAGTCGAGGATGTTGTAAAACCCTCATAATCTCAACCTCCTTTTCTACGTTTTTCCTGTCAACATCTCGGTTGGTAGTTATAAACTTCGCCGCTAGGACACGACCCGACGCTTTCTCTTCGCATCTGTAAACGGTTCCGAACTTTCCTCTAGAAATGAATAATTAATACTATTTGAGGGCAATGCTTTTTGTTTCGTTTTTTACTTAAATAGAGAATAATATTAGATCTCTCGAATACAATAAAGAGATTTTAATTCATCTAATTTGTATACAAGTAAAATGCATCCAAAAAGAAAAGATCCAATCTCACTGAACAGCTGGTGTTGTAGCGAAATGTAGTCTAATGTGCGAATCTATGGCAACATATAACATACAGCACCACATCTAACAATTATTACTGAACCATCGTAATCTTTATACTCGTCAATAGTTTCTAATATAGGCATATTTGCAGTAATTAAACCCAAATAAAATGATTATCACAGAAATTACTTCGAGAAGTCAGTTTCGTTGCTAGACCTAATTATGTGTGTAAATCTAATAACATATACGACGTAAATACACAATTTATTTCATCATCTCTGTCGTTCACTATTTTCAGCACATTTCTCCGGGCCTATATGGAAGCCATGCATCTGATCGTTCAGATGTCCTTCAGTGGAAAAAAAAGTAAATTTACGGTCGTACAAGCTAATATCTGAGAAGATAGATCAACGTGATGTTGCTCTAAAGCAAACAAATTTTGATCTCTTACATATTTTTTTCCACAATTCCTATCATATATCGTGTTTTTTTCTCTATTAAGACGCTTAAAATATATCACTTCATCTTATCGCAGAAAATCAGTTTATATACTAACTAGTCCATCATTTGGCAGGCTCATTGAGGAAAGTAGCCCATTACATAACGTTCACATGAACCAGTATCCTTCTTATGAAACCAAAACAGATTAAAACTACAGTCGAGGACTTTAACTACTTTTGTCAGGGTTTTAATCTGAGAGTTACTCTATGAGGGCGAGCGTGATGTTGTTTTAACTGTCTAATTGTTAAATTCTGAAGGGTTATCGAGAAATAAATGCTTATAACAGATTTTTATGCAACTATCACATAACTGGAAATGCTAATAACGGCAGATTTGGCCAAGAAATAACAAGAGTAACATGTATTCTAGAACGTGACCGAGCTTCATGAGAAATAAATAGACTGAATAACGTTTGAAGGACAGTAAAAACAATTATTATAGGCACAAAAAGAATAACAAAAACAGCGTTCATACCTATGTAGACGAGGAACAATTGCCTGTACTAAATCAGTGAATAGTTGAATCTCTGCGAAACTAATTCTTGATGACGAGAAACCCACTTGAAATAAAAATGTATCTCAGAACGGCTGGTGTGGGTATTAACACTTTTACTGATAAGGAGAGAACAATAAAAAGCAAGTAGAATTAAAATAAGAGGTATGCTTAAATTTAAGAGGTAAACTCATCTCCGTCACACTAAACATGCTCGCTCTTTCAGTCGTGGGAACGTTATGATGTCACGATCAATCCCACTATTCGTTGATTAAAGAGTAGCCAAATATTTGGCGGTGGGTGATGATGATTAGCAGCCTTCCCTCTAGTCTTACACTGCTAAATTAGGGACGACTCGCACAGATAGCCCTCGAGTAGCTTTGTTCGAAATTCAAAAACCAAACCAAATACTAATATAACATTACAATGACACTTTATTATACATTAAATGTTCCTTTCATTTTACACGCCACAGTAATATTACTAGCAGAGTGATATATCTTCAGACGTAACGCTAGAAACTAGGTTACAATACCTGTGGTACGAAAAGCACAGATAGACACATTGTAGCCTTCTGCCTTAATTCCAAACAAACAAATCTTTATATATCCAGAATGGTCATGGATGTTGTTTCAGAACAGAAAGAACAGTATAGTCAATAATTCGTTATTGTTTTGAGTAGCATAATGAATGTTCTAATATTCGTAGGAAATAGTTTTCTTCTGCATAGGATTCCCTTTTCTTCGTTTAATGATCCCTCTTTCTACCTATTGTCACAGTACTTTCTACTGGACTCATGATATGGGAGTGTAATATTACTAAGTGTAACATAGTATCGTAGTGTATATATAATCATTGGAAAAGGTGGTTGAAAACATTGTTTAACAACTGTGAACTCTCAATCAAGTAGATGATTAAATATCTGTCAGCGCACTTGTACTGTAAACGTGTACGATTACAGCACATAACTACATTACCTTCTTGGATAAGAAAATAATCGTATTCGAAAAGTTACAATTATTTTATTCGTTCGTGAAGAAAGCTTCGATTATCATATATGCGAGTATGTTATATCACGCAGAATTGGGGCGAGGAGGGGTAAACACAGCTGTCTTTGAAGGATAACTGGTATATATCACGTATAGCAAATAACCCTCGGCTCAGATTAAAACGAGGCTACTTCTACTTCTCAAAGATTTTGAATAAATGATGTATGTTTTATTTTTTATATTGATATTTCGTTTTGAGCATAACACTCTTGAAAAACCGCATAGTTTTGTAGTAAAACAATAAAATAACCATTTTGTATCGCTTTATGCCATTCATCGAGGATATGTCTAGTGGCGTAACCTTATTACACCTTTCAGTTCTTTTCTTATTTTTACAATTTTTCTAATTTTGCGGCGGAAACAGCCTAGCCTTCTTGCCAAGTTTAACAAGGATTTTGAAGCCCACCGCACAGCTGAAAATGTCAACTGGATCTATGTTCAGAAGTAACCAAATATTAAACATTTTATAACTTTTCAAAAGGAAGAACACCACAACCTTGGCATAGAAAAAATTTAATGATTATATGATTGTTAAATGTTATGAAGAACGTAAACAAAAGTGAGTTTCGTTTAATGATTGTAATAACATGATTAAAAGGTGTGACGATACATCAGGAGATTATTTCGGAATTTTACGCTTCAAACAATAGGTAGGCTTTATTTGGCACAGTGAGTTACCACGGTGCTTACAACTACAAGATTTTAAAAACTGATGAGTCAAATACATGTATAAATAAATCGAGACGCCAGTTCTCAATTTTTGAGGTTGGATTTAAAATATATTGTCCATTCTCCCTCTGCGAGCCGTCATTGCAAATTACACTACCAGTAAGGAAAGCACATTGTGCTAATATAGTTAAAGGTGGGCAAATAACAATTTATTGATGTTTCGACAGAACACTGGATTGTCTTCTTCAGGGTATGACCAGTACTAAGCTTAATAGTAAAGTTACACGCCACATGGGATAACTTATGGCATAATTTGTACAAGCTCACTGCTTGTACCTTCTTGTATGAAGCATAATAAAACATACCCAGAATATACGTCAAAGAGGATAATACTGTGGATTAACTATAGATAAACGTTCAATTATCAACACATTTGGCTTCCGCCCACCAGAAAAATTATTCACAAGCCCATAAATGTTTGTTGTAAAAAACTACCAATCTAGTTAAAATGTGCATACAACGATTTACTTTACGTTCAGTAACTCATGTAAAGGGAAAATGAGGCCTTTAGCTTTAGCATATCTTAGCAACATATTTTCAAAGTTTGTGTTATGGTTGTATTTTGTCTGAATTATTTGAGTTTCTCATGAGTGTTATTATAAAAAACATATTAATTCTTGATGAGTGTCAAAGAATAAAGAGAGATCATATTCGCTATCACATTTATCTTCCAGTTTATCACCACTTCTCTTTCCAGTAGCACAAGTCTGTGGATTTATACTACTAAAAACCGGGTTTCAATACCTGTGGTGAGCACAGAGCAGATAATTCATTGTGTATATTGTGCTTAATTACAAATAAACCAAAAAACTATAATCACTGCAATAATCATACGTACATATTTTTAAGATCAAGATAAAAATTATCTTGCATAAACAATGAAAAGACACTATTTTCTGTCAAATATCAAGTTTTATATAAAAATTCAAATTTCCAAATATCACAAGATTGATTAAGAAGCCGTACTATCCAATGTAATTTAAAGTTACGAACTGTATTTAGTCATAAAAATAAAGAGGATATTCCAAATGTAGACTTTATCCCATGTTGAAAATGAAAACATTTAGTTTAGCATTAAATCAAAGTACGGAAACAAGACGTACCTTTCTTCAGTAGTCAGTGAAAATAACTCGGTAACTTAGAAATTTGCAAACTTGGCTTTTAACCAAACTTTCAGAAACTTACCACACTTCCAAGCCTGACGAGAGAGGGGTCAGGGGCCTAGGGAAATGTGGGATAAAGAACACTGTATTCTTATTTTCATAATATACTTAAGGAAAAACGCAGTACTGCGAGAAATCGCTTTGCCTCAAAAAATACCTTTTTATCCAAAAAATGTAAATTTTCAACACATTTGGCTTCCGCTCACCAGAAAACATTCATAAGCCCATGAATGTACCACGAATTTAGGAAGACTTCTAAAAGGAGCCTGGTAACATAACTGTCCCCAGGGCCCGACCTGCCTCTTGACTCCCCTGTATACTTCTTATTCTTTTGGATTATGCCTTATAAAGAAAAAAATCAGTCCACTTAGTGGCTGAATATAAATGTGATTTTTTTTGCCATTACAAATCTCAATAACGTCAGCTAATAGGCTAAAATTCGCAATACAACAGCAGACGTCAGACACAATTTCACTTGCTAATTTTCTAGTACGTACGTTCTCGTATCTTTAGTACTTGAAGCACAAACTCAGTTTTCACAAAACTGAACTAACAGATTAATGACTTGATAGTAACAGATAAATGGACAAAGTAATTCGATAAACCAGTGTAACAGACTTACAAGATTTATAACCAACTGCTTTAGCATAAATTGCATCCATGTGCCGCTGAAATACTCCACTAAAACCCAACAGTTGTTGTGAAAGCACCCTCTAAGCCAACTCTAAATGAAAAACATAGTATACAACAATCAAAAATAAATATTTTCAAGAGTTGTGTTTGCGTAGAAAAAGGAAAACCGTAAAAAGAAAAACAAAGAATATTATTGAACTACAAATTAAGGGATAATATAATCAAACCATGATTTCGGTATGTTGGCATACCTTGTGAAAAGTAGATATTTAAAAATTCAGATTAAAATACTTTACCTTCCTAGCTCCTCAAAGAGGTTATAATCTTCGTCTATATTCCGGTTTTGCTTTACTGTAACATTTCGTTCTTCAAAAACAGGCTCGAACTCTATAAAACAAAACAAAATCTCTCATGTTATCTCACATTATCGAACGTTGTTCACTAAAAAAATGTATTATTTCATCTACAAATAAGGTATAGATAGATACAGTTATAAATAATCCCAAAGTGTTTTAATGAATGAATTATAAAAAGGTATTTATTCCTTTATTTACAAGAAACGTGTTTTGAATAGTTAATAACGTAATGTATTAAGATAAATGTATGATTTTATATAAAACATACTGATCAAGGTTTTAGGAATTAATTTAAATATTTAAATTTAAAAACAAATATTACTTTATAAATAGAAAGTCATACCTTCATGTTCTGGTTCTGTTTCGTCAATGAAGATCATATTTAGCTGTCCTTTTCTGAAAGTCAAACATACATTTAAAATGTTTCATTCAAATGTGTCTATACACACATAAAGTGTTTTATAATTCGTGCAACAATTTTGGACTATTGCAAAAAGTGGGGTATTCCTGAGGATGTTTTGTAATGGAAAAATAGCTATCTCAGTAACACTCTGTGATTTATATTTCGCTACCATAGCGTTGTTCAATAATTTTAACATTTACGCTTCCAGTCTGAAAGAGGAATTCCACTGATCAAATTCATGTTAATCTACGAATTGTACCTCTATCAGGAAACTCTGCTTTGCCACTTTCGGTCATGCAGCAGAAGCTCACTGCGCTTTGTAAGTGTGAACGTTTACATTCTTAACATGTGTATTTCGGCTGTGAGTGTTGTAAAAGTGCAGGAATTCAGCCGTTTTGTACTTGAACAACTCTCTGATGACCAAACAGTGAGTTTAGCTCAGACATTTTTCCTTAAAATTATACAATATTTTCCCTTAGAATTAAAAGCATATTCACATTCCAAGTTTATTTTGTTTTACTGCAAAAAAAAAGAAAAAGTTATTTATTTTGAATTTCGCGCAAAGCTGCTCGAGGCTATCTGCGCTAGCCGTCCCTAATTTAGCAGTGTAAAACTAGAGGGAAGGCAGCTAGTCATCACCACCCACCTCCAACTCTTGGGCTACTCTTTTACCAACGAATAGTGGGATTGACCGTCACATTATAACGCTCCCACGGCTGAAAGGGCGAGTATGTTTGGTGCGACTGGGATTCGAACCCGCGACCCTCGGATTACGAGTCGAACTCATTAACACACTTGGCCACGCCGGGCCAAAAAGGAAAGGAAAAGGCTGAAGAAATCCATAAAAATCATTGCTTAAATCAACTTCAAAAGAGTAGTATAAAATTTTTATTGGATTATTTACAAGCATCGAAACTTTTACACATTTCCGAGCGGCCTGAGCAGTTTCTTACAAATGAAAGTTCCTAAAACTTTCTGTAATAACAATCAAACTCTGTATGCTGCTTTTACTGCTATAATTCATCCACAACTCCAAAATGTAGAGCGATATTTTTTTTTTGTCGGTAACAGGGTGTGAACCGTGGAACTTCAGAGCTACAGCTCTGCACAAAACAAAATATTACTATAACGAGCACAAAAATGTAGTTTAATTTCATATTTACATAAACTACAACTAACAGAAAATATCTTATGAAGTTTTATATTTTAGACATTATACACAGCACTTATGTTCAATAATAAAACGAAAACTAAAACTTTTAATTAACTGTATAAATTGTGGTTGTTTCTCAAACAACAACAACTAAAACTGCATGAATTATATAAATAACTAAACGTTTCCTAGTTTTCAATAGTAAGAAGCATTATGTATTGCATTCTTTACATAACTCAATGTTTTCTTGTTTTCCGTGCTAAAAACAATTAAGTGTTATATTGTATATACAGGGTGTTCGGAAAGTCACTGTGCAGTTTTGTCTGTTAATAAATATATAAGTGCACGGTGACTTTCCGAACATCCTGTATATAATGCAATGTCACACTGGTTTTTCACACCAGTATTGAGAAGCAGACATTCAGTAGTTTGTATAGTTTAAGGTACAACTGAATCATATCTGCGACTCAGTTGTAAAGGTCCGTATTCTCTGGTGCAGTTACAGACGTGCCTATACCGTATATGGACTACGGTCCTGAATTGAAGGTTCGGCTTCGCGCCAGTTGGCAGTCGACTTTGAGTGAGAAACATCATAATAAGCTCTTTCAGATCAAACATACTTTCGTTCTTTGGCCGTCTTGTTTCCTTAAAGATTGAAAGTTGTCCTGAATAGGCTTGAATTGGTCACAGTTTTTTTCAACTCATCGTCTTCTTTTACTTAGGACTAATCTACCAATGTGTGGCCTTTGTGACACTCAAGTCACAGTGGCCCACGTTTTACTGTCGTACTGTTGTTATGACTCTGAACGATTGATTGTTTGGCGTTTATTGGCGCAAAGCAACAAGCCCATCTGCGCCAACTCTGAACGACGGCACCATTTTAAAAACATATTTTTTAAATATTTAAGTACCCTGACATTAGATGGTGTCATGGTGTGATAGTGACACAGTCCAGTTTAAATGCTTTTTAAACATTTTACGAGCTGCTGGCTTTTTTAATACTATTTAAATCTTTTATTCGAAATAACTCGATTTATTTTTATATTTTATAACAATTTTACTTTTACGGGGTTTTACCGGTTGTTTAGCACAGATAGTCTAATAAATTCTAACAATGAAACCAAAAGATATAAAATATAAATGTGTTTACATTGTGGGTTTACTCTGTTCAGTGACGTTAATGTGAAAGTGAAAAAAACAGACATTCATAATCATTTAGAGTCGTCATAATCCTTTTCTCAGCCTCAGTAATGATATTGTAAGAAGAATGTCATTCACATATGTGAGAACATAGCAAATATACCATTTAAGAACTACATCGTAGCATTGATAAGGCTGGTATTATAACAATAAAACATAAATATAACACATAGCAATAATGTTATCCGAGAGTCGCGGGTTCGAATCCCCATCACACCAAACATGCTCGCCTTTTCAGCCGTGGGGGTGTTATAATGTTATGGTCAATCCCACTATTCGTTGGTAAAAGAGTAGCCCAAGAGTAGGAGGTGGGTGGTGATGACTAGCTGCCTTCCCTCTAGTCTTACACTGCTAAATTAGGGACGGCTAGCACAGATAGCCCTCGAGTAGCATTGTGCGAAATTCAGAAACAAACAAACAAACAAGACGTAACGTTTATGACTACGTTCCACACGTTTAGTTATGAGAGCTTTACAGAAGTGACCGTTAATCCCTTCATTCCGTTCAAAGAATTAAACAAAGCTCTTGAGTTGGTCGTCTTCTCTCTGGTCAGTATTTCAGAATTAAGGACTGCTATATCTGAATCTCAGATGTTTTTTTTTGTTTTTTTTTAATTTCGCACAAAGCTACTCGTGGGCTATCTGTGCTAGCCATCCCTAATTTAGCAGTGTAAGACTAGAGGGAAGGTAGCTAGTCATCACCACCCACCGTCAACTCTTGGGCTACTCTTTTACCAACGAATAGTGGGATTAACCGTAACATATATAACGCCCCCACGGCTGAAAGGGCGAACATATTTGGTGCGACGGGGATGCGAACCCGCGACCCTCAGATTACGAGTCGCACGCCTTAACACGCTTGACCATTCCGGGCCTCAGAGGTTTGTTTGACCATTTAAAAAGTTACGTATCAGTTCATTGCCATTCCAATTCCAATATACACGTATAAAATACGTACGTGCAATGTAAGATATCTTGATGATGGATTCAGCTAATAATAAGTAAGGTGTGTGTTTCTTGTATTTTTTCTCATAGCAAAGCCACATCGGGCTATCTGCTGAGCCCACCGAGGGCAATCGAACCTCTGATTTCAGCGTTGTAAATCCGCGGACTTATCGCTGTACTAGCGGCAGAAATAACTAAGGAAGAACAGATCAAAACTGATAACGAAACTGTGTAAAACACAGCTCGAAGTACCTCAACACTTACCATGAATATTCTCTAACAGTGTATCATCATATTCCGATCTTTAACAGTTACTTTAAGCTTGTTGTAATAAAAAAGTTGATATTTTAACGAACTGCATACAGCAAACCCAATACAATAACAAGAGATTTGTGTTTATACACAGAATTTAATGTTCTATCAAGATGACTGGATGGGTATTAGAACTTCAACGAAAATAAAGTACAGAACAACGTTTCGATTTTCTTAGGTCACCTTCATACCAGCTGATTGAGAATACATTTTTATTTTAAGTGGGATTCTCGTCACCAATAATTTAATGATTGTAAATGAATTTAGTAAACCGTGAATGTCTCAAGAAACAAAATTGTACAATCACGCAGGAGCTCGGTATTTGATGAATAGTGTATAAATATTGTTTAAACATGTTACTATTGTTTATGTGAAAATACATGTGCAATGTTTAAGATAAAGTTCTTCTGACTTAAAGAAATACATTTTCATGCTTCTATTTTGTTTTAACATGTTAAACTACCATAGATTATTAAATATTCGAAACTACAAATACACAAATAGAAGTCGTAGAAGTACTTATAAATACATATAACGTTATATTGAGTTCGTTAGAAGTAGATTACGATAGTTTTAGACAGGCTGTTTTTAGCCACGGTATAACTACTCATCTCTTGACCGACTTGAGATGTAGTTACAGCCGCGACCGTTGAGGAATCCCTTTTGTTTAATGGATGATAATATCCTTTTGCCAATCGCGCGAATAATCATTAGCTTCTAGTTTGATTGAATTAACCGGTAACTAAGCTTAAGAGCCTATAACGCAAGAATTAGGGGCTTTATTGACGCGTCAGACACAAAGCAGATAGCCCATTGTGCAGTCTTGTATTAAAAACAATAAAAACAAATAATCTGAATGTAGACTTAAATATCTGAAATATTTTGTATCATTGAACTTAAAATAATAGAAAAACTGGTAAAACATTTATTTATTCTATATAAATTAATCGCTTATTGTCTACGTTTTGCAAAATATTAATAAGAATGTGATACAAAAAACAAAAGATTTATACACATTGATGTATAAACCACGTGAATACAAACATCTTTTACAGAAATTTAAGTCACTCGATATCTGATGTCACTATGCAGTCGATATCTTCTCAAATAATAAAAAGTAATTAAGTTATATTCAGTGAGACGTGAGTGAAAATAATAATTGTTATCAGTTAATACAATTATGTGGTAATTAGCTCTCAGGCCGGCATGGCCAGATGGTTAAGGCGTTCGACTCCTAATATGAGGGTCGCGACTTCGAATCCCCGTCACACCAAACATGCTCGCCCTCTCAGCCGTGAGGCCATTATAATGTTACGGTCAATCCCATAAATTCGTTGGTAAAAGAGTAGCCCAAGAGTTGATGAGTAGTGATGACTAGCTGCATTCCCTCTAGTTTTACACTGGTAAATTAGGGAGGGCTAGCGCAGATAGCTCTCTTGTAGCTTTGTACGAAATTCAAAACAAACCAATACTTGATATGTCTTGCTTTGACTCATCATCAGAAGTCACAAACTTTTCAGAATTTCCCTGACCATCAAAGAAATACAATCCAGATCCATTATGGCTGCGCCCATACAATACCAGTTCGGGAAAAGGGATTAAAAGCTAAAACTCTATGATATACTTAATTCTACACGCATACATGTATATAACACATCGTCGTCGCTTTCGACAGTTGATGTATAGTATACTGTATTTTTTTTAAAGTACTATTTTCAATGTTTTGTATCTAGCACAAATATTAAGACATTTTAGGCTTAAACCAATGTGATCTTTGCCACCTAAACTATAAACAATAATAAACACAACAAAAGCCAATATCAAATATTTAGACATTTTACTCACAACGTGGCATTTTCTTCTGATTCTTCATACAAATTAAAGACATCAAAGTCTCCAATCATTTTAGGATATTATTAATTTTGTCTCGAGATTATTTTACAAATTAGAATAACTGAAACAGCAGTTTATTCATAATAATGAACATAATATTGTGCACAGCCAACAACCTTTTAAATTGAAATCTTTTTAGAAATGATACAATTCATAGATTTATTAAGAAATAATATTTTACACGAATAATTAAACTGTAATGGACCATATTTTGTGGTTTCCATTCTTCATCAGGTCAACTAGCTGAAGGTTATTTCTTTCAGGAGTTAAAACAAGGTAGCCTCTCCAAATGACCACTATAATATAGATGGGATATTTTATATTTATTGTGAAATTTGTTTTAGTGCTTTCGAAAATAAGATTACAAAAACAACAGACTTCGAAAGAAAGTGAAACACATGAAAAAAAGTACTTATAACTTATTGAATATATAGACATTCTTTATATTGAAATTTAGAATATAACAGTTTTACTGAAGATATTGGTCCATATTTTCGAAAGAGTTACAAACATTTTATGAAGAAGATTCCTTATTTTAGATGACACACCGAACAAACTTAACATTGGAAGTTAAATTGTGGAAGGTAACTTTCAGTGGTTAAATTTTCACGTGTCTTAGATCCAGTTTTGGGATGAGCTGAATAATGTGATTAGTATATTTTATTAATTATTATTCGATATTGTGGAAATAATTTTAAAAAATCCCCTTGATAGAAATGTTAGTAACTGTTTATCAAGTGAACATTTTTTTTTATATTTCATAGAATGTGAATTATCATGATAACAATTAAAGCATTTTGTTAGATCATCTGCCTCAATTCCTCCAATGAGAAAGTGGTATGTCTACATTATTTCTTTATTATCCAGACAAGTACAGCCATTATCAGAAAACTATCGAAAGATTGACGTATTTTTATCTATACGCCCTCTATTAGGGTAGATTAACAAAGAAAAAACGTCTATGGATTTCTAACGTTAGAAACCGGCTTTCGATACCAGTGGTGAGGAGAGCACAGATAGCACATTATGCAGCTTTGTGCTTAATTTCAAACAAATGAAACTCAAAGAAAATGTATTTTGTATTGAGTTTTTGAGTTGAGGGGAAGTAAAATAAATAACATATCAATTAGTTAACTGAATGAATATTTGTTAACTTTCTGTAATTTCCTATTAAACACTCACATTTTGTGTTTAATGACAAAATGCTATGACAAGCTAAGAGAAAGTGTTAACGATTACCGTTCTCTGAACTTAGAAGAAAAATTTTTTTATTTTACTCTTAGTTTGAACAGGATTAATTTTTTCTAAAAAAAATAGAATACAGCCGACATTTTGTAGACTCTAAACACCTAAATCTTGCTTACAGTATTATTTTTTAAAAAATACTTTTTTACATAGTATATAATACAGTATTAAATTCACTGTATAACAATAATAAGTAATATATCTCTGACTGTGGTGCTAACTATTATGAATTTAAGTAACCATTTTCCTTTTTAGGGACCTGGCATGGCCTAGCGCGTTAAGGCGTGCGCTTCGTAATCTGAGGGTCGCGGGTTCGCGCCCGACTCATGCCAAATCATGCTCGCCCTCCCAACCGTGGGGGCGTTATAATGTGACGGTCAATCCCACTATTCGTTGGTAAAAGAGTAGCCCAAGAGTTGGCGGTGGGTGGTGATGACTAGCTGCCTTCCCTCTAGTCTTACACTGCCAAATTAGGGACGGCTAGCACAGATAGCCCTCGAGTAGCTTTGTGCGAAATTCCAAAACAAACAAACAAATCTTTTTCAGTTTTCTACATATAATAAAAAAATACTTTTCCCTGCTCAGTTTTGTTACAGTTGTTTCAAACTTTCAGTTTTTTAAGAAACTTTATAACTGTATTTTTATCACAAAGTTCATATACATCACGCAATAAATATTTACAATTTTAATTTACGAACTTCACATTTTTTAAGAGTAAATGAAAAACAGACTATACCTTTAAACGAAATCTAACGCAGAGAAATCTAAAATTGTAGTGTCTTGGTTTCAACCGCCAATGTAAGTCTTTTACTCCTGCTATGTAGTGAACTGGAATTCCTTCATCATACCTTTGGAACAAAAATTTTCAACAAGTCTTTTCGTATTCAGTCGGATTTGAAGCTACAAAGAAACACCACTTTCAACAACTTCACGAGACTTTGCGTTCTAAAAATATACTTGCATGTTCTTGTTTCTAGGGAAACAAACTGCTGACTATGCCAGTTATTTTGCTTGTTAAGCGCAGAGTTACACGATTAACTATCGGAGCTCTGCTCACCACTGTTATCGAAACTTGGTTTTTAGCGTTACAAGCCTAATATTTTCGACTGTGTTGCTGGGAGGAAGTGTGGTGGGATGTTACGCCAATTAAGTAATGTAACCAGTGACTATTACCACGTAGGATGTTGAACGCATAGCTCTTTTGTTCAACGGGTACCGGACTCCATGTTAAACAAATTTAAATATACTCCTAACCCTGAAGTAAAAAAAAAAAAAACATTTTTGAGTTTTACTGTTCTAAAACTTTTGTTGTAAGGAAAAAAATTTAAACTAACAAAACAGTTGGTATCACAGCTGTTTATTGGTTTGAAATGGTTATAAGATCGAATGTAACATATGATACAATGAATCTATATACAAGCATATAATTATCATACAGTGACTCTAAATACAAGTATTTAATAATCATACAATGAATCTATATACAAGCATATAATTATCATACAATGAATCTAAATACAAGCATATAATTATCATACAATGAATCTAAATACAAGCATTTAATTGTCATAAAATCAATCTAAATAGAAGCATATAAATATCATACAATTAATCAACATACAATCATATAATTATCATACAATTAATCAAAATACAAACATACAAGACCCGGCATGGCCAGGTGATTAAGGTAATCGACTCGTAATCCGAAAGTTGCGGGTTCGAATCCCTGTCACTCCAAATATACTCGCTCGTTAAGCTGTGGGGGCGTTATAATGTTTCAATCAATCCCACTCTTTGTTAGTAAAAGAGTAGCCCAAGAGTTGGCGGTGGGTGATGATAACTAACTACCTTTTCTATAGTCTTACACTAGTAATTTATGGACGGCTGGCGCAGATAGTTCTCGTGTAGCTTTATGCGAAATTCAAACAAAAAAGCTTTTAATTTTTATATAATGAACCTAAATAAAAAACTGGAGGAATAAGAAATATATTGAATTTGTTTGCCGTAAAATCACAAAGCTACAAAATAAACTAACTCTAGGTTACTTACCCGTCCACCGCGGGTATCGAAACCTAATTGTTTGCGTTACAAGCCGACTGACTCACCTTTGAGACGCTAGGGTAGGGATATATTTATTAAAGCTGATAAATTCAAGAAAACATAGGTAGTGACTGTGAACTTAATACATCAACAGGTGTTTTTTTACCATTGTCATTTTACAATTGCTTTTATTTGAAGCAACTAATCAGATCGTTCAAATATTTATCGAAAGTTATTATTGCGGTGTATAGAAATCAAATTTTCATCTCAGCGTGTTAAACATGAAAGCTAATTCGAGTTTATTAAAAACTATCTTTAGAAATATATGGTATAAATTATGATACTTTCTTAAATACTGAATTTAATTATTTTAAATTTGAAATGTTACAATAAATCAAAATTAATCAGTATACAACTCTAATTTTTATTATTTCGTTTTAATCTAAATTTTGCAGTACACTAAAAATGTTTTATTTTTCTTATAATCAACAAAGTATCGGATTTTTAGAGTCGATTTTGTTGAACCTTGGAGGGTCAAGTATACCTTTGACCTCTTCTTTCCCTCTAACAGTACATTTTGTTCTTTTTATGTAATTTTTGCAATATCAGATGTTTCAGTTTCTGTATGTAATTTCTCCTCCTTCTTAGATGATATTTCGTACTTGTGCCTATTGGTACTATAGTTTGGTCAAGTTTTTTCCTCCAGATGTCTCTACGTGATCAGCGTTAATAATGTTCAATGCCCGTTGCTAAGTCCTCAATTCACGCCCTGGAGTAATAATATGATACACAGGTATATAGGCCTGGCATGGCCAAGCGCGTAAGGCGTAAGACTCGTAATCCGAGGGTCGCGGGTTCGTGTCCGCGTCGCGCCAAACATGCTCGCCCTCCCAGCCGTGGGGGCGTTATAATGTTACGGTCAATCCCACTATTCGTTGGTAAAAGAGTAGCCCAAGAGTTGGCCGTGGGTGGTGATGACTAGCTACCTTCTCTCTAGTCTTACACTGCTAAATTATGGACGGCTCGGTGCAGTGGGCTAACAACCTACTCACTTAAATACTTGTTGAAGAATCCGCAAGCGATTGCGGCCCTATGTTCCTAGATGGAATCTAATGGTGATGACTAACTAACACAGGTATATATTTATTTTAGTAGGTATACAATAAACCATTTAAAACTAAATTTATAAATGTGTCAGTTACAATCTTTAATGCCTCGCATTAGTGACAGGCTGTGTGATGGACGAGTGTATGGAGGGATAGTGTTGCTGATTGATCAGCATGTGCCCACACTGTCTTAGCTGTCTTATACACCTTGGAGGCCTTTGCCATCCTTGTTTCTTTAGATCGTACCATCACTGTTTGTTCTTCCTACCTGCTTCCTGGAGAGACTTATAACCAATGCTCTTATTGAACAGTTGCTGCCTCTCTTTTTAATACTGGGAAACTTTAATGGTCACAATCCCCTCTGGGATGGTGCAAATACAGATGAGTGGTGACGTTCTTTAGATTGTATGCTCTCGGATCACAACATTTGTCTCCTCAGTATAAGTTTTTATACTTGTTTCTATGAACCTGATAAGTCTTTTAATGCCATTGATCTCTTCATCTCCTCCTCTTTACTTTCCTCTCGCTTGTTTTGGAGAGCTGACAGTGACTCATGGGGCAGTGATCATTTTCTCATCATTTTGAGGGAGACTGACTGTGGTAGTTGCCACCCGACAATGCCTCAGTGGAAGATGGACCAGGCCAGTGACAGTGACCCATGGGGCAGTGATCATTTTCTTACCATTTTGAGGGAGATTGACGGTGGTAGTTGCAACCCGACAGTGCCTCAGTGGAAGTTGGACCAGCTGGCTCTCTTTTACTGCTCTTTCGGAATTTGATTTTGTCGTTGTTTGAATGCCATCAATAGATGATTGTGTGGTAGCAGTGACTGATTGTATTGTTCAGGCAGTTGCTCAATCTATTCCTAAGACCATGACCTGTTTTCCATGCTATCCTCGTTCGAAGTGAAGTCTTGCTTGTCAAAAGGCACAGAAAGTTTAAAAACGGGTCTGGAATACCTTTTCCAGATCAAACTTCCTGTTGCTCTCTGACTGTCTTGTTTCCAAAAAGGATTGGAAGAAGAAAGTTGTTCTGGATAAGCTTTGCATCGGTCGCATTTTTTATTTGGAACATGTGCACAAAAAAGACTGAAAGTTCCATCTAAAGTGTGCTTTCATGAGCACCTCAAATCTCGAAACGAATTTGTTGAATAATTAATCGTATTTCTAGAATATCTGTTTCCTAGTAAGAAACAGCATATGCTTTCTGCCATCTGGTAAAATTGTTCACCACAATCAAGATGTATTTTTTTCCACTGCTGCTATATGACAAAAGACCAGGCATAATAACAGAAACTATCTCAACTGATATCCCAATGCAATACTTCTGTTGTTGCCCATGCTGTTTCTATTATTGACTTTGTCGCTCATAGTACAGTTCACATGATTTACACAATTTCTATACAGATCCAACCCAATAGAAGTGTCTTCTTAAGGTCTAGACATCCAGCTACTGGACGGTTCGGGACATGACAGAGTGCTGGAGAACGTAGAAACTGTAAAAGTACTGAGATTAGTCAATGTTTCCGTCTATGGCATCTCTTCATTTTTGACATAAAAAGCACTCTTGTAGACAAAATAAATTTTTGTCTTTAGGCCGTAGGTAGCAACTTTTTGTCATGATGGTCTTGCACTATTCTTAATCGACTGAATAACTAGTTTCAAACTCACATCTTTTGTCTGAGTATTTTTTAGTTGAGTGTTGGACCGCATTAAATTTTCATTATTAATACTGGCGGTTGTTCATATCTTGGATTTTACGCTGTTTTACTTTAATTTACTTATCTTTATATATAACCCGGCATGGCCAAGCGTGCTACTCGTAATCTGAGGGTCGCGGGTTTGCATCCCCGTCGCGCCAAACATGCTCGCCCTTTCAGCCGTGGGGAAGTTATAAAGTGACGGTCAATCCCACTATTCGTTGGTAAAAGAATAGCCCAAGAGTTGGCGGTGGGTGGTGATGACTAGCTGCCTTCCCTCTAGTCTTACACTGCTAAATTAGGGACGGCTCGGTGCAGTGGGCTAACAACCTACTCACTTAAACACCTGTTGAAGAATTCGCAAGCGATTGCGGCCTTATGTTCCTTGATGGAATCTAATGGTGATAACTAACTAACTAATACATAAAATATAAATCAGTACTATTAATGAATTCATAACAGTTACTAGGTGATGAATGCAACAAATAAACTAAAAAATCAGTGCCTAATTGGTTTAGATATAACAGAACACTCGTGTAATTTCAACAATGAATCTATATAAATTTAATACTGATGTTTTTTGTCTGTCCATGAAACTACTTCACAGGATATTGATGAATCTCCACCAAAACTGATGTGAAAGTTCACTAGGACTATGTGGAAAAACACATAAAGTTTTGTAGTTTGTGTTTTGAAGATTTTATGGGCGTTTTTATTTTTGTTTTTGTTGTTGATGGATCTTTATAAAATTTGGCACGAAGAATTGTTGGATCCGTGTAGAGATGTAATCGAAGTTGCCTTTTACGTTTTGTATTTTTTAGTTTTTATTGGCGTTTTTTAAACAATTAGATGTAAGAGAAACAACTTTTAATGCTCTAAGATAACCTTTCATTAACGAGGAATTTACATAACTTCCATCCAAGGGATGTGTGCTCCAGTTAGTAAACAAACTATTCACATAAAACTGCCAAATATCGATATTACTGGATTCAGCTGATTTTGTTTCTTTCTTTCTTCAATTTATACATTTGTATTGTTGATTATTTGAAGTCTTGGCAGTTTAGAAAAGGACTTGATGTTGTGGAGAGGGATATCTTGGATTATTTAATGAAAATGATGATTCGTGTAGTCTACGTAACATTCAGTGGCGTAGCTAGGGGAGGCGGGCAAGGGGATACATCTGTCCACGGTCGTAGCATCGGGGGTTGGGGTGCCAAATTGATGTTACATAATTAGGAATTATGGCTTACATTTTGTCACGAGGGGGCGCGAAAACTGACTTTGTCCCCGGGCGCTGAAAATCCTAGCTACGCCTCTGGTAACATTAACTTATTTTTTAACGAAACGTCTACTATTGCCACTTTCACTTAATTTCGTAAATAATATCTTCAACATAAAATCCGAAATTCATCATAGGCCTAGTTTTAGATACGACATTTCACTATGTTGTTAAGTAAAATATTATTGTCATAGTTTTTGTTTTTTTATAAATAGATAATTCATAGTATTTTTTGGTGCTTAAATTCAAACAAAAGTAAAACTATTTTAATCATTTTGTGTATTATTTGTCAAGAAAGAATAATGTGAATCTCATCTCCTTCAAATGATAGCAAAAGCGTTTTATTTCTTAAACTTTAAATTCCAAAGTTAAAATAACTAACATTTTCTGATTGGCCTCTTTACAAATGAAATTACGATAGAAATTTCACTTACTTTGTAATTTCGTATCTCCAATTCTTTATTAAATATAAACTCACAATATTAAGCTAACTGAGTTATTAGCAATTATACAAACATATAAAATTATGTAATGATTATTCATTAACTCACTAACAAACTCGGCCCGGCATGGCCTAGCGCGTAAGGCGTGCGACTCGTAATCCGAGGGTCGCGGGTTCGCGCCCGCGTCGCGCTAAACATGCTCGCCCTCCCAGCCGTGGGGGTGTATAATGTGACAGTCAATCCCACTATTCGTTGGTAAAAGAGTAGCCCAAGAGTTGGCGGTGGGTGGTGATGACTAGCTGCCTTCCCTCTAGTCTTACACTGCTAAATTAGGGACGGCTAGCACAGATAGCCCTCGAGTAGCTTTGTGCGAAATTCCCAAACAAACAAACAAACAAACACTAACAAACTCAATAAATCTAGCTAGACTAATTCGTTTTTATGTATGGATCACATTGTTTCATCAGCTTTCGAAAAAATTCTACCCAGAGAAGCTACGCATATCGCCATACGTTAAACTTGTTTATTTGCTTTTTGAATTTCACGCAAAGCTACTCGAGGGCTATCTGCGCTAGCCGTCCCTAATTTAGCAGTGTAAGACTAGAGGGAAAACAGCTAGTCATCACCACCCACCGCCAACTCTTGGGTTACTCTTTTACCAACGAATAGTGGGATTGACCGTAACATTATAACGCCTCCACGGCTGGGAGGGCGAGCATGTTTGGTGCGACCGGGATTCGAACCCGCGACCCTCGGATTACGAGTCAAACATCTTAACACGCTTGGCACGTTAAACTTACTCCCAGCTAAATAAAAACAGAAATTCCAATAACATTCTAGATTGAAAATATTGCTGATAACAGCTAGATATATATATATCAAATAAAGTAGGGTCTTTACATCAATTATGATTGCACTTTCCACAGTGTTTAAAGTATCGTTAGTTTTACACCTAAAATGAGACTAGAACGAAGAAATATAAGTTGAAAGTTTGAATTAATATAAGTGTTCAAGCTTACAAACTTCCCCCATTTGAAATTGCCGTTTAATTACCTGCAGCACCTACTTGGGAAATAATTTGCTTTTATTAAAATAGTAGACCAAGTAAATAAAACAAAATTCTGGAATAAAATAGGTTAATACGAACAGACTAGTGATGATAACAAGTAAAACCTATCTCCTGAAATTGGCTTTCAATGCCAAATTAGTGAAATACCTTTGTGAATAATATAATGAAATCAACTCTGGCTCGGTCTGTAAATACTAGTCCACCTTTTGCACTAACTACATTGTTGACTTTGCTGTTAATTCTTGCCACCAGTCGTTAGTACACATCTGGTAAGATAAACGCCTTTTCCTCCTTAAAATAAACTCCAATTGTAATAAGTTTTTGGATTCCATCCCTTTTAAAACATTTAAATATTTCCAACAATATTTAAATTTCGCTTAAGTAGAAAATAGGCTGATTAAAGTACATTCCAATTATTATTTGTCTCAAATAACTCCTGGATCCGACTTACAAAATGCTTTATTGTTACGAGTAACGTATGATCTTTTTCATTTGCTTTCCATGCGGGAAAGTGTAGTAAAGTATAACATTCAAGCAAAAAAATTATGGATTCATTATGTTTTACCGCTAAGATATATTTAATCTAGCTCGCACCACGGTCCTGTCATCACTATTCTTCGCGATTAACAAAATAGTCAAACTCAAAACGTTCTCTAGGTCAGGGGTTTCCAAACTTTTTAGACCTGCGGAGCTACAGATCAGAAAGAAAAAAACATTCCGGAGCCTTAATCAAAAATACACTGAAAATAGAAACAATCGGTCAATTTCATTTATAAGTAAAAAAACATTGAGATTTTCGAAGTTATCAAATTCTTCCATAAGTATACATTCAACTCTTAGTTTTAGTTTACGTTGAAGCGCTTCCATTTTACTCTGAGCTTTGAAGTACGTTACCCTGGTATCCTGCATTGTAACATTCACTTCAGTTATGTAGGTAAATATGTTCGAGAGGTAAGTCTCTTTCAGTATCTAACATTCGTCCCTTAATTTGTATGCAGGTTCAAAATGGCATTCAGATAAAAAGAGACCTATCTTCTCACGCAGTTCGTAAAACCGACCAAGCACTTTTCCCCGAGAAAGCCATTGGACTTTAATATGAAGCAGCAGATGTTTATGCAAACTTCCCATATCCTCATAGAGAAAACTGAAGATCCTCGTATTAAGTGGACTTGATTTTATAAAACTAACTATTTTTATGACATCACCCAATACCTCATTTAAGTCTTCTGGCATTCAATTTATTACAAGTGCATGACGATGAAGACAGTAGTGAATACTCTCGATGTCCGGATTTTTCTTTTTTATACGTGCCAATGCGCCTGAAAATTTTTCAGTCATAGCTGCAACTCCATCAGTGCAAATACTAGAGCAAAGTTGCCATTGAATCTCATGTTCTTCCATAAATAAATCAATCAGTTTAATATTTCTTCTCCTGTTCTTTGAGTAGGCAAAGGTTTGCAAATTAGTATGTCTTCTCTGAAGCTTGCTTCGTGAATGTAGCGAACAAACACAAAAACATTGCATAGCTTGCAACGTCTGTTGATTCATTCATTTGAAGCGAAAAAGTTGAACTTACTTTTACTCACCTTATTAACTCCATTAAACAATTTGCTGACGTATCTTTTATTCTTCGACAAACCGAATTGTCAGAAAGGGGCATAGAGTTAATGTTTTTAAGAAATTTCTCATTAATCACGCAATCTACCAAATCTTTTGAATATGGTTTTATCAAATCTTTAGCAATTGCATGAGCTTCACCTGCTTTTGTAATACTGTAACTTAACATGATATGAAGCAATAAGAGCATCTTTGTTGTCTTGATGGACAAACGAACAAAATGTAGCTTTTCTTGTATTTAATTGCAAACACTTTCTTTTGAAATACTCTCTTTGCGCTTTTTTGTCGCAAAGGGTCTTAAATCATCAACCCCTTGCTTTACATTCCAAGTCGATATTCGTTATGGTCCAAACCAAAATGAAAATTTAATTTACTGAGCAAGTGTTTACTGATATTCATTTTTCATATTGAAATATATTTTGCTAAACTTTGAAATGTGTGTTTGTGTTTACTGTTTAAACATAGTGCTGAAAAAAAGGATTGAGGACGTTGTGGTTACCTCGAGATCAAACCCCGAATTTTATTAGTATAAGTCTTCAAGCAAACTGCTAGTTACTGAGGAGTATAAAGAAAATAAAATATCCCAGTGATTAGGTTTTTACATAATTTGAATTATAAGTGAAAGCAATGATGAAATAAATAAAGTAACGTGCATATCTATTTTATATATATTTAGTTTTTATAATTCTTTGTTATAAAATGACATATTGAATATCAGTGGCTCCTTCCTAAAAATTTTTGTTCGTGACGTCACGATATTTAACATAACCTTGGTAGATTAGACCTAGAACGACGGAAGAAGTGAAATTTTATGTTTGTGTATTTGAAAATAGACTGATGTGAAATCATTAGTTGTCAAGACAGTGTTAAGGTCATTTCAGTTTTTGTTTTCTTTTTTATACAAGAATATTTCATATTTAAAAGGATTTAATGGTGTAAAAAATGTTTTACTGTTTCTAATACTAAGTATTAGAGAGAGTTTATTTATATTAATTAGAGAATTGTTAGGCCTAATAAGTAGTAACTTGTAATTGCGATAAGTAATAATATTTATTAGTAATAATAGTATTATTAATACATATTATTATACATGTAATACAGTATAATTTGTTGCACAGTTAATTATAATTTATCGTAATATAGGTAACCATAAGCAAAATATTTTAAATGTTATTGCGTTGTTAGCCTAACTATAGCCTCTTATTAATTAAATTTGAACTTTAAACACAAAGTGTGTAGTGTACTGTTCCTTTCAATCCCATATACTACTAAAGTGCTAGCAGTATTAATGAGAAATACTAGTAGAAGTAATGGTTCATATAATACCGTTAGTGTTAATGGTAGTAGTATGTATAGATAATAATATTTGCACATTTACTATGGATAGGAAGCCAGTCACTAATGTAACTGAAGAAAAGAATCATGACATATTGGTTGATAATCCCCTCAAGCTATCACTGTATCAGGATATTAATTTTTTTTTTTTTGCTAATAAAACTAATAGAATTGTAGTGTATATTTATAAATATTTATTAAAATTCAAAATAGGTGATTCTATATACAAATTATTAGTAAGATCTCTTTTGGAATACTGTAAATAAAAAATGTGATTATTGTTTGGTGTTGTAATCAAGAGCTGTGCATACTGAAAAATAAATTAATTTACATCTAAATTGTAAAGTAAACAACAATAGAAAAAAGTCTCATCAGTTGAATTGGAGCTTATTTTGAGTGTAAATTTTTTTTTGATTAATAAAATTAGTAGCGTAACTTACAATAAGGAAATAAACTCTTAAAATAAAAGTTTGTTGCAATACAACTAGGTGTATACATGCATGCTTGTCTACAGAATCACTAAATCATTCAGGGCATAGATTGGTAATTGTAGAACTTTTATTCCTTGCTAATTTCTTGGTCTGTGATACATATACAGTAAAACCTGCAGGGCAAAATTGCATGCGACTGAGTACAATTTCTGGCATAAGGAGGTTTTCCGGCTTAGACAGTGAACATACATTTCCTTAATTTATATAATTTTTGAGCGGAATGTTATACTTGCTTGGCTCAAGGGAAGTAAGATGTTTGTGAATAGTTATTATACTGTTTATACTATATTTATTAGAATAAGAACAAAAATAGACATTCAAAATATACACAAGTACACAAAATCTTAAATTTATTTGAAGAAAGTGTCCAATTTCAACTGTTTCATTCTTTTAATGGGCTTTCTTGTGTGGTTAAAAGAAAACTAATTATATGGCCTTTTTGTAATGTTCATTTGCCCCCTTCAGTTTTGCATACAGTTTGATAGCATTAATATAACTTAACACATGCGATGAAGTAGGAATTTCTATTTCCTCATTATCTTTTCCATTTTGTTCATCTTCTGAATCTTTTGCACTGTTACCATCTTGCGATTCTATTATAGATTTTAAATCAATTTCATCAGTTTCTGTTAAAGCATTCTTGTCAACATTCACAAAATCTTCTGCATTCACAGAATTATCTGCATCAATCTTCTCAATCGGAGTTTGGTTTTCACTAGAATTGTCATAACAAACTTCACCATTATCAAGAATAAATCCACAGTTTTGAAAGCACTTTATTACAAAGCATTTGATTGAATGACTTAAAAATGCAATTGTATCTAACACGTCAATTTTCATGGTCATTTCAGATGCTCTTACATTCGTCCATGTTTCTAATAATATGCTGAAGCACAGATTTTCTGCATTTCAATTTTATACACTATAGTTCCATTTTGTAGTGGTTGTAAAACTGATGTTGTACAAGGAAGTAGAAAGACTAAACAAACATTTGAAAGTTGAACTTTTGGGTGAGAAGTTGCATTATCTAGAAAAGTAAAATATTCCTATTTTCTTGTCCCATTCTTTTGTTTAATTTGTTCAAAAATTCCCCAGAAATAACACTTGTCATCCATGCTTTATTATTCACTTTCCATTCCACAGGAGGTTGTTTCTTCCTTTAATGTTTGAAACAGCACAGATTTTCACTTTTACCTATTACTTATGGTGAATTTTCCCTACATTTTAAAATGAGGGAAGATAGGAATTTTTTTTCATGAGAATTATTTAAAGAATAAAATTGCAGGGAAGATGGGAAATTATTGTTTTCATGAGAATTATTTGAAAAGTAGAATTTTGCACTTAAAAGACCTATATTTCTACAAATCATGAATCTAATTTAACTGCAAAAATAATGATGGCAGGAAAGAGAACAAAGTATATTTAACAAATACTTTAACAAAATGTCTGAGAATTTATTAATATTTAATCAAAAACATTTTTTCTGCCTCGCTCATGTTCTGATCCTCCTTGTTGATAGATGAGGTTGGGGAAAGATAGTTTTCCATCCATGTTATGCAGGTTCTGCCATATAGAGGGCCTTTTATAAGAGAAATATTAAGATAATGCTGCAAAATTTTGATAATTTGGGGCTTAGGTTTTACTGTATCTTGTTTCATAGTGAGAAAATCAAGTTTTATTGTAATGTAATGTTTTATTCACTGTACTGTTCATATATCTTTTTAAATAATACTTATAGAAATTGTTGGTTTACCACACTACTTATGAATGCTGAAGCTTTCTAGGCTATTAGTCTTTTTAAAATAGTTTATCCACTCATAGAAAATAGTTGTACCAACTAAGATAATGTCATTATAATACAAAGAGTTTCTTACATTGCTAAGTTATTATAAACTTTGATAGATTTCTACACAGTTTTAAGAAAAGTGGACCCCTCGGTGTGGATTCCTGTACGTGGTGAGGGGACCTCCCAGGGAAGGTTCTGTTCTATCTGGTTACCTTCTCTGGGATCTAAACATCCACCCACGTGTTTGCCGTGCGTGGCGACCCGTGAAGGGGAGGAGAGGATCCTGATGGTTGAGGGGTCCAACCCTAACACACCACTTTGGCCTCGAATTCCTGTAGACGGGCGCCCTTTGGGTGGCCCCCCTTGGGTCAATCGGCTGGTCCACTTGGGCTAGAGTCAATGAAGTAACAGTGTTGGAAGTTCTCAACGGGTGTTGTGGACATTGTGCCTGATGCTGGTGTTTGGGTATAGTGCTCACGAAACCCTGGCGTTGCTGCATTGTCCTTGCGTGACTTTGTAGTGCGTCCCCTTGTAGGGCTCCATGGTGGGTGGGGTCAGTGGGTATTGAAATATTTTCTTTTTCCTATGGATCCTCTAAAAAATTTAAATAAAATTGTAAAAAAACAGTCAATGGGTAAGCGACCACGTCTTGAATACTCAGAACAGCAATCTTCAACATCAGTAACACACGTACCTCATTTTCTTATATTACATTCTCTTTTGGAAAACCTTTAGGGCAAATGTCCCCTTTTTTTATTCAAAAGGGACTAGAGGGACTTGCTGGCTCTCCAAAATCAGTAAAGAAACTTCGATCTGGTGACATATTGGTTGAAACATCCACATCCCAACACAGTGAACTCCTCTTGCATTCAAAGGCAATTGGGGATATACCTATTGAGGTTACACCCCATGCTACCTTGAATTCTTCATGAGGAGTTATTGTTGAAAGGGATTTGAAGAACGTCCCAGTCGGAGATTCTCGCTGGTCTCTCCACTAAAGGAGTTTCTGCAGTGAGGCATCTCCACTCGCAAAGATGGAGTTACACTGCCAACAAATACCCTCGTTTTAACATTTACTTCACCACGTGCACCTGCCACCATCAAGGCAGGTTTTTCATTTGCAGGGTTCGCCATACATACCAAACCCTCTTGATGTTTCCAATGTCAGAGATTCGCCACTCAAAGACATCTTGTCGTGGTTCCCTGACATGTGCTCATTGTGGAGGCAAGGACCACGATGCCTATGACTGTGACATGAACCCACATTGCGTAAACTGCAATGGTTCTCACCCCTCTTACTTTCATTCTTGCCCAAAATGGTTGGAGGAAAAGAGGTGCAGCGTTTGAAAACGACACATAACATTAGTTATCCTGAGGCTCTGAAATTGCTGTCCACAACTCCATCTCGACATATGCTGCTGCACTTCATTCCACAACTACAGTGGGAGTGCAGACAGATCTCTCTGTGCCTCCAAGAGAATCGTTTTCAAAACAAATGAAAAGCCTTTTGACCTCCGTGGTTAAAAAGGTTGATGAATCGACTTCCACACCCATCTCTGTTCCTCCCATACCTTCCAACAAACCTCAAGATCCACGTCCTTCAGTTTCAAATACAGGCATTTCTTCTGATACATCTTTTTTTCCCACTACAAGAGACAAAACAATTATTCGTTCAAGGTCCTCAGTCACTGGATTCCCTTCCAATAACAAAAACCTGCCCACCCGACCCAGAGCAGGATCCATGGAGGTTGATAGACCTCCTCCGACTAAAGACAGTAAAGAAAAAAGACGTGGTCGTAAACCGAAGGGTTCTCCAGCCACTTCACCTACCCGTTCTTAAAAATGGCCACCTTGATACAATGGAACTGTCGAGGTTTACGTTCTAATCTGGATGATATCAGAAAGCTGATTGCTTCCTACCATCCTGTTTGTCTTTCTTTACAAGAAACATTTCTCAAAACTGTTGATACTGTTTCCATTCGGCAGTTTTCTCTGTACAGAAATGACAGGTTGTGTGATGGTCGAGTACATGGAGGGGTGGCACTGTTGGTTGATCAACACGTGCCCACCCTGTCTTTGTCACTCAACACACCCTTGGAGGCTGTAGCCATCCGTGTTTCCTTGGGTCATACCATCACTGTTTGTTCTCTGTACCTGTCCCCTGGAGAGACATGATCAATCAGATCTTGATGCTCTCGTTGAACAATTGCCATCTCCATTTCTAATCCTAGGGGATTTTAATGGACATCATCCCCTCTGGGGAAGTGCTATTATTGATGGGAGGAGCCAATCTGTAGAGCGGATGCTCTCTGATCACAATCTTTCTCTTTTCAATACTGGTTCTTCCTCTTACTTTCATGCACCTAGTCAGTCCTTTACCACTATTGATCTCTCAGTTTGCTCCCCTTCATTATTCTCCCATTTTTCATGGAGTGTTGACAGTAATCCACTAGGCAGTGATCATTTTCCGATCCTTTTGAGAGAGACTGGCTGTGGTCGATGCCACCATACCCGCGTGCCCCGGTGGAAGCTGGATCAAGCAGACTGGTCCACTTTCACTGCTCTCACAGAACTTGATCTTGCCATCGTAAATCAGCCATCAATAGACGACTGTGTAGCAGCGGTAACTGACTGTATTACACATGCAGCTGCTCAGTGTATTCCTAAAACCTTGACACGTTTTCCACGATATCCTCGTCCGTGGTGGAATCCTGCTTGCCACTTAGCACGGAAGGCTCAAAAGCGGGCCTGGGATACTTTTCGTAGATATCCCACATTTTCAAACCGGGTTGCTTTCCAACGGGCTCATGCACATGCTAGGTGGGTAAGACGTCAAAGCCAGAAGGAATCTTGGATTAAGTTCACAACCAACATATCTTCTACCACCAGTTCCAAGATCATATGGGACAGGATTCGAAAGGTTAATGGGCACTACAATTCTATCCCCCTCTCGATCTTACTCTCTGATGGTCAGGAGGTGACTGATGTTCGGAACATCGCTAACACTCTAGGTGAAAGCTTTTGCTGAGTATCTAGCACTTCTGCTTGCTTCTCTACCTTCCTGGCCATCAAGACTCGGGCAGAGCGATCACCTCTTTCCTTTTGAACTGACTGTTTCTTTGACTATAATTGTCCCTCTACCCTGGTGGAACTAAAAATGGCCCTTCATCAGTCTGCCAGTAAGTCTGTTGGACGTGATGATATTCATTATGATATGCTGCATCATCTATCTCCTGCTTCTCTTGATGTCCTTCTGATTGTTTTCAACCAGATCTGGCAGGAGAATGTTTTTCCTGATGCCTGGTGCCAGGCTATTATTTTACTTTTCTCTAAGCCAGGGAAAGATCCCAAGATTCCTTTAAACTACCGTCCAATTGCTTTGACGAGCTGTCTCTGTAAGACATTAGAAAGGATGGTTAATGCTCGTCTTGTTTGGTTCCTTGAATCAAACAACCTCCTCTCGCCCACCCAGTGTGGGTTCCGTCGACAACACTCCACCACAGACCACCTAATTCGTCTTGAAACATCTATCAGAGAAGCCTTTCTCAACCGCCAACATCTTGTATCAATATTCTTTGACATAGAGAAGGCTTACGACACAACATGGAGGTATGGGGTTTTGTGAGACCTCCATACATATGGGTTATGTGGTCATCTACTCATGTTTATTAAAAATTTTTTAATGGACAGACGATTCTAAGTTCGTGTGGGTTCGACACTTTCCTGTTCTTTTGTACAGGAACTTGGAGTCCTTGAAGGCTGTGTATTGAGTGTTACACTCTTCAATATAAAGATAAATGCCATCACTGAACAACTTCCTCTCACTGTTGCGAATGGGCTGTATGTCGACGACTTTCACATCTCATGTCAGTCGTCAAACATGAGATATATTGAGCGGCAACTACAAACCGCCCTCAATTGTGTACGGAAGTGGACTCTAACGAACGGCTTTAATTTCTCTCTCTCCAAAACTGTATGCATGCACTTTTGCCGTCGACGGGGTATTCACCCTGATCCTGAACTTCATATCGGTGAAGTTTTGCTGCCAGTGGTCCCGGAGACCAAGTTCTTGGGGCTTATCTTTGATTGTAAACTGACCTTTATACTACACTTAAAGCAGCTTCGGGTCAAATGCACAAGAGCACTGAACATCCTCCGTGTTCTCTCTTCTACCAGTTGGGGGGCAGATCGCTGTTCACTGTTAAAGGTATAACGTGCTCTTATTAGATCGAAACTCGATTATGGATCAATGGTCTGGTTCTGCCAGACTCTCAGCCTTAAAGATGCTGGACCCCATTCATCACCAAGGACTTCGACTCTGCACTGGGGCTTTCCGTACCTCTCCAGTTCAAAGTATATACATTGAATCTCATGAACCTTCTCTACACCTTTGTTGTTTGCAACTATCTTTACAATATACTTCAAAACTTTATTCCTTACCAAAGCATCCCACCTGGAAATGTGTTTTCCTTCCTCGGTGTGCAGTACTTTTTCAGAACAGACGATCTGTCATTGCTCCGTTTGGCCTTCGCATCCGGGCGCAATTGGATGAATTGGGTCTGTCCTTGGATAACAATGCAGATTCCACAGGTTGGCCCATCCCACCATGGCTTATTACAGCCCCCAAATGTGACCTTTCTTTCAGTCACCTAAAAAAGGCAGATACTCCAGATTGGAAGTATCGTCTTTTATTCAATGAATATCTTTCAAACAATCATTCAGTTCCCATTTATACAGATGGTTCCAAATCAAGTAATTCAGTGGGCTCTGCTATGGTTTGCTATGGGTCAGTAGTTGCGTGCAGAATCCCTTCTACAGCTTCTGTGTTCACTGCTGAACTGTATGCCATGTCTCTTGCCCTGGATCATATTGCAGCTGAGCAGTACTCCAACTGCACTATTTATACTGATTCGCTTAGTTCTATACTTGCCTTGGAATCGCTACACGTTAGCTCACATCCTATTCTCGCTGATATTCAAACCGACTGGCCCATTTCTCATTAGCAGCTACTTCAATCCAGTTTTTCTGGATACCAGGCCATGTTGGTATTCGCAGGAACGAGCTTGCAGACATGGCAGCTAAATATGTCTGCTTCAGCACCATCACTCCTATGCCTATTCCGTACATGAACTATGGTGTTGTCTTCAAGGCTTGGCTCCGTGCCAGCTGGCAGTCCACTTGGAGTGAGCAACGTGACAACAAACTTTTTCAAATCAAACCCAAAATTGGACTTTGGCCATCTAGCTTCCGTAAAGTTCGGAAGGAGAAAGTTGTTCTCACTAGGCTACGCATTGGTCACAGTTTTTTAACTCATCATTTTCTTTTATCTGGAACTGATGCACCAATGTGTAGTTTGTGTAACACTCAAATCACTATCAGCCACGTTTTACTTTCTTGCCATCTTTACAATTCTCAACAATGGCAATATTTTAAATATATTTTTTCCCAGGGTCAGTCTGTAACATTGGACAGAGTTATTGGTGATGGTGACTCTGTCCACCTTGATAATGTTTTTAATTTTTTAATGGCCATTAATCTTTTTAATCTCATTTAAGTGTTGCATATTTATTCATTACACCTTTTTAATTGTGGTTCCTTTTTTACAGTTTTAATCTCTCTCCTTCAATTTGACATTGGACAATGGCCAGAACATTAAATAACTCGACACCAGGACTGGAAAGGCCAACTTCAGGTGACTAACGCTACTGTTTGAACTATCCGTTTGAACTACTCGTTAGTCGTCCTGGCGAAGTTGTTATTATACTTTGCTGCATATCATTTCACACATTTACTACTTAACTTTTTAGTACTGGCCATATTGACTCATAACCCGGAACCAGGACTGGAAAGACCAACTTCAAGTGACTGACGGTGGTTCTTGAACTTACCTGTTAGTCTTCCTGGCGGGTTATGATCATTACCCTTTTGCTAGAGTAAATACCTTACAACTTCTTATACTCTGCCTTCTATCTTAACATTGTAGACTTGGTGTCAACATTGGTTTTATACTTTTTTGTTTTACCTTCATTTCCATTTATGTCTATTACTACATTTATTTATTTATTTTTTTACGCTTTACCGAATGTCTGGCGCAGATGGCCTCGCTGCTTTGTGCCATAAAACACTAAATCAATCAATCAATCAATCAAGAAAAGTGGAAATTACTCAGATAAGCATAATATTTTTATATGATGCAAAATAGAGTATTAACAGTCATCATATTTTGCACAAAATTAGAAATGGTTGTCCCAATTTTTAGTAGGTAACAGTATTTATACAATTTCATAATGTTGTTTTTTAGAAAAGTATTCATCCATTGCTCAGTTTGTTTTGGTGCACACTGTGTGTGTGTGTGTGATATTTCTGCATTCTTGTTCAGACCTTGAAAATTCATATTCCTGAAAACCATTTTTGTGTAGTTGTCTTTATGCTTGCACTAACTTGTGACATGGCAATTCCAATATAGTGATGATTTTGTAATTTATTTTGAAGTAAAAGTTAAGGACAGTAAGGGGCCTGTTTTGTCCAATGAGGCTATAATTCACTAAACTGAAAACACACGATGTAATTTTATACAGGTTACTGACAAAGTGATTGAGTACAAAAATCTTGATCACTCTTGCCAATCATAACTGTCACCTTTTGATTTTAAAGCTCAAAACCTTAATTACATCAAGCTGAAATCAGGTAGTTTAAAGCCATACATGAGTTTTGTTTCAATTATGAAATAAAAGTGCTTATACCTCACATTGTCACTATAAAACAGAAGAATTTTCTCAGTTACTGAAGATTAATACCCATTACATGGAATCAAAATATTTGAATATACATAATATTCAGATTTATTGAGTCTTTTTTAATAAATTTGGAAAAATATGTTTAGATATGGTATTTCAAATATTTCATTTTATCAATTATTTGATTGTTTCATATAAGCTGTTACTGCTTCTGATAATATGAAATGCAAAATTATCCAATTCTTTTGTGAGTGTAGTGCATAATGATATTACTTGTTAATCATTTCTTTTAATTCCCCAGGTGCTCTCTAATTGCCCTTTTCTTCTTTTATAGGATAATGTATTGTTTCTTCAATTCATACTGTATCTTCTGTTTGAACACTATCATTTGTCTGTTTATAATACTTGTTAGTTTTGACATTTTAACTCCAACTTGTTTTGACACTTCTAGGATTCTGTTTTGATGGAATGACTTGCATCTTTTCTTTGACTATAAATTTTGACCACAACCTGTTGTTTTAGAGAGAGAAAATATTCATACCATTTTTATCCCTCTTGAACTCAATACGAAAAGTAATGTTCGTAGTAAGTGGACTGCATTGCATCTTACCCAAATATGGCTTTCAATTTTGAGTGCTCTATTCTTTCATTCTTTGTAATAGAAAATTTATGACAGATTTAATTTTTCACTATTTCAGATTCTTTATCTACCTGAATCTATGTACAAGGCCTTTTTAGAGTTTCTTCTGGCCAGTTATATTGAATTTTTCAGTTATGACAATCTGTTTTATTTGTCAATCAGATTTAAATAATTTTAGCCATTATTTTGGTTTTACGTAATTGTTTACTCATAAAGGAATGTACGGCAAATATATTGAAAAATGAGTGGATAATATTTATACACACAGTTTTTCCTTGTCTTTATTTCGTACTGAACACTGGACAATGTCATACTGAGTGTATGACTTTTACTTTTGGTTGGTCAGAATTAAATTTTTATTTATATAAATTGTGTTTCTTTTGTAACTGAAAATACCAAGGATATGGTAAACTAAAATGTTAAAAACTATTTTAGGACCTTACTGAAATGGAACAATTTAATACAGTTTCTTGCTAGGTGTTATTGAAAAAAAATTTTAACTTGTGCATATAGTGCTGAACTAATATTATAACTTGTAAACATCGAGGGAATGATAGCCAAGAGTAACTTCAAAACTAATGTTCTTTTCCAGAGAAATTTTAATATTGTTATTTCATTAAACTAGGTGTATAGTTATTTTGCTTAAAATTATAAGTGTATTTTTCTGTATTTGTAAAATATTCTGATAAGGAGAATCATTTTTTTATATTTACTTATTTATTGTAATAAATAATGTCAATATTATTGGGACCTGTATTAAGTATTCCTTTTAATATATGCCTTAGGTGGGTATTGGGAAAAATTAAGGTTATGTGACATGTTGTCAGCTAGTGTTACAAAAATGACTTTGTTGTAACATATTAAATTTTATTTACACTTATTAAAAAAAAAAAAGTTGAATTTTTTTTAGTTTCTGGACTCATTGTGTTCAGTATTACTATTATACTGTAAGCATCTTATATTTATGATAAAAGACTTGTAAGTGAACTAGTAATTTAAGCTTTCTTTTTTTTTTACAGTTTTGATATATATGATAGCAGTTGGATGGTTCTGCGTTTTCAACTCAAGACAAAGATCTAAAATGAGTGGGGTCATCCATTTCAATGTCCAGAAAAGATTAGGATGGCTCTATTTGATTGTTTCACAACAGCTGTAATAATATTTTGTTCAAGATGACAGTACAAATTCAGTTATATGAATTTTTAATATTTGTGGCAGTTTTCTGCTCCATAGCACCAGTGTCAGGTAATCTAAACTATTTTCATAAACAATTTTCTTATTGTTTATATTTTTATCAGAGGTTTACCCACCAGAAAAGTTTAAACAATTGAACATAAGACTATCAATAGAAAAACCTAAATTTTTTTCTCTGCATTAATATATACATACTTTTGAAAAGTTTTAAAATTTGTAATGTTTGAGTAGGAAGATGCATTTAGTAAAAAGTAGACAGTGTTTGTGTACTTTTTCGTAAGTTTTATGCAGTTTCAGGTGATATAACTTACCATATTCACTTCTTAAATACATATAAGTAATATGTTTTGTAGGTTGATTTTTGATGAGTGAAACAACATTTGACACTATGTCACGTCAGCAAACATCTGATACACCATGGCTGTTGTTTTTCTGTAGGGACTATTATTTAGCTGTGTTCTTTGTGTATCATTTTTTTGTGTAGTATTGTTTTCTAAAGTAGTTTGGTATGTGATCCATCACTTGTACAATGTGTTAAATCTTAACCCACACTTTATTTAGGTGGCTGTAGTAAATACACTAGTATATAAAAAATCATATTGATCTTGTTCTTTATGTATGTAAACTTGTATAACGATACCATAACTATTTTGCTTTTTTTGGTAAAAATGTGCAAGTCTGCAAAATTAACTTGTATGCTGCTGGTCTACACATACTTACTAATCTGCTTGTACTGTGCACTAGACCTGATGACCACCATGATTATGATATTTAGGTGTTCAAACATATTTTGATATTTTGTACAACATTGGAAATAACTATGTAAAAGCACAGTTGATACACTTACAGGAGTTACCGATAAGTGAATGCAACTAAATGGTCAATTTATTCTTAGTACAATGTATTATTATAGAAAATACAAAACTAAATAATGTATGATTTACAGCTTTTGAGCTACCATAAGTTTATCAGTTTGGGATTCTGAAAGATTGTTCCAAGCATTCTGTATTGTTTTCTACATTTCAGTTGCAATATCTGGTTGCCGTTTGATTTTCATGATTTCCCTGTAAGCCCATCCATCTTTAATGATATTCATATTGAGATTTTTTTTAGGCCATGCCATGGTTGCCTATGTTCCTTTGGCCTGTGTTTATCATTACGCTACAATTATGGCATGCATGGGAATCAATCTTACTGGGAGTGGAATCCTAGTAAAACAGGACTTGAAAATTGAGAATCTGGTTGTTTCTCTGAGTATTCAGTGTTACCATGAAACTATTACTAAATTTGGCAATTCAAATTTGGATTATTTTATAATTAGTAACCTTTACAAGCTTTATTCGTCTCCATATTTGATGTTTTATGCTGAGTTTGAATTTATGATATAATTCTTTCTCCCTTAGTAATTATAGGTCCAAACTGTTTCTTGGATAACTCCCATTTTGGTGTTCGTAATAAATATTTAAAACTACTCAAGAGTTTAGTATGAATTGAGTTGATAATTTAGACATGAGAAGTAAAAAGGAATTCATCTGCTGCTTTTCCTCTGTACTTGTATTAAACTGTGTATTTAATTTGTTGCAGTGAGGTTTTTTCTTTTCTCATACTGTGTGCTATTTTATTGATGATGAGAAATCCACTCAAAATAAAAAATGTATCTCAGAACGGCTGGTATGGGTATTAACACTTTTAATAAGGAGAGAACAACGTTTTGACCTTCCTGAAGATGATCTAGGAAGGTTGAAACGTTTTCTCCTTATCAGTAAGTGTTAATACCCAAATCATCTGTTCTGAGATACATGTGTGCCATTTTGTGATACAACCTTTGTAGGATTGATGCTCAAGTTGATTATTTCTGAAGCTATCAGATATGTATCTGTACATGCTCTAGGTAGTACTTTTGTCACAACATTAATTACATTTAAAAAAAAATTATTTATCACAGGTGTGCTGTGCAGGGCCATTTTTTTCACTCAACCATTTTTCATTGCTTGGGTTTACATAGATGTGGTATTTATTTATTACTGTATGTTAGCTCAATACCTTTTTGACCCTCTCTGTTTTGAACTTATTTCTCTTGTTTTTGTTTCAGGAATCTTTTTTTTTTTGTTAACTTATTCTTCAGTATATGATTTGTCTTTTTTCACTTACTGTTGCTTTAATGGAGGCTTTCAGTTCTCCAGCTGAATTTATCATTCCAGTCTTCAAGGTCAAACTGTTCAAACAACTTTCTTTACCTAAATGTTATGCACTCTTTTCTTTGATTCCATCTGATTTGGGTTCAATATTCTACTTTGTGTTTGATCTTTTTTTTTTTCCCATGACTTCTAAATCTTTTTCTGTGTTTTTATTATTCAGACATGTTTTTGTCTTCCATTATGATTAAGGGCTATTTTTGTCAGTGTAAATTTCTTTGATAATTTATAAAGGTTTCTCACAAATATGTGTTCATATATTTTGGGAAGTTCACCGGCTATTAGGACTTCTTTAAATTTCCTATTTCTTATTCATATTTATAAGTACAAAGTTGGTGGATTTGACTAACCTTGCATATAAAAAACTACATTCTATAGCTGAATTTACGTCGCAACGTTTTGAGAATTTAGCAAAAATTAAAAGTTTTGAAAATAAAAAATCAACATTTTTAATAAAGTATTTTTATTTTGTTTGCAAATAAAACCAGTCTGACTGAAAGGTGATTTTCCTGCTATAAATAAAAATGTTTTCATCTCACAGTTATCATACTTCATTTATGTTCTATTTAGAACCTCTTAAATGAATAGCAAAAGTTGTATTTGGTAAAACTATTCTTTATTTTAGTTCCTGTACACTAACAATAACTACAGAAATCATTGATACACAGTGAAATGAAGGGTTGAAAAATATGTAATATAATGAATAAAGCAAGTTTTACTTTGGTTCATTAGGTCATGCTCATAGTCAGTTGCTATGTAATTCATTGGGTATATACTTGTGTGCCTGAGACAAACTGTCAATTCCAGTAATTCTTCACAGAGATACATGTCTGGATTGTATGATGACTAGATTTTTTAATTCTTAAATTCTATCGTGGGGTAGTGTACTTTTCTACAGATTTGGGTCTCTAATAAAACAGTGCTCTGATTTAGATTTTTATGGTAACACATTTTGTTCTGTTGTATCCTGGTTTCACATATCAGTTGATGACATTGCAGCTACAACACGTATCACCTGCTGTTACATTTTTAACTTAAGTTCTGTCAAATTATTTGTAATACACACATTAGTATTATGACTGTGCATTATAATAAAACAAAACTCCACAAACCTAATGGAGCAATGGTCACTTGCACCCAGATGTTTCTCAATTTTTACCCTCTCAGCAATTTCTGTATTGGAAGTTAACATTAAAATTTCAAATAGCAATGTTTGTAGTAGGTTCTTTGATCAATTGTTGAAAAAAAAACATTTTAAACAGTTTCCAAAAATGTTTAACTCTCATTGTTTGATTGTAGTATTTTCCATTCTATTTTTCTGAAATTTAAATCATCCATACTTTTGCCTTCATTAACAGCTGAAATTTTAATCTCACTGAAAAGCTCCTCAGTAATTTCATCAGTATCATCTGGTACTTGGCAACAAATTATCACATAAAGCTTTTGAATTTTTTTCAATCTAGTAATTGAAACCTAAATGGATTCTACTTTGTTGCTGTTACCTCGAATGTTCTCAACTTCAACAGAATGTAATTTACATTGTACATGTGAAATCACTACTCCCCCTCTATTTAGCACTCTATCCCTATTAAATGATCATATAGCTAAATAAAGCAATATAAATTTGCCAACCAGAGAAGGATTTAAAATCATTTTAAAATCTGTCCAACTAATATCACTTGTTTGTGTACTTTTGTTTCATTATTTGTTTTGGATACTTTTAGCAATTCTCTGAAATATTAATTATAAAAGATTGCAACTGAAAAGGAGGATGTTGAAAAGTTTAGCTCTTGTTATAGATTGGTGAAAGTTATTTAATATTAATATTATGATTTGTAATAATGTGAGTTAAAGAACACAAATAACTAAATATAGCAGTTTTGATAAAAGTAAGACAGTCAATGTTTTAATTTAAAGTTTAGTTGTGTAATGGTACTTTAGATTTAGCTTTTTCAGCTTAGTGGTAAATCTGTATTCTAAGGATGGCTACTATGGGTATTAAAATTTTAAGATAAAATACAGAACAATGTTTTGACCTTCTTAGGTCATCTTCAGGTTAACAAAGAGAGTTTGCAACTTATTGCTGTGCACATCTTAGGGATGAGTGTGTGAATATGAATTACTGGTAAATCATAAAATGGTACAAGTTTTTTTCTTCAATATATAACTAAGAACTAGTTTGTCTCTTAATGTTATAAAACTAAGTTCTGTTTTGAAGTTATGTATAATTAAAGATAAACTTTATTACTGTAGTATAGAAACAAAGTAGTGAGAAAAAACAACTGGTTTTTAAATGTAAGGCTAAACAGCAATAGAGTTAACAATAGGCTACTGGTATGTGGTATTGACTTTATTTTCAGGCTATAAGTATAAATACAATGGTTAAGGCTAGTGTAGGAGGTAATCACTCACAGTTTGGTAGTTTGTAAGCTGCAGGAAATGGGTTTTATTTGGGAACATGGAACTGGCATCTACTTTTAAAGAAGCTAGTTGTGAAGATGTGCAATATTTATGTGGAGTTAGTAGGTTGGAAGAGAAGCTGGAGGCTTCCTAATTAAAGAATAGACAATAGGTAAAGAGAAGAACAGTCTGTGGAAAGTGGTAGCAGAATCCTAAGCTTTTTCATGGAAGGACCACATGAGCTAACAATGACTTTCAGGAAGTTAGAATACTATTAGGACTAAAAGTAGTAAATTTAGTTATAATGACCCTATTCTGTTGAGCAACAAATTTCAGCCCTTGGCTTCTGCAGATGACAAACTGCTGGAGGGAAGGAAAATAAAAAATCAGATTAATCACAAGTTGTAAGTGATTTCTTGATAAAGCATATGGATAGAACAGACTATAGGGTAAATAGGGAGAAAAGAATCAGATTGTGCTTCCCAAGGGCACAGGTGGAGAATATAACTGACAGAACAAAAGATATAAATAAACTAGCTGAGATAGTTTTTGTGTTGAATGTAGGGGCTAATGATATGGAGAATGGTAGGCCAGAGAAGCTAATTAGTAAGTACAAAAGGTTAATAAAGGCATTTAAAGTAAAATGCTATAACTTAATTTGTCAGGGATGCTATTCAGAATTAAATGTGGGGATGAAATTATAAGTAGGTCACTGGAGCCAATATGCTAGGATTAGGTTAGTATGTAAGGATTGGCTGGATGGACTTTGGAATCTGTTCAGTAGACCAAGGGAACTTTTTGGAACAGATGGTTTACATTTAAATAGAATAGGGGTTGGTTTGTTTGCTATTAACTCAGCTGTAAGGAAGGTATTAAATTAGGGCTAGGTAGTGGTGAAGGCCAAGAATATTTAAATACAAAATGAATAAGAGGCAGAGAAAAATTTAGCATAGGAAATGAAAATGAAAGTGGGTTTTAGGATTGGCTTAGTTGTTACTATTGTATTATAAGAAATAATGCTAGAGCATTGGTAGGAATGGAGTAGTTTGATATGGTTAAATGCAGGTGATTTTGATAATGTTTTTGAAATACAGGGTTATAGGCTATTTAATCTTATTGAGACTTGTCATGGTCAAAGACCATGTCATCATGTTTGTTGACTCGCATTCAAAAATTTTATTGAATTATTGTTTTATGAATTTATGTCAATAAATTTGGTATCAAATTTTACTATTGTATATTAGTTAATTTCTTAATTTAGAAGTAAATGTTGAAGGAACACCTAAATATTGATTTTTGTGTCATATTGTATTTTGAAATGTACATTGGTTCAAGTTGTGTTTTTGGTATTGAAATATGCTGTCTGTAGTTTCATTTGAATAAGGAGCTCCAATATTGATATACTAAAATATAAAATAATCTTATTTTTTCTATTTGTTGAAATATGGCTTGTGTACTGAAATAAACACAGCAGCTTTGCTAACATCTTTCCATTTTTGGAAATGGTCCTTGTATACACTTCTATATGTAACATCTGAATAACAAATTGAAAGCTCAAAATGTCTTCTAGTGGCTTTCTTGGCTATTATAAAGTTAGAAAGCCATTGTTCTTTTAAATCAAAATTCAAGCATATAGGTTATGCCTTTAGTCTGTTCAAAAAACATTTTTATAGACAAAATACAGCTTAGTTACTGAGCTTGATAAATTATAGTACAGTTTTATGATATCAGTGTAGTTATTTATAATTTTTTGGTTATTTCAAGTGTATATATAAAACCTAAAAATATTTATTTCACATCCTCCACATGAAAATATTTGAAAAGTATTTCAAGTAGTGAATGAGTACAAAGATCATTGTAACTAGAATATATAATTGTTTGCTGTACATAATTATTTACTGTTCTATGTTTCAAGAAATATAAGTTTATAACATAAAACAAGGTCATCATCATCAGTACACCAATGCTATATCCTGTGTTTTATACATAGAATGTCATGAACTATACACTAAAGTTACTTCCTATGTTGTTTGATACATAGAATAATATGATCTATACACTAAAGCTGCATCCTGTGTTGTTTTATACATAGAATAATGTCGTGAACTATACACTAAAGTTACATCCTGTGTTGTTTCATAAGCAATTAATCATCATCAGTATGCTGAAGCAGCATTTTATGTTTTATACATAACAGTCAAAATCTGTACACTGAAGCTGCATCCTGTGTATTACACATAACATTACACAACAATGTTTTTGAAAAGTTTTGCTTCCTGAAAAGTTTTTGCTGATTGTGACAGGTGGGTATGCACAAATATAGTTTTGGTTTTGCTTCATCATGTAGGAACTCTGAGAAATAGACAGTTAACTGTTTACCGGCAGTCAAGTATTTAATTGTGTTTGTTTCTAATACGCTATTAAGTTCAACATAATTAAAAGTGTTTTGCTCCTGATTTTCATTTGTATTCAATGTCCGGTGCATCATGTTGCAGTGTCCAACAGTAATCAGCAAGCTATTGACAGATTTCAGTGTAGCAATGTCCTGGTGAAACCATTCACCATGTTCGTCACTGACAGCACCGAGATTTATGGGGAAGAAGTCCAAGTGTGAGTGGAGGAAATGAACCTTGAGTGACATGTTGCACTTCATTGTTTTGTATGCTTTGAGAAGTTTGTCTACCAGCTGGATGTAATATGGGGCTCTGTAATTGCCAAGAAAATTATCAATACGTCTTTGAAGGCTTTCCAGGGAATCTTTTCTGGCCCAACTAACAGATCTTTGAACTGCTTGTCATTCATAACATGTCTGATCTGAGGGGCAACAAAAATGCCCTCTTTGATCTTGGCCTCAGTTATTCTTGGGAACATCTATCTTAAATAATGAAAACCTTCACCTTTGCTCATTGCTTTCACGAATTTCTTCATAAGTCCCAATTTTATGTGAAGAGGAGGTAAAAAAAATCTTTGTCGGGTCAACAAGCGGTTCATGTGCCACGTTTTCCTGTTCTGGAAGTAACTTTTTACGGAGTGGCCAGCTCTGTCTAGAATAATGTGACACATAAGTCAAACAAAAATAACTGTCTGTCACATGGTCTTTCTGTTCTCGTTATATCATTGGGTCAGCAAACGGTATTGTCTTTCGAGTGCCTCTGATCCAAGCTCTCAGACAGACAGCACATGCCGCACAACAAATGTGAGGCACCCATTCCTGGTCTTGATCACCAATTTTACAGCCGAAGTACAGATGATATGCTTTCTTCACAAGAGCAGTCATTGAATGTCTCTGATGAACAAGCGTATACTCGCCACAAACATAGCAGAATGTATCGTGGCTGTTACGACATTAACGAGACATATTGACCAACACTAATTGTCCTGTAAAACGTCTATAACATCTAATTTACTTGTTACAATGCTACTGACGCAATGCTATATTTTGAAACAATACGTACACACTATAAGGTCAATATTAGTCCAATGAGCAGCATCTGTGTATGCAAGCCACTTTTATAGCCTGCTGAGATAGTGTCAAGCTGGCTTTGGTTTGCCCAGGCATGCCTGGGCTGTATACTTCCACAGAACAGCTTCCAACCTGGCCTGATTTTATGCCTGGACATGTCCAGACTGCACAGAACATTGTTCATAGGCCTCTTACAGAAATGAAATTTTTGGACACAAATATAAGAAAAAAAACATGACAAAACTGAAGATTTCAGTGAAACGGTACGTGATGGTCAAATATGGATGTGATTTTCGTGATCAGCAGCCAAAATCTATAAGAAACATCCAACAATGTTCAAGAAGCAAAAACTTTGTTGTGCAGTGTAATTAGGGTAGAGAAAATAACACAAAGCACCCAAGTAATGTTTGAGATTTTTGAGACAATTTTTTTAATCATAACATGAAAATTTTGTACTGAAACTAGTAATGAAAGAGACTCAATATTTTCACAAAAAATCTTTTTTAAAAATAATTAAAAATATGATATTTATGTGTACAGAAGACTTGCCATTTTTATTAAAATTCTGCCAAGTTTTGTGAAGGTACATGTATTTCATCAAAAGTTATAAATACTTAAATCATTTATACTATACAAATTCCCTTGCAGAAGGTTTAATATGGATAGAGTATTAAAAGAACAAAGGGGAGGAGTGGCTTTGTATGTAAAATGTGTTACATCCTGTTGAAAGTGAGGATATCATAGATAATAGCAAGGGGATTGAATCCATTTGAATTTCTATTAGTGGATATAAAAGCAAAATGCTTTAAGTGGGAATTTCTTACAGACCACCAAATGATAGTGATGAAATCAGTGAAAAACTTTACAGTGAAATAAAGATTTCAGCTGTTAATAAAGTCATAATTATTGGTGATTTTAATGTATCTCAGAATGGCTGGTATGGGTATTAACACCTTTATTGATAAGGAGAGAACAACGTTTTGACCTTCCTAGATCATCTTCAGGTTAAGAAATAGAGTTTGAATTAACCATTGATAGACACGTGTCTCAGGGGTGAGAGCATAAACAGGTACTGGATTGTAGGGGGAGTTGCAGTAAGATATTTGTTCCTTTATTTTGCTTTAATTTTGGTTTTAGTTGCTGTATAAGTATAGTTTCTTTGGTATTTGTTTATATTTGTTTTCCTACGTAGTATCTGGGTGTTTTCTATGGTTATGTTGTGTTTATTTTCTTTTCAGTGTTCAAAATGTGTGAAGGTGTTTTTTTGTGTTCTTTGAATCTAGTTTCCTTTTTTCTGCTTGTTTCTCCAATATAGAAGTCATGTCAGTTTTTGCATTGTATTTTATGAATTATATTGGTGTTGTGTGTGTCAGTGTAGTTTTTACATAGTATGGACTCTAGTTTTGTACCTGGTTTTTGAATAAATTTGGTGTTTACTGGAATGTTCTGTTTTGTTGTTTTTTCCAAATGTTGGTTATTTTTTTGCTAATGTCTGGAACATATGCAGCAGTATAAGGTTTTGTAGTTTGTTGTATCTTGGGATTTATTATTGTTTGTTTGTTGTTGGTCCAGGTGTATGTGTATAATTTTTTCCATAGTGTTTTGAGGGAATTTGTTTATGTTGATGAAGTGTTTTTATTTTGTTGATTTCATTGTTCATTTTATCGGGTGAACATAGTTGATCAGTTATTAAAGCCATCCAAGCAGTGTGCTGTTGCTAATGGTAGGACAAATAGAAATTTAGGTTGTATCTTAAGAAATATTGAATATGAGTCTAAAAAGGTTATAGTTTATTGTACAGGTCACTGGTTGAGCCACTACTGAATTATTTTGTTCAGTCTTGGGCTTCTTACCTTAAGAAAAATATTAAATAAGGGTTGAGAAGTGGGTTACTCAGATGGTACCTGTGATAGAGGTTTGCCATATAAGGAGAGACTGAGACCTCTGAAACTGTTTTCTCTTGAAGAAAGAGTTAGAGGGATATCTGAGATATTTAAAGAGTGTAAAGAAATTCATGATGTTGATACATATTTTTTTCATATTTAACAGCAAAAATTGAAGGGGTAGGATGCACTTATAAATTGTGGTAAGGTAGAGGTCATGTTTAGTTAAGACAATTTTTTTTAGTGTTTGTAGTTGACTGCCATTGGATGTTGTAAAGCCAGTAAATTTAAATGAGTTTAAGAAAAAGTTTGATAAGTATATGAATGATAAGGGCTGGTTTTAAGATTTATTTATATTTTTTCATTACTTTAAATTAATTTAGAGGACAGAATAGCAGAGTTGGACTAATAGGTCCCATGTTGTTCCAAAACATTGTTATCCCTACTTTCCATTAAAATTTTAATCTTTTTTTTTCCTGTTTTTTTGCTTAGTTTTTATACATCCATGGAATGGACACAACTATAAACTTCCAGTATGGCTATATTCCTGACAGCTATAATTTTTACCACCACATTCACAAATTTATAAAATGTAATCCTTACTTTGGCCAAAAGATAAGTGTATACAGTTGCCAATGAAGAGATTTGAGTTTTATAAATTTGCAATTTTGGTTGTACATTTTTTAGAGTATTTGTGCTTCATGTTTGTTACTCCTGTTTTTTTACATTTTGTTATACAAGTATATACTTTGCCTTTAGAAACTGTCTGTTTAATTGGGTTTAAAGAATAAGTACATGTGTGATATGTTTACCATTTATAATAAACCTTGCTATAGATCGAACTGTCTTGGGGCTAACCCTGCTGACTTCATCAAGTTGGGTAGATAGGTAGTAGACAAAAAAAAGTTGGTATTCTAGAAATTTTTTGATTGTTATATTGGACTTTTTAGTGATCTTTTTAGCATATTAGTATACATTCTCATATCATAAACAATAGCTTGAGTAGTTGGCTTTTTGGAATTCACTAGGGTGGTTTTTCGGTTTATGAATAATTTGGAAATCTCATTGGTCCTTACTTTTAAATACTACTGTATTTAATTTCAAATTAGCTCTGATCAAATTACCTTCTATGGATGGATTTATTGCAAAACTTGCTGATTGGAGTAACAGTGGTGATTGTTTGTTCTGTAGGTTTTTTGTTAAAAGAAAATGCATAAAACTTAGGAGTTGGGGCCTTTTTTCTGGGATCATTCAAGTGAATTTCTAATCTAGGTCTTAGAGGCTGTATTCAATATACAGTGTAATGTAGGAAAAATATATGCTGTATATTTGTTTACTTATCTAATAAAATGATTGTTGTAAATCTTGGTACTGTATTTACCAATTGATTTATAGTTTATTGAAAATTGATTAGTACATTTACATTTCTAACTTTACATGGTTAAAGGTCTGACATTACTGAGTGGATAAAGAATACTGCTTTTTGGGCATTTGTGATTAGAGAATTATGGATTCAAGACTTGATAAACCTTGTCAAAATTTTCATTGAGATTTACAGGAATGTAAGAAGTGTGGTATAACAATTACATCACTCAGTGTATGAAATATATAATTTTATAACTTATTTAAAAAAAAAATAAATAGAAATATAAATTTCTACAATTTATAAGTTGTGACACAATGTAAAAAATATTCATTTTGTATATGTTATTCAACATTGAAAGATATAGTTAATCATTTATAAATTGAAAATGTTCTACAAGTTTGAAAAGCAATAAAGTTATAAAGTAGCCCAAGAGTTGGCAATGGATGCTTCTATATAGTTGCCTCCCCTCTGACTGGCAGCACAGGATTAGGGACAATGACAGGTAATCATAGTTGTTTAAACATTATTTAAAAACAAAGAAAGCTCAACAGACTTGAATGAACTAAGAAATGATCATGATAAGTCATAATGACAATATTTTGAAGACTTAGTTGAAATAACTGTTAATCCTAAGTTTAATTAGATTTCTTTGAGTTATGATGTTAAGTGAATAAACTAAAAGTTCATTTAATTGAAAATAACAGTGATAGTGATTACTAGGATATTTGGATTGATCCAAAAGAGTGATAATCATAAAATTATTTTGATTAGTGGATTTATTTTTGGGATATTAATCAAGTCATAATTTAAAGTAATTGATTATTTTATTAGTTTTACTTGGTTTTAGTCCCAGCATGGATGGGTGGGTTATGGAGTTTGACTCTGATAATCTGAGGGTTGCGGGTTCAAATCACAGTTGCATCAAATATTCTTGCCCTTTCAGCCATGGGGGCATTATAATGTGATGGTCAATCCCACTATTCCTTGGTAAAAGAGTAGCCCAATTGTTGGCAGTGGGTGGTGATGACTATCTGCCTTCCCTCTAATCTTACACTGCTAAGTTAGGGATGGCTAGTGTGTGATGGTCAATCCCACTATTCCTTGGTAAAAGAGTAGCCCAATTGTTGGCAGTGGGTGGTGATGACTATCTGCTTTCCCTCTAATCTTACACTGCTAAGTTAGGGATGGCTAGTGCAGATAGCCCTTGAGTAGCTTTGCATGAACTCAAAACAAACAAAACAAATACTTGTTTTTTTTAATTTTGTACAAAGCTACATAAGGGCTATCTGCACTAGCCATCCCTAATTGTTTTACTGGACTCAAGGTGATGCTTATAGATAAATGATTTAATCATCTAGGTCAAATCTTAAAGCATCATTTCATTTGTAGAACCATACTTTATTCACTACTACTAACTTAATTTATAGACATGCAAGTTTGCTGGGTCAAGTAATTATAATTGATTCAGACTTATCACTCTTCACGTGTAGTTTGACAAACCAAATTTTCCTGTGCTGTTATTTTTTTGAAAGGGGCTTATATAGCAGTATGATTATGTAAAAATGCTTTAACTTTTCATATTCTAACATAGGAAAGCTGTGATGTTATACTGTTAAAGAGTATTAAGTATTTTAACAAAAGTGAAAAAAAGAATTTCTTTGAAATGACTTACATACAAACTACATATTTAAGAAACTATAACACTGCCTTTGTTTGAAAGACTGTACAAAAGAATTTCATGTTGTTTACTCCATTTATACCATCCAATGTGGTTTTGGTTAAACTTTGCTATTAAGTTTGTAGTGCTGGTCTGTACTACATGTTTTCCACCCTCTTGGTTTTAAGTTAACTTTACTAAATTTTTTTTTCTGAAACTCAAGGTTGTAAAATAGCATTGCTCAAGCAAATTCAAATTTTAACTTTCCCCAAGTGCTAATTAGGTCAACTGAAATTTATGGCTCTTTTGTCTAATGTTTTGCAGAAACAACTTGCCTTTTAATTAGCACATTAAGTTATTCTTGTTGGCAAATTGAGCAAAAACTGTGGATGACAATCATCCAGATCTTAGTGCTCTATGGCTAAGCGATCTAGCAGGTACCAGTCAGTCACTGTTTTCTTCTCTCAGGAACTCAATGGTTTATTGTCATATTTATATCAGTATTTAAGCCTGAAAGAGTAGGTTTTCATCCAGGTTGTGTTGAGATTGGTTTAAGATTTTCACCTGTGTAATTTTTAAATAAATGTACTAAAATAAGAGGATTAGATTAAATTTGATTTTGAGCAGTGATTTTGTAACTTTTAACTTCATTTGTTTGCTGGTGATAAACTGGTATGGTTTTATGCAGTTTCACTCTTTGAGAGCTCTTAGTTCTGTTACAACTTTAAGGTTAACTTTTATTTTGTTTGTTTAGGTGCTTTTCTGCTTTCATCAGTAATTTAAGTCATTAGTAGTTTTGAGTTTGCCAGTGAGTAAATTGTGTATAAGGCAGGGGAAGGGGAGCATAAGCTTGTATTTAAAGTACAGGTTATTATTGATATTTAATTAGGTTAACTTGGTCACTCTTACAAACACATGATCATTTGCCTTTATTTTATGATAGTGCATTGTTATTCTTCAAACTGTAAAGATCTCTGTTAAATATTTGTTCCTTGTGTAAATCAATATCCTGTCACATGTTTTGTGACTCAACCTTCAACCCTGTTGGGAAACAAACATGCATAAAACATCTACAAACCTCCTGTTTGTGAAGGTCTCAAATGTCTCTAGTACCAGAAATTGAGATATTACAAGTTGATGAGTGTGATTGATTGTTTTTGGTTTAGTATTTGGTATGCATTTTGTGTGTGTTCAATGGGAACTAAGGCTTCCAAATTTATTATTATAGAAATCACTGTTAAAGCAAAGGAATATGATGTCAGTAAATCACATTTTTACTTCTATACATCAGTTATGTGATTTAATTCAACAAGCAATTAGTGATGTATGGGTGAAATGTAAAGCCAAGGAACATTAATGGATTGGACTAAATGAATTTAACTGGATATGGTTTTAAAGTACACATTCCTGAATATTTTATAATTAAGATTGTAAAATTTATTCACTTGCAAATAAAAAATACAGTATTGGAATGTTGTGTCATTTATATTTTAATTTTGACTTTAAGCAAATTGTCAATCAACATTACTGTAAATTAGATGATAATTTAAGAAATTGGCAGGTAACTGCAAGCTGTAGGTTATTGAATTTATAACTTACATATTTTGATGAATTTGTTCTGCTACTAACATTGCTGCTACATACACTGTTTTACTAGTATAAAACTAAAAATATTTTTCATATAGCACTGAAATGTCACTGTGACATATGTGGAGATATTACCAACCACACTTGTGAAACTGATGGTGTGTGTTTTACATCAACATCACTGAACAATGAAAGGGTTCCTGTACATTCTTATAGGTAAGGTAAATGTAGCATAGAATGGACTTTATCTAATGTTAAATGTATGTTTGCAAGCTCAGTGTTTGTAACTGATATAACTCTTTGTTTATTAATCATCCTCTAAAAAATCTATTTAAATTGGGGTCTAAAGTTTGATTTAAAAGTCATCCAGTAAATACATTTCTCCCCTTTTTTAAAATACTTTAAAATGTTTTGAAACAAAATTATTGATCTGTTGGTAACTGTACAAAATGGGTTCAATTTGACTTGCCTTGGAAGTGTTGAAACTATACTAATTATAACTCATCATTTACTAAGTGTATCTTTACAAAACTTCAAAAGCTTTTAGTTAGCATTCTAAGTGTTGTATCAACAAATCTGGTTCTTTAACTCTCATTTAAGTAGGTTTTCCTAATGGGTCAAAGGGCATGTCTTAATGTTTGTAGGCTTGCACACAAAATTTTACAGAATTAGTAAGTTATGATTCTATGTTTGGTATTAAATTGTAAATTATAATTAAACTTTTAGTATTAAACATTAGTTAATTTCTTATTTTAGAAGTAAATATTAAGAAAAATTTCACAAATATCAATTTTTTGTGTTTGTGGTATGTTGAATGCAGTTTTGACTTAAATTTGGTGTTTTTGATGTCCAAATACAAAGTCCCTAGTTTCTTATCAATTAAAAATGTAAGTTATTAATACTGACAAGCAAGAGCATAAAATAAGAATCTCTTCTCTTTTTTGTTTGCTGAGATATCACTATATTTATCAAATCATATTCCATTTTTTCAGAATGCTTACCTACCCTTACTTTGCTCTATATGTTTGAAATCAATCAGAAGCTCAGAATGACCTCCATGTGACTTTTTTTTTCAGCCTTTTCAAAGTGTTTACAAGAAAAACCTTCCTTGTCAAGGATGTTGAGTCAGAGATAATGGAGCTTTGAAGTATTATTTTTTAAACCCAAATACAGCTTAGCTACCAAGCCTGATAAATTGTAGTGGAATTTTGTGATATTTGTGGAATACTTTATCATTTTCTGTTATTTCAAAATGTGTGTATATATATATAATCTAAAAATATAAAGTTTTACTTTCTCCATGTATGAAACTTAAAACTTAAAATTATGGCAAGTTATTATGAACTTTGTTAGCAGAAAAGATCATTGTTTTTCATTCCATGTTTTTAGAGAATAACTGAAATTTAAGAACTTGTTTATAAATAGTAATAACACGTACATTTATTTAATGTAATTAAAATATGACTATTTTACAAAATCATGACCACTAGAATAAAAGCCAAGACAGGCCACTTTGTAAAGGCCAATTTTACACTATTGGATATGGTAACATGAGTGCACATACACGCACTGAGTCATTGCAACTTTTGTAATATTATTCAGACATGGCTGAAAGGTCAATATAAAAGTAATGTATACATATATAATGTCCTTAGATGTAACCTCTTTACATTAAGCATTTGTGGTTTGTTTATAATTTGTAGTCATTCTAGAAAGAAAAAGTGTAATTTATATAAATTTCCTAATTTTGTATGGTGGTTATGAAGTTGGTCAAAGTGACCAAACCCATACAGAGATAGTATAGTGAAAATAACAGATAAAAATTTTAATTATCTGGAGGTTATAGAGATTTTGCATTGGAATGTTGACAATTTTTTGATGTTTAAAAATATTTTAAATCTTAAAATTTCCTTTTGAGTTGGATAGTCAGCATTTGAAAAGAAAAAATGCCCAAGAAATTCTTTACTTTATAGAAATTTCAAAACTTAATATAAACAATTATATTTTGTGTACAAAAGTTTTGTAATGTTTGTTAATTATCTACAAAATTATGTGAAGATGCACCTTCCTGTATTACAAGTTATGAAAACTATAGCAAGAACAAAATGATGAGGTTTGTTCCAGGGACTGAGCAGTAGGGAGAGAGAAAGAGAATAAAGTATTATTACTAAAGATTTATTTGTGAATTTAGGAGTTCTTACTGAGTCAATTTGAGTGAAAATTTATCTTAATGTTCAAAATAAAAATACTTGTTTTTATCTTAGTTTCATTCATTTGCTAAACCTTCAGAGTTTCTTAAATGTCCATCAGAAGCTTTTTCTTGTAAAACTTTGCATTTTATCTGTTGTTTCTCTATCCTAACACTAATTATAGTGAAATTAACAATGAATAGTGAAATGATAAATTCAAAAATATGAAAAAGTCAGTGCTAGCATACAAAAAGGAATATAGGTTATGAAAGATAATTCATCTTAATACTTTCAGTTTCTAGCCTTTTCACATCTGCTTTCATTATTTGTTTTATTATAAATATTGTTTTATTACTTCAGTATGATTTCTTTTTTGAGTGAAAAGCAAATTACAGTGAGATGTTACTGGTACATCTTGTGGTTAATAAGCTTTAGATTACAGTTATATGCTACCTTCAAGAGCTTTCCAATCTTTATGTAAAAATGTCTCAGTCAATGTTCCCTCTAAGCAACACAGCTGCATAGCAACCAATCACTTAAGTGCCATGCAAGTCCTCAGTAATGGTGAGTAGTCTCAACAGTTGAAAGCCTTAATGACCCTGCATTTGATAGGCCTAAAGCACAAAATCCAACTGATAGCATTGCAAAGCAGCCATATGCTCCAGTAGGACTTATGGTCTGAAAATACCCTCCTCCTCTTAAAAAAACAAAATCTGGTAGTGCACATGCCTTGGTACTGTTGCACATGAAACAAATTTGGAGAAGCATTGATTTCAGTGTCTAACTTAAGAAGTTTCTAATTTTTGTGACTATGTTACTTCTGTTGAAACTTGTATAGCAATAAATGAAAATATGTGTATTAGCTAACAAGACATTTAGTACTGAGGTTGTTTGCACTTGTATGGCATGCTTCAGTAACCCTAATTTTTGCTGATTATGTTGGTTGTGCAAAAAAGTAACTCATTCATTCAGCTTTTAAATATGCAACTTGGAAAACAAAATGTATGTCCAACCCTAGAATACAATGCCTCAAACCTACATTAACTTGTTTTTATTTCATACTAAACAATAAATAGGTTAATAAAATCAAAATTCCATTAGTGCTTAGAGCAATCACCTTACTTAACAGACATTGAAAGTTTCCTAAAAGCTGTTGGTTTTTTACTACCAAAATTAAGTTATCCTGAACATTATAATATGCTCTTTCTTTTGGTAATGAAGATCTTTAACAGACAAGTGGGCATGAGTGAAAAAGTTACTTGAAATGCATGAAAAGATGGTAGGGGCACTAAAAATGTGTTTGATAAACTTATGTATGTCTCAGCATATCAAGGTGTTTGTTGTTTCATATAGCTATAGTTTAAATTACTGTCAAATTTTAAATAACTTTTAAACTAATTAGATTTGTGTGGTAACAATAAATGATTTTGTGTTCTGCATGCATTACGTTTAATTGCTCTAATGTTCTTTGGGGTTTTGGTATTGGTACATTAAATTTTAATTGTCGACTGAGTTTTTATGACCAACTACTGCTTTTTTTTTTGTTTCAAGATAATGTATTTCAGGCTCCATGATGATGAAGGATTCATCTTAGAGCCTGAAATGTAATCTCAAATCCAAGAAAAACTCAATCTGTATAATGGAACTCTGAAGCCATTTCAATAGACATTTTATGATAATGTTAAAACTAAATTCAGGGATAAAAATAATTTTATTTATTCAGTTTTAAGTATGTCTTGATACATCTGTCTGTTTATTGTAATTTTGAAGACATTACAAACAAACTACTTGAAACGTATTTTACCTTTCTTTTAATAAACAGGTGCATTCCTAGCAAAAATTTGTTTCCCCCTGAAAATCCAATGATTTGTCTTCACTCAAAACCTGCGAGTTATTATTTTGTAATTAAATGCTGCAGTGGTTTTGACTTCTGTAACCTTCATCTCTCTCCAACATTAACACCCACTATTTCAAAAGGTGAGTTACATATATTGGGCAAAGTGCTGTTTTTTTTGTAGACGATAAAAGTATGTTATACAGGAAGTGGAATTTTTGAAAATACTTTGTGTGAGAAGGAAAAAAAAATTTTTTTTTCATACTTTCATCCCCAAAAAAACTTGAACACAATTTTCAGGATTTTATTATTATGTAGCTGTAAACATATAAGCCATATATTTCACGTTTTGCTTCTAAGGTCTTTATATATATTTTATGATTTTGAACAATTATTCATTAAGTAGTTTGCATTTCTGCATGTAGAATACTCCATGCTTGAACTGTTACAGAAATTATAGTTTTTAATGCTGCTGCAGCCTAAAATTGTGTTTAATACGTGTATAATACAGTTGACAGTGTTGTAATTTTTAATTATGGTTTCTATTGTAGGCAAAAGCAATGTAATAGTATTGTTGCAATAAGTATGATTGTTAATGTGTGTGAAACTGAGGGTTTAAAGAAATATGTATCTTTATGTGTATAGTTTTGATTTTAGTCTGAGATAAATGTTTTTCGATGTGTTTGTGTGTATATGCTAGACTTCTGCAGTTCCAGATTTTGAGCAACTTGCATGACTCCTTAGAAATATACCTGGAGTGTTTTTCTAACAATAGATTGAATGGTGTGGGAAAAAAAACAAACCTGTGACTCTCTTAAGGTAGCCAAATGCTTTGATATCTAATTAGTGATCTGCATGAATGGATTAACGAGATTCCTACTGACCATATCTATTGTCTAGCAAAACCACAGCCAAGGGAACAGGCTTTTCAATATCTATTAAAAAAAAATTGTATATTTTTATTCAGAGTAAGATAACGTTACTTCTAATCCTTATGGTGAGTAGTACAAACTTTATATAATTTTGTAACAAAGATTTTCACTGTACACTGTTACTGACTACTGAAACCATAGAATAGTCATTCAACTAGTACACTGTATTTGTAATCTGTTAAAAGTCCATTTTCCAGTAGATTTGTGTATGGCTTCTGATTGTTTTTGTTTTTTAATTTCATAAGTGTAATTTAGTAACAAATGATTTAATTTGTCATGGTATACATAACAATACTAAATGACATGTAGTTTTTAAATGAGCTAATATTAAAAGGAAGCCACAAGTTTTTTTTAACCACTCATATGATCTGGTTCATAGGTGTAGGTGAGCAGCTTTTAATGTGTAGGTGTGAAAAATGAAATCTTATATCTGGAATTAGCATGAGAACTCAGTAGTTTGAGTGGATTTATGTTTTAATGCCTGACAACAATACATTTTTCCAACATTATTACATGTCTGTGCACTTCTAACACTTGAATTTTAAGTGTTTTTCTTATTTTGCTTTCACCTTTTATAGCTTTGTGTAAATTGGAAGATATGATTGAAGTGAAGTTAATTTCTGCCCAAATTTTATCTATTAGAAATCCCAGTATATTAAAGTATCTTCTTTATAAAGTGAAAATCTGTCAGTAAATGTTCTATTGCAAGAACTATATTGAAATATGAGACTTGAGATATAACATTAATTTATTTTACTTACCTGTAGAAATTGAACTGATCACTTTTTTTTGACTAGTGGTATCAGATATAACATTGTTTGCTCAGAATTTCTGTTTTAACTTTCAAATGTGATAAGTATTCTGCCATTAAAGCTGTGTCCAGTTGATTTTTTTAAAGGATTGCTTATGGGTAGTATTTGTATAATTGCTATTTACATTTAAAGAAATATAAATAAATTGTTTATTTAAATCAAGTTTATTTGACCACTTTTATACATTGGAGAGAATTCTGTTTGTTCAATATAATCCATTCCTTCTCCTTCCTGAAGCATTTACATATTTTTAATCTTTGTTCATGCTTATGTTACATTATACATATTTCTCCATTTACTTTGTAACTTCTTATTTTGCTAAACACTCATATTTTGTGCATGTTTTCTGCTGCTTTAGTGGCATCACTGAGCATGCATTTAGTGCTAAATGGACGAGATCTAAACATTGGTTAAAAAGACTATTTTCAGTTGATTCCTTGAAAACAAAAATGATTCTGTATTGCTTTTCCATTTGACACTAGATGATTTGTGAGTTTTAAAGTCTACTTATGCAGTGCATTGTTATTTGTATTGAATTATGATTATATAGCAACAGGAACTAAAAAATCACAAACAATACCGAGGTGTGATTAGAACGGGTATTTTGGACATTGGATAACTATTTAAGATATGTTTGCTTGGTGGTGGTTGCAGAATTTCAAATACCAAAAGCCAAGATGTGCAACATGTTTACATGTTATTTAAAAAAAAAAAAATTGCTACAAGTCAGTTTTATGCTTTAACAAAGGATTTTAAAAAAAAATTAAAAGGAAAACCATGTGTCAAAGTTAACATTCAATGATGTGGAATGCCTTTTTGTTTTTTTATAACTACTGAGTTTCTAAATTTATGGTAATCTGAAGGCATGAGGTTAGTGTTGTAATAATTTCTTATAACACAGTAAATATATTCTAAAACACTATGTGTTTGGTTCTTTTTGTTTCTGTTTGCATTAATCAAAATTTATAACAGGTATGACCAGGTGGCTAGCATGTGTGTAAGATGAGTTGGTGGTTAGGATTCAGAGATATTAATATCAGGATTTCAGTGAAAATGTTCTTTAGAAACTTGAATGCACAATCACATTAAGTGCCCTACATGAAATTCATTAATGTTTGCTGAGAAGTTTGGTTTAAAATATATATAAGCTGAAGACTACTCAGTGGACACCCCCATTCTTAACTGCTTATATGTTGATATGATCTTTGAGTTTTCCACCTTTTACTTATTAAGTGTATTTATAATTTTAGTGACTACTACATTAGTTGATATTTTTGGTTAAATTTTTAAATATTTAGATTCTACTCTCTTGAGGACAAGTCCTACCTTGTATGAAGCTGCTTTATACATCTTCAGTATTAGGTATTGCTTTAGTGCATCAGATACCATTCCCAGTGAAGTATGCCTAATGCCAGTTTGCTTAGTTATTCAAATATGGTAAAGCATGTTATAAAGCTGGTGTGGCATTACTTTTAAGTTCCAAGCATATTCAAGCAATCTTCTTTGTTATGGTAAGGGAATGTCTGCATTTTACTCCTTTTACTTTCATGAAATTGGCAAAAAAAAATATCGAAATGATGATAACCAAGCTCTAAATGATAATTAAAAGTAGTCACTTTTGATCATGCTTTAATCCTGTAGCCACTGATAACCTATACTGTTTGTTTGGCTGTGATTACTTTCCTTCTATCTCCAAATTGTTTAAATAAGATTCTCCCTGCAAAGTAGTCTCTTGACCCAGAGGTATTTAGTTTGCTGTATTCTTAGTGGAGTATTCCAGAGCTTAGATGCATCTACCACTTATCTGAATTTCTAGCTTTCGAGGTTTTGGTCTTCTATTCCTCATCTTTTGGTTGTAGAAGTAAATTTTCTCAGGACTGGGAGCATATCTTCCCGTTTGTTTTCTTCATGTGCACACAGTCATACAAGTAACTGTATGAAGTCTTCTTGGTAGTGCCTCTTTGGCCAGCTTATTGTAGTTTCTTTTTCATCTTATCACTCCTGGTATCTTCTCTATCTCTCTCACCTACAGACAACATCAATTGGGTGCACTTTATTCTTTTCTAATAACTCAGTCTTGATGTTTGGCTTTTAACTGGTCCTTTGCCAAATGAGCTGAATTTTTCTTGTGGGCAGCTTCATTAATTTTCCATTCTGTGCACCATTTCTCCACATCAATTTGCCAGTGTAAGTGGTATGTCTCTGCCATTGGTCTTCTCATCATGGTTTCACTTCAACTTGTCCCACTTTCAAGCACCTGATTCTTTCCTTACCTAGCATTTTGACAAAGGGCTGTTGGTATTTGTTGTTGTTAGTTATGGGTTTGTCAATCTCTTTTTGTTTCACAAAATTTTGCTGTGTCTTTGCTTCTCCAGTTCTCACCATTTTGTGTCATTCCTTCTCTCTTCAGTGTCCACAGGTTACTACTTTTCTTGATTGAAACCTCAGTGTCGTCCTCCATGTCCTCACACTTTGTCCCTTCCAGCCCATGTCTTCCTGTTCTATATATCATCACTCTTTGAAGACCTTTTCCATCTTCCTCCTCTTGATGTTTGAACATCAATATTCAGATTTGTTTGCTCTCAATGTCTCTTTCACTTTATATCACAAGTTTCAGTGTTATCCTCTACCCATATTAGTTTTTCCTGTCTATAACTTTAGTCACATGGGAGGGTTAATTTGTCTTTTTTCTTATTTTCCACCTTTTTTATCCTTCTGTACTGGATCACTTATTTTGTCCAGTATCTCTGCTATTAAATGGCTTGCTTTTGTACTGCTCCTTTCTGTGGTTACCATCCAATTTCTTTATTCATTAAAACCCTTCCCTGTCGTGTGATATTTCTTCTATTACTATTATGGGTTGCATTTACCAGCTAATTCATCTAGTTTGTTCTTTCCTTTTTCCTCCTGATTGTCATCTCTTCCAAGTCTTCTCACATCAAATCTGTCACCTAACCACATCTCTAACTGCCCAGTTCTGTCATTCTTGAGAGGATATAGTTCATTCTAGCATGTAGACCATTCCCCTAACATTTATCTGATAGTCTACATCATCTGGCTGTTTTCTGCTCTATGGTTTATGATTCTGTTGTCATTGTGGTTTCTCCATGAGTGAGTAGTTAATCATTTTGTAGTATCCATTTTTACAGTGGTCTTTCTAGCATATACAGATCCCTCGCAGTGTTGAGTGAACAGACGTACTTATTCTTAGACTCACACTGTATTTTTGTTCATTTAGAATTAAGCACAAAGCTGCACAATGGGCTATCTGTGCTCTGCCCACCATGAGTATCAAAACCTAGTATTTACCAGTGTGAGTCTGCAGATGTACCACTGTGCCAGTGGGGGACCTCACACAGTATGATCACTCAGGTCAATAATGCTCACTGTGGAGATGGAGTGTTCTGCAAGACTGCTTGTAGTTTCTTCATGGTGTTTTGCATCATAAATATATTTGAATGAGACCATACACTCATGGATTAACAGTAGTAAAGCAGAAGGGGATTGCTGCCCATCCATGTTGCTCCTTGGGTTAACTGTATCAAGAATGGTCTGATTTTTGAAATAAGGTTTTGAGGTTACTCATTGCACTGTCACTGGTGTTGTGTTCCTTAGGACTCTTCAATGCATTTTGTCCAACCTCACATTCTTTTAGTGAAGTGTAGGTTCTTTACATCTTTACTGGCTCCTAACTGCAGTGGTGGAGGACCATGGAGGCTTCCTTCTGAGTATATGATGGTGGTGTTTTGCTAGTGTCAATGGTATATAAATTTTTCTTCTACTGCATACTTGATGTTCTATTCTAGATGCTGCTCTGACATTGATTTTTTTTCTTTAAGTTGACCTGAATTTCTAAGTGCATAAATTTTGTGATCACTGCTTTTGATATGGGGAGCCCATCTAAATTCTTAATAGAAGTTATTTTTTTGCTTCTGTCATTATCTTTTTTTTTTTTAATTGTGATTCTGTGGTACTGGTTGATCATTCCAATTACCATTCTTTTATATTTGACCAGTACTTTTACTGTCAAAACAGTTACGGTAGCTGCCCTCTGTTATTACTCAGTGACCACAGTATTTGTTCTTGTCAAGATAGTGTGTGGTCAAGTTCTTTATTTCGTTTAACACGTCTATACTCTCAGCTGTAGTGATTGTATCATATTTGTTAAAATCCACTCATAATGGTTTCCTGTTCATACTCATCAGGTAATGATCCAGTTTAAACTTGATTGAGCCCCTAAAAGAAACATTACAGATATCTGAATTACAGCACTTTTTTTGTTTATTGGCCAAAAGCAGCTCTCTTTTTGAGATTTTACTTCCCATCATGATTGTATCTTAAAACAGGTTCCTCTTTGGGCTTTGATTAAGTCAGTGGCCTAACTGACTAAAAGAGACAGACACTTTATACTTGCAAAGGAATTAACTCCTACTGCCTATTTTTTAATCCCAGCTGTATAAAGACTGATTTGATTGGAATCAACTTTTATGAGCAGCAACAACATTTTAGTGTATTGAACACTCTTGTGGTGTTGTATTTCATTTCAATTTGCACTTTTTAATACTGTTATAAGAATAAGTAAAAGCATATATCATAAGAAAATATACAAGTTGTCATTGACAAATCTTTAAAATAATGACAGTTTTGCTTAAAGTTGTCACTAAAATGTACATATACTGTTTTTGCAAAATATGGAGTAAATTGTATTTTCAGATCGCAAGACAACCCAAAAAGAAAGTCTTGGTACATTTGAACTAGCTATAATCATCGGTGGACCAATATGTTTTGTCTGCATTGTTACAATGATAGTTCTTTCCATGTGGCAACAGAAACACAGACTTCAACAATACAGACAAGTGGAAGCAGAACTGGTATTGGAACAGCCAATATTAGGAAACTGTATTAGAAATATGATAGATATGACCACCTCAGGGTCTGGATCAGGTATTGTTGTGTTTATTGATTATAAGTATTTAGTTTTTGTTTGTTTTTTCAGTCAATGATTAGATTTTTATGAAGGTAACACAAAAGTAAAGCTTGAATGAAATTACTTGAATATTCTGAGATTTTCAATTAAATATGAGCTCATTTGTCTTTTATAAAACAATAAATATCAGAAAACAGTTTATCAAAATGTTCTTTGGTTATTTTCATGTATTTATTTGTTAGTTTAGTTAAAGGACTATTAATAGATTTTTAGATCTGATATTCATAATGCTTCAGCTGAAAACTAAAAATAGAGTTGATTTTAAAATTTAAATGTAAAAGACTTGTATAATATGTAAGTGTAAAGTCTATCCTTAAGAGTTTTCTTTTTACTTGGCTGTTTGTTTGTAATTTATTGGTCTCTTGCATTGCTGGTACCTTTCTCAGTACTACAAGCTGTCTCTCTCTCTCTGTCCTCTCCACTCTGTTCCATTTTTTTTTCTTCTGTGACCTCTTTACCTGACTCCTATGCCTGACTGAGACCTGTGTGGTTTTGCTTGCTCTTGTACATGTCCTGTTCAAGCCATTGACTTTTTACTTTTTATGGCATCTTTCTCTTCATTTATTTCATCCTCCTTGCCTGCAGTCACCATCATTCAGATGTCTGTGCTGTTGTACTTCTTGCATCCTCTTCCAGTGCATTTATATATTCCTCCATTCTGACTTGTATTTCCTTCCAAAGATTTCTACTGCTTAGGAAAGTAACTAACTGTACTTTTTCTCCTATCTCCAAGTATTGTTTGTTTGTTTGGGCTGTTTAGTGTTGATTAACACGGACTTAAAGTAACTAACTGTACTTTTTCTCCTATCTCCAAGTATTGTTTGTTTGTTTGGGCTGTTTAGTGTTGATTAACACAGACTTTTCCATTCTGGAATTCTTACTATCATCTATCCCTGAACTGGGATCTTTCTTCCAGCCCCTCAGTGTGGATTCCTGTATGTGGTGATGGGAGTTCCCAGGGAAGGTTCTTTTCAGTTTTTCTCCTCTGGGATCTAAAATTAACCCACATGTTTATCAGGCATGGCAACCTGTGAAGGGGAGGAGAGGATCCTGGTGGTTGAGGAGTCCAACCCTAATGCACCACTTTGGTCTTGAATTCCTGTAGATGGATGGCCTTGAGGTGGCCCCCCTTGGGTCAGTCAGCTGGTCCACTTGGGCTAGGGTCAAATAAGCACCAGTGTTGGATGTTCTCAGCAGGTGTTGTGGACATTGTATCTGATGCTGGTGTTTGGGTATAGTGTTCATGAAACCCTGGCATTGCTGCAGTGTCCTTGTTTGACACTGTAGTGCATCTACTTGTATGGCTCTATGGTGAGTGGGGTCTTTGGGCACCGAAATATTCCTTTTTTTTTTTTATTACGGATCCTTCAAATAAAAACTTAAATAAAATAGTGAAAAACAGTTCATAGGTAAATGACCATGTTGTGAAGATTCTGAGCAGCAATCTTCAACATCAGTAACACACGTACCTCATTTTTTTATGTTACATTCTCTTTCGTAAAAACCTTTAGGGCAAATGTCCCCTTTTTTATTCAAAAGGGACTAGAGGGACTTGCTGGCTCTCCAAAGTCAGTAAAGAAACTTCGATCTGGTGACATATTGGTGGAAAAATCCACATCTCAACACAGTGAACTCCTCTTGCTTTCACAGGCAATTGGGGATATACCTATTGAGGTTTTACCTCAATCTACTTTGAATTCGTAATGAAGAGTTATTGTTGAGAGGGATTTGAAGAACATCCCTAAGTCAGAGATTCTCTCTGATTTCTCCAATCAAGGAGTTTCAGCAGTCAGGCAGTATCTTTACTTGCAAAGATGAAATTACGATGCTGACCAATATCCTCATTCTGACATTTACATCACCACATCCACCTGCCACCATCTATGTAGGTTATCTTAATTGCAGGGTACGGCCATACACTCCAAACCCTGTCTGATGTTTCCAGTGTCAGCAGTTTGGTCTCTCAAAGATGTCATGTTGTGGTTTCTTGACGTATGCTCATTACAGTGGCAATGACCATGATGCCTATGAGTGTGAAATGGTTCTCACCTGTCCTACTCTTGTTCTTGCCCTAAATGGTTGGAAGAAAAAGAGGTGCAGCATTTAAAAACGATTCATAACATTACTTATTCTGAGGCTTGAAAGTTGCTATCCACCACTTCATCTCAGACATATACTGCCACACTTTTTTCCACTACTACAGTGAGAGTGCAGATAGATCTCTCTGTGCCTCCAAAAGAATCGTTTTCAAAACAAATGAAAAGTCGTTTGACCTCCATGGTTAAAAAATTTGATTAATCAACTTCAACTCCCATCTCTGTCCTTTACATTCCAACAAATCCCAAGATCCACTTCTTTTGGTTTTGGGTACAGGCATTTCCTTGGATGTATCTTCTTCTCCCACCTCAAGGTGCAAAACAATCATTCGTTCACATCCTCATTTGCTGGAATGCTCTTCCTGCCAAATCGACCCAGGGCAGAATCCTTGGAGGTTGATAGACCTCCCTTGAATAAAGACAGTAAAGAAAAAAGATGTCCTAAACAGAAGTGTTTTCCACCCAATTTGCCTACACATAAATAAAAATGGCTACCTTGATACAATGGAACTGTTAAGGTTTATATTCTAATCTGGATGACATCAAAACATTGATTGCTTCCTACCATTCTGTATGTCTTTCCTTACAGGAAACATTTTTAACACCTGCTGATACACTCACCTTTTGGTGGTTTCCTTTGTACAGAAGTGACAGACTGAGTGCATGGAGGAGTGTCACTGTTGGTTGATCAGCATGTGCCTACCCTGTCTTTGCTACTCGACACACCCTTGGAGGCTGCAAAAAATCTGTGTTTCCTTGGGTCATACCATCACTGTTTGTTCTCTCTACCTGTTACCTGGAAAGACCTATGATCAATCAGACCTTGATGCTTTCAATAAACAGTTGCCATCTTCTTTTTTAATCCTGGGGGACTTTAATGGACATTGTCCCTTCTGGAAAAGTGCTGATATTGATAGGAGGGTTTGCTTTGTGTAGAGCGTATGCTCTCTGATCTCAACCTTTCTCTTTTCAATACTGGTTTTTCTAATTTTCATGCACCTAGTCAGTCCTTTACTGCTATTGATCTCTGAATTTGCTCTTCTTCACTATTCTCCCATTTTTCATGGAGGCTTGACAATAATCCACGAGGCAGTGATCATTTTCCTATAATTTTGAGAGAGACTGGCCCTGGTGGAAGCTGGATCATGCAAACTGGTCCTCTTTCACTGCTCTTGCAGAACTTGATCCTGCCATTGTCTGTAAGCTATCAATAGATGACTGTGCAGCAGCAGTAACTGACTGTATTATATGAGCAGCTGCTCAATGTATTTCTAGAACCTTGACATGTTTTACACAATATCCTTGTCCATGGTGGAATCCTGCATGCCACACAGCATGAAGTCTCATAAATGGGTCTGGGACACTTTCTGTAGATATCCCACACCCTCGCACATGCTCAGTGGGTATGTCAAACATACCAAACATCATACTTTAATAAATAAGGATTTGTTTACGAATATATTGAGTATTTGTTTTGAATAGTCCATGTGCAAAGTGATTTTCATATTAAGATTAAAAATACTTCATCCCCAAAATCTCAAATCTCTAAAACCTCTCAAGTACATTTCAAATGTTTGTTTTCAGTAAAACATTATATATTTTATCTGTTATTTTTTACTCTGACTCTACATGGTCAATTTGACCAACTTCATAATCCCCCAAAAAAATTACCCTCTTCTTCTTTCTAAATTGACGTCAAACATAACGTGGAACTACATTTGTCTTACCCATTTATAACTAACTTTTATTGTTTTTTTTACCCTTTGAACTATGTCTAATTACTATTTGTGTCATTATAAGTTGTGAATTACTTGAGAAGCATGTGTGTATCATGTTACATTTTCAAATTTCATTACCCATGATTTACCTTGAGCTGCTTGTGAGTCTGCCTCATGAAATATTTGTATTATGTTACTGTTATTATTTTTTTTACCTAATATAAACCTTAAATAACCTAAAGAGATTATTATTACAGAAGTAGCTAAAATGTAAAATATGAAAGAATAAACATGAAAAACAAGAAATAAAATACTTACCCAAGTGTTTGTTTTTTTTGCTGAACAAGTAATGCACCAAACAACATAAAATAATAAAATGAAAAAAAAACATACAATTTCCTCTAACAATCAGAATACTTCTAGCTTTCTAACTGTTTGACAAGAGCTGTTACAAATTTGTTCAAGGTAGTAATTGTGATTACTATCAGAATGAAAGTAGCACTACAAGTGAAATTGATGATTATCTCTTCAGAACACAATATATCATTTGATAGATGAAAAGGAAAATCTTGACTTTTATTGATCATAGATAATGTATAATTAAATGTAAGAAAGAACTATTAACAAATCCTGAAAGAGATATGACAGATGGGTGTGGCAGGAGGAGTCTGATTTTCTATTTGTTTGCTCTGTAACCAAACAGAATTGAAGGCTATAATAATTATGATCTGTTTGAACAATGAAGATTTTATAGTAAATAATTTACTATTTAATTTAAATTTGTAGTTTCTGTGGCTGAGGGTAAAAATAGAAAAGATACTTAGAAAAAATGTCACACCAGGGGGAATTCAGGATTTAAAAAAGATATTGCCTTTTTGAGTTAATAACTTGTACATTATTACAATATGGATTAATAGCTAATATTTTCAGCTTTGCTAATTGGTATGACATGAAGGAAAAGAAGTTGATAAAATATTGAATATATATTATTAAAACATTGTGTCATGCACAGTGAAAGATACCTGTAGCAATAGGGTTAAACATGAATTTGGGTGGAAGTTACCTCATGGTTAGTGACATTTAAGTCTTATAGAAAGGCGTGCAAGGAAGATAATATTTCTGTGTGAAAAGGTATTTATTGGAGATATTTTTTCAGATTAGGAAAAAGTTAACTTTGGCCCATCTTAAAGCCACAACAAAATTGTAGATAAAGTTAAAGAATGTTGGTAAACAAAGTTATTTTTGTACTGCTGTTTAAAAACAATGTCTTTATACTGTTATAAACAGGTTTGCCATTGCTAGTGCAAAGAAGTATTGCTCGTCAAATACAGTTGGTCAAGATTATAGGTAAAGGGAGGTATGGTGAGGTTTGGCAAGGACGCTGGAATGGTGAGCCAGTAGCAGTAAAAATTTTCTCTTCTCGAGATGAAAGATCTTGGTTTCGAGAAGTTGAGATCTACCAAACAGTGATGCTTCGTCATGAGAATATTCTTGGATTTGTTGCTGCAGATAACAAGGGTAAGGTACTACCTTATAGACTTAAGGGCTCTTGTGATGCTAACATTTGAAAAATGTACTATGTAGTGAATTTATGTTTTTATATAAGGAATTTTGTTTGTTCATTTTAACAAGTAAAACAACCAAAAAGTCAATCACATATCTCAGCTAAAATCCAGGCTTGTATATAAAAGTGACTACAGCATGCTAGTCTATGTGATTTAAGAAAAGAGAAGCCAAAGTAATTGATAATGGATTACATGTGACAAGTCTGTAATTGAAGGAAGTTCAAATCTCTCTACTGAAAACGAATATGGCTAGTTGTAACAGTTTGATTAGATGTTCTTATTTGATATCCATTCTTTTTGAGGTCTTGTGGAATAATTTCTCTTGTTGTATAGCCTCATGACAAGAGGTATGAGGGAATAGGTTTATGGCATCAAAGCTAGACATTATGGCATTACTGTCTAAACTATGTATGTGTTGTAGAAAGTGTGAAGTTTGTTTAATTGTATAATTATTTTGGAAACATAAGATTCTAAAATCTAGTTAAATTATCTTCCAAAATTGTAGTTTAAAGAGTTATAAGAAGACACAATTGTGTGTAATATTATTTTGGGCTTTTTTTTTTTTCATGGATTTTTGTAGTTTTGGTGAAGTTTTGGTTTCCCAGGATGGTTTGTATGCAAATACTTTATAGTTAAAAGATAAGAATTTTTTTGAGTAGCTCGCTAAGGTTGTGGTATGTTAGGTTAAGGTCAGTATTTGAGTAAATGTAGATATGTCATCTGATATATTTACCGTTAAGGAATCATACAGTTTGGTTGCTGAAGTCATGATTAACGATTCCTTTATTGGTTCTTTGAATGACTATAGTGGACCTGCTTTTAGTGTTAAAATTGCCAATTAAATTATTTCAACCATGTATGCTCCTGTCCTTTCCACTCTGTTTCACCCCTTTGATTTTCTCTGACCTTCTCACCTAGTTCTCATTAGCTAAATGGTAAATATATTGAATGATATGTTTAAGTTTACTTAAGGTCAGTATTTGATTGAGTAAACATACAACAAAAATTAGGCAAACTAATCAAAATATTGGAAGAAAAAAAATCTTTAAACTTTAGAATGTTTTACATTCAAAACAGTCTAGAACATCAAAGAATTTATAGTTTACCAGAAGTCTGTAAAACCTTACATCCAATTTAGTATCTTATGTTTTCAAAATAAACACCCAATTGAAAAACACCCCGCACATTTTACAAGTACATATACAGCAATACCGTTATGTCTAGCTTTGTCATAAACCTATTCCTTCAAACCAACTGCCATGAGGCTGTATAACTCATTTCACACAAACCTTTAATTCAGTAGTTACAAGTAGCCACTTTTATTCGCTTTCAATAAAGAGATTCATACTTCCTTCAGTTACACAGACTTCATTTTGGGAATCCATTATTAGGTGGTATGGCTACTTTTTTTATATCACATAGAACAGCATGCCATAGTCACTTCTGTATATAAGCCTGCATGTTGACTTGGACATGTAGATGACATTTTTTGTTGCTTTACTTGTTAAAATGAACAAACAAAGTTCCTTATATAAAAACATACAATCCACAGAGGAAAATGAAAACAATGATACATTTTTTTTAATGTTAGCCTCTCATGAATCAACCCACCTCGGCTTTACAACAAAAATTCATAGAACACGTACAGTAGAAGATACGTAAGCTGATTTTCTAATCATGAAATTCATCAGAGGCTGACCATTCTAAAAAGCCTCTTAAATTTAGCATACACTATAAGTACCATTGATGTAGAAGTGGTGCATTTAATGCTTTACTAACAATAACCAGTTCCCTACTAGTTGTAAAATCTCTTAATAAATTTAAAAAAACACAGACAAGAGTCATTTAACAAACAAACTTAAAAAACCCACAAAACAAAGGAAACCTAATCACTCATTAATGTTTTGTACATAGAAAATATTAGTGCATCTCTATCATAAATTCCAAAAAAATCAACACATAAATATAACCATAACACAACAACTAGATTTGTTTTCACCCCCTGGAATAGAAATTAAATATGTTAAGGTAATTACATAATTAACTCATTCCATCAGAAAACAATTAGAAAATAGTGTAACAGTTGACCAGCTTTTCACATAGGTGAAAGAGGATGCAACTTGATCACGTTAAAAACACAACAAAAAAATACTCTTCTTAAGTCCTTAAGCAAATGAATAAAAATAGACATTTTACCTGAACAGAACATTGTAATGCTAAAACATAAGCCTGATATTAACAAAATTGTTTTAGTAGTATAATCAAAGAATCTCACAAGTAACAAATATCCAGACAGCACAATTCTGTTTTTGATTGTTATGTTCCCAAACTTCTCTAGTCTTATGCATATTGTATTTGTTTTTCTACATATATTTATTTATTTATTCACTTTTGTTTTTCTGTTTAACCACAAATAAATCTGTCAGTTTTTGTGGATTGATATCTACATGCATAACTAACCACTGTCATTTCTAGAATTCAGATATTCTGATTCTGATTGGTGACTGCTGATTTACATACTAATTTGTTCTTTAACATTAAAAGTTTTGTAGTTGAGAATGTTCACTCCAGTGACTGACACATTGTATCTGTTCTAAGTACAAATCTTACTTTACTGCAAGAGATGTAATTTGAAATAAAATATACTTAATGGTAAGTAAACTCAAGGTAAAACAGTTTATTAGCGTTAAATTATGTTATGCACGATTATGTAGCAGATCCAATTCCATGCAATATGTATGAAGTCTGTACCTTTCATGTTGGTTACTTGTTTTCCTCAGTAACTGTTTCACTCCATGTTATTATCCTTGCTTTTGCAGGTGTGTAAGGCTAAAGCCAAGATATCAACAGCAGTTTGTTTCATGTTTCATTTGCTTTGTTTTAGTGAAACAAGAGTGGCTGTTCATTTTTTCAAAAAATGTTGCATATAATTTGCCGTTATCACAGGCTATATTGTAGATAGTATATACCTGTCATGCCTCAATTGTGCAAGACTTAACATTTGTTAAGACAACATACAAAAGATTAAGGTGTTAACATTTCTTATTACTTATTTTAATTTTTCCCAAAGTCTTATGTGAAAGAGAACAATGCACTGATGTTTAGGATTTTGTGAAATTTAAATTTGTTGAAAAATTTTTTTTTGGGAGAGATGAGAGTTGTTTTGAGAGAAAATTAATTCTAGATATTACTCTGATTCTGAAAGAAAAAGTTTTGAAAAGTAATTACGAAGTTTCAGAAATGTGCACTTACATTTATCACCAGTTTTTGATGCTTCACATAAATACAGTAAACATGAAATTATCATCTAAAGAATTGTATGCATTACATGAAAAAATATATAGTGGCAGTACAACATTGTAGGGTCTCAAAAGCAAAATGGAGTATTTAACTAAATTTTATTTGGTAATAAATAAGAGGCGAAGGTTTAAATGTGTAATTGGAATAATAAAGGTTGAAAACAACAAGGGTTGTAATTTTATGAGTATACTGTATTTGAATTTTCCTTTCCAGACAATGGAACATGGACACAGTTATGGTTAATCACTGACTATCATGAGAATGGATCTCTCTTTGATTACTTAAGTAGATGTTCAGTAGATTTAAGCAGCATGTACAAAATGGCTTACTCTATAGCCAGTGGTCTGTCTCATCTACATATGGAAATTGTAGGAACCCAAGGTATGTGTAGTTAGTTACATCATTAAGATTAGGTACTCCAGCATTGTTTTTTTTATGGAGGGGATTACAGATTTTGACAGATATCAATATTTCTTAACTCTGTCAACCCAGACTTTGTCAGTTTAACTGACCATGTGATCTCGTAGTATTTTTAAAGTCTATAGATTTGGTGCTACTAATGTTTAATATAGTGTACATATCTTTGGGAAACTTGTCATTCTTTCAGTAAAGATTGTATGTCTTTCACTTACAAAAAATCATATATTTTAGGGAAGTATTTTTAATAAACCATAAATGATTTTTCCTTGAATATCCCAAGTTTCTGTTTGGGATAGTCCATGTTCAAAGTGATTTTTCATATTACGATTAAAAATAATTTTCTTCATCTTAGAAATCTGAAATTTCATTTGTATAATCTCTAAAACCTTCTAAATTTCAACTGATTTTATCAGTAAAACTTTATATTTTATCTGTTATTTTTTCTACTCTGACTCTACATGGTCAAATTGACCCACCTCATAACCACTGAAAAAAATCTAAATTACTCTTTTTCTTTCAATAATGATTTTAAATGTACCATGAAACTATGTTCAGTTATTTTAAGTAGCTTTAAACTTGTAACAGTATTCATATATTTATAATTAGGTTTTATTGTTTTTGAATTGTGTCAAGCTACTGTTTGCATCATTATAAGATGTAAATCACTTGGGGAACATGCAACTCGTATTGTGCTATTTAAGAAGCTTACACATGAGCTGCTCCAACCCTCTTTAATGAGTTACTCGTGAAATATTTGTGTTATATTACACTAAGTTTGAAGAGAAAAATAGGTCTTTTCCATTTACTTTAGGCATAAGCAAGTGGGAAATAACACTTTCTGCCCAGGAACAAGAAAAAGTGAAAATTTTGTCAGTGTTATTACTGTTACTACTTATTTTACCTCAAACAACTTAAAGTGATTCCTATATTTACATTTTAATTGCTTTTATAAAAGTAAAGAATAGACATTAAAAAAAAGAAATAAATATTTATCCAAGTATTCATTTTGTTGTTGTGGAGGGGGGTATAAAATAGATAAAATACCCAGAGAAAATGTGTCACACTGTGGGAATACAGGATGTTTTTAAATATTGCTTTATAGAATTAAAAACTTAAAACTTGTATGCTGCTAATATATGTGAATTATTAGCCAAGATTTTATGCTGTATTAATTGGTATAACACAAACAAAGAGTAGTTAATAAAATAATTATATCCAATTGTTTCTGTAATGCTTGTTAGATAGAATCTTTATTTTACTGAACCGCTCAAATTGCAATCTAGATAAAATCTTGCTTATGAAGAGTTAATTATGGTGTAAGAGATATGAAAGTTGTTCCTTCTTGTATATCAAAATTATCTGTTATTTGTATGATAATGAAAGCATCAACCATTACATGTTTAGCAACATAACTGCTGGAAAATAAGATATATATTTGTGTGGTACTAATGTGTTAACAGTTTATAAGATTTTTATTTTATATGCATAACTGAAAGTGAGTTTGGTGTAAACTGTAGGTAAGCCTGCAATTGCCCATCGAGATTTGAAGAGTAAAAACATCTTGGTCAAATCGAATGGAACATGTGCCATAGCAGATTTGGGTCTGGCTGTTCGTTATGATTCAGCCACAAATTCTGTAGACATCCCTCCCAATCCGAGAGTGGGCACAAAGAGATACCTAGCACCTGAAGTTCTAGACGAAACAATGAACATCAATCATTTTGATTCTTTCAAGCGGGCAGATATTTACGCATTTGGCCTTGTCTTGTGGGAAATAGCTTGGCGCTGTAATGTTGGTGGTAAGTTAATTATAACTAATTTTATATGCACTTAACTCTTAAAGCTTCAACGTCTTTGTTTTCTGTTGACTTTTACTGTGCATCACAAGTTTTCAACCATTTTATCGCTTTTAATTATATGAAACCTGGTACCCTCTATCTAAACATATAGAATACAGTAAGAATGCTGCTATTTGTCAGGGAAAACACCATGTGCATTCCACATTGCATTTTGTACAATTGTTACTTTGTTGACTGAAATGTACATCTATCACATTAGATATAATTGTGTAACTAATAATGTACTTATTTTCAGTAATTATGATCTTACACTTAGAAGTGCTGGATAAGTAGCAGAGTGTGCAGTGAAACCTCATTAGTACAGACATTAATAATAAAAAAATCCTGACAATGATAAATGTAATCACTAAGCCTTATTTACGTTTTGATTCCAAAAATTATAACAATGATAAATGTAATCATTAATAAGCCTTATTTACGGTGAAAACTTTGATTCCAATCACAATGTGGTAGTAGTTCCATGATAAGATAATAACAAAGTTTATGCAGACATTGAGAGGTCTTCAGAATAATTTATGCTACAGGCAGGTTAATTCTCAGTGCTCCAAACTCAAGACATGTAGAAATACCAGTATAATTAAAATGTGAAGTTTGTTTATACAAGTAAAGAATACAAGTATTGTACATTTTGTATTTTATAAGTAAAACAAAGGTTTGAATGAAATGATTATGTGAAGATGTTAACTCAGTCTACCATGCTGATTATGCAATTTATATAATTATTGATAACATGTAAAATAATAAATTACTAAGTTCATTATACATACAGTTCCCCCTTGTTTACTACATACATGCTCACCCTAACTATCATTTGTATTTATTAATTAATGATTATGCAATTAAGAGTTATCTGTTTTATTCTTTGATAGATTGTTTAGGCAGAGTATTCATGATGAAACTTTGTAGAATGGACGGTAACTGCCTGTTGTGGAGAAAAGTATAGAGAACAACGTTTCAAAAGTCTTCTGTCAATGTGTGTTGGTGTTGTCGGTCTTTTATGGTGTCCTGGTGGATTGTAGAGAGCATGTTATGATTGGTTGGATTATCACTGTTTCAAATTGGAGGAGAGATTTCTTGTAGATTCAACCAATAGCAGTCACAGATTACTCACCTCTAATCCAGAATATCTGTTTAGTGAAGGTTTAATTGGTTTAATATAAAATGATTCTTTGATTTTCTTGTCTTCCAGAATTTGTCTGTCAATGATTTTATTTTTCTCCCAGTTTATTCTATGTCCAGTTGACATGGCATGCTCTGCAATGGCTAAATTTTGTGTTTTCATGAGTCTTGTACTATCTTTATGTTCCTTTATTCTTGTTGTGAGTTTTCTTCCCGATTCTCCAATATATGTATCATTGCAGGAACACGGAATTTCATAGATGACATTTTTGAGATTCTCTTTGGAAGGTTGCTCTTTGTTGTTTTTTTTGTCAGAATGGACCTTAAGGTATTGTATGATTTCTACTGGACTTCTACTTTGCATTTCTTGGATATGTGTTTGAGTTTTTACTGAAACGTTGCAGGTATGGTAGGTAAATGGTGATGATGGTTGTGAATTTTCTGATCCTTTCTTTCTGTTGTGGTTTTCTTAGAGGAGTTTTTAATGAAGGAGGAGGTGTAACCATTCTGTATAAAACTCTTTTATGATCTTTTGTTGTTCTGCTTTGATGGAGTCCACTATGGAAATAGAGTAAAAAAACAGTCTCGTTTCTTGACATACTCATCAGCAAACAAGCAAGACAAATAACCACAACTGTATACAGAAAACCCACCTACACAGACAGATACCCGCACTTCCAGTCCTGTTATTCAACCTCAATAAAATGTGGTATAATTCAATGCCAAAACAAGAGAATGGAAAACATTTGCAATAAGACAGCCATCGAAGCAAAATGCCAAAAGATTATAGAGAGTTCTAAATAGAAAGGTTACACCTCTTCTTTCATCAAAAACTCCCTGAAGACCATGACAGAAAGAAAAGATCAGAAAGTCACCACCACTACCACCATTTACCTACCATACCTTCAACATTTCAGTGAAAAACTCAAACACATAGCCAAAAATTCAACACAGAAGTCCAGAGAAAATTCTACAGTATCTTAAGGTCTGTTCAGGTTAAAAACAAACAGCGACCTTCCAAAGAGAATCTCAAAAATGTCATCTATGAAATTCCGTGTTCCTGCAATGATACATACATTGAAGAAATGGGAAGAAAACTTGCAACAAGAATAAAAAAACATATAGTTCAAGACTCATGAAAACACAAAGTTTAGCCATTGCAGAGCATGCCACATCAACTGGACACCCAATAAACTGGGAGAAAACTGGAATCATTTTATATTAACACTATTAAACCTTCACTAAACAGAGATTCTGGATTAGAGGTGAGTAACCTGTGGCTGCTACTGGTTGAATCTACAGGAAATATCTCCTCCAATCAGAAATAGTGATAATCTAACCAATCATAACACGATCTCAACAATCTACCAGGATACAGTAAAAGACCAACAACCCCAACACACACACATGGACAGACAGACAGACCTGAAGACGCAAGGCGGAAGACTTTCGAAACGTTGTCCTCTACCCATGTGTCTTCACAAGATGCAGTTGCAGTCTATTCTACAAAGTTTCATCAGTTATCTATTGTATTCAACATGACGTATGATATGGATGACTGGATTTTCAAATTGTCAGTGTAATTAAAAATTACTACATCTAATAAAATTTACCAAACAGTTTGTATTCATCCTAAGCCTAAATTGACACTCGTATACTCAAGGATGTCTTCTATGATACCTTCAGTGATAAGCATTTATTTTTAAGATGTTCTTACCATAACAAACAACTTGCCAAAACACAGTTAGAAGCTACAGATTAATGTAGAAGGCTGCATGTAATAATAGGCCAGTGGGAACTGAGATAACGTGACCAATAATCTAGTAAAAAATTCAATTAATATTTAAGTAATCCAGTGAATCTGTCTCTATAATTCCTTCAAAAAGCAGTTCACATTTGTCATATCTTTGTTATATGGATATTGCCACATAAGTGACAAGTTCTAAGTGATCTTTGACAAAAATATTTTCATGATAAATGAGAACTAGACTGTAAGTAAAAATTATGAAAAAGGTACTTGTGATTTCACTGTTCAGATGCATGAAAAAACATTTTCTCACTTCATACATAAATTTCTCTTAAATATGTTTGTCACAGTTTTCTTTTTTGAGGAACAAAATTTCTTGTTACCGTTTTTTTTTCATTTGTGATACATTATGAACAAAGTGCATTTAAAAGTAAAATAATAAATATATCATTTGACCTGTACACTCTGTAATAGGCTTTTATGAAGAGTATCAGCTACCCTACAGCGATATGGTACCTTCAGACCCAACTATTGAAGAAATGCGAAAAGTTGTGTGTGTAGATAAGCAAAGACCTCCTTTGCCCAACAGATGGCAGTCTTGTGAGGTATGAAATGTGAAAAATTTCAAAAGACTTTCTGAATTACATATTACATTATTTAAAATCTTGAAGTTCTTTCAAGTATAGTATAATGTAGAAAATATATACTTACCAGATTTTTACGTAAAAAATGGATATTAACCATTTTTATTCCACTAATTCTTTCTCTAATGATGTTTCTTTTAGAGGTATGATCTGCAGCAGCTAGAAAGTAAAATCCATTAATGACCTTGGACTTTATTTAAATCTTTCTCTGATAGAGCCCCTCAGTGTGGATTAATGTATGTGGTGAGGGGATCTCCCAGGGTAAGTTCTGTTCTTTCTGTTTACCTCCTCTTGGATCTAAACATCCACTCGTGTTTGCCATGTGTGGCAACGTGAAAGGGAGGAGAGGATCCTGGTGGTTGAGGGGTCCAACCCAAATACACCACTTTGGCCTTGAATTTTTGTAGATGGGTGGCCTTGGGGTTGACCCCCTTTGGGTCAGTCAGCTGGTCCACTTGGGCTAGGGTCAACCAAGTACTAGTGTTGGATGTTCACAACAGGTGTTGTGGACATTGTATCTGATGCTTGTGTTTGGGTATAGTACTCATGAAAACCCTGGCATTGCTGCAGTGTCCTTGTTTGCCATTGTAGTGTGTCCCTTCGTAAAGCTTAATGGTTTTGGTGGGGTCAGTGGGCACCGAAATATTCCTTTTTTGTTATGGATCCTCCAAATAAAAGAGTAAAAAAACAGTCCATAGGTAAATGATCACATCTTGAAGATTCTGAGCAGCAATCTTCAACATCTGTAACACCGGTTGTAACACCTCATTTTCTTTTCCTACATTCTTTTCATACAAACCTTCAGGGCAAATGTCTCCTTTTTACATTCAGAAGGGACCATAGGGACTTGCTGGCTCTCAGTAAAGAAGCTTCAATCTGGTGACATAATGGTGGAAACATCCACATCTCAACACAGTGAACTCCTCTTACATTCAAAGTCAGTTGGGGATATACCTGTTGACGTTACACCTCATGCTACTTTGAATTCATCATGAAGGGTTATTGTTGAGAGGGATTTAAAGAATATTCCTGAAACAGAGATTCTTGCTGGTTTCTCCACCCATAGGAGTTTTTGCAGTGAGGCATATCTCCACTCTCAAAGATGGAATTACAATGCTGACCAATATCCTCTTTCTGACATTTTCATCACCACGTCCACCTGCCACCATCAGGGCATGTTATCTTAATAGCAGGGTATGGCCATACATTCTAAATCCAGTGTCAGCAGTTCGGTCACTCAAAGACGTCATGTCGTGGTTCCTTGATATGTGTTCGTTGTGGTGGCAAGGACCACGACGTCTATGAGTGTGAAACGGACTTTCATTGTGTCAATTGCAGTGGCTCTCACCCCATCCTACTTTCATTCTTGCCCTAAATGGGGGACTTTAATGGGCATCATCCCCTCTGGGGAAGTGCTGATATTGATAGGATGAGTTGCTCTGTAGAGCATATGCTCTCATAACACAAACTTTCTTTTTTCAATACTGGTTCTTCTTATTTCCATGCACCTAGTCAGGTCTTTACTGCCATTAATCTTTCAATTTGCTCACCTTCACTGTTCTCCCAGTTTTCATGGAGGTTTGACAATAATCCATAATGCAGTAATCATTTCCCCATGAGTTTGACAGACACTGGCCGTGGTTGATGCAACCCAACCCATATGGCCTGGTGGAAGCTGGATCATGCAAACTGGCTATCTTTCACTGCTCTCACAGAACTTGATCCTGCCATTGTTTGTAAGCCATCAATAGACAATTGTGTGGCAGCAGTATCTGACTGTATTATCCAAGCAGCTGCTCAGTGTATTTCTAAAACCTTGACATGTTTTCCACGATATCTTTGTCCATGATGGAATTTGCCTGCCACATGGCATGGAAGGTTTAGAAACGGGACTGGAATACTTTCTGTAGATATCCCACACACTTGAACCGCATCTCTTTCCAGCAGGCCCGTGGACATGCTCGGTGGGTAAGACGTCAAAGTAAGAAGGAATCTTGGATTAAGTTCATGATCGATATATCTTCTGCCAACAGTTCCAAAATCTAATGGGACAAGATTAGAAAGGTCAGAGGACAATATAATTCTGTTCGTCTCTCGATCTTGCTTACTGATGGCCAAGAAGTAGCTGATACCCGGAGCATCACTGATACTCTAGGTGAAAGCTTTTGCCAGGTATCTAGCACATCTGCTTCTTCCTCCACCTTCTTAGCCATCAAGACTCGGGCAGAGCAATCACCTCTTTATTTTCAAACTTATTGTTTCTATGACTATAATTGTCCCTTTACACTGGTGGAACTCAAACTGGCCATTCATCGGTCTGGCAGTGCATCGGCTGGACCTGATGATGTACACTCTGAAATGCTGTGCCATCTATCTTTTGCTTCTCTTGCTATTCTTCTGATTGTTTTCAACTGGATCTGGTAGGAGAATGTTCTTCCTGATTCTTGATGCTAGGCTATTGCCCTACCTTTCTCTAAACCTGGGAAGGATTCCAAGATTCCTGCAAACTACCGTCCAATTGCTTTGACGAGCTGTCTCAGTTAGATTTTAGAGAGGATAGTTAATGCTCATCTTGTTTGGTGCCTCAAATCAAACAACTTCCTCTCCTTCACCCAGTGTGGGTTCTGACGACAGAATTCTACCATGGACCACCTGATTAGAGTTGAAACATCAATCAGAGACACCTTTCTCAAACGACAACATCTTGTATCAATATTCTTTGACATTGAGAAGGGTTATGCTACAACTTGGAGGTATGGCATTTTGCAAGACCTCCATATATATGAATTACGTGGCCATTTATCCATTTTTATTAATTTTTTAATGGACAGTTTTTGTGGGTTCAATACTTTCCTGTTTTTTTCTACAGGAACTTGGAGTCCCTCAGGGATGTTTTAACTTTCACACCTTTCAGTAGAAAGATTAATGCTGTCACTGAACACCCTCTCACTGTTGTAAATAAGCTGTATTTCATCGACTTTCAAATCTGATCTCGGTTTGAACATGAGGTATATTGAGTGGCAGCTACAGACTGCCCTTAATCATTTACTGAAGTGGATTACAGCAAACAGTTTTAACTTCTCTCTCAAAAACCGTTTGCATGCACTTTTACTGCCAACAGGGTATTTACCCTGATCCCAAACTCCATATTGGTGAAGTTGTGCTGCCCCAAGAACTTTGTCCATAAGCTTACCTGTATACCACACATCAAGCAGCTACAGGTCAAATGTGCAAGAGCACTGAACATCCTCCATGTCCTCTCTTCCACCACTTGGGGAGTGGATCGATGTTCTATGATATAGGTGCATTGTGCTCTTATTTGATCGAAACTAGACTATGGATCACTGGTCTGTGGTTTTGCCAGAACCTCAGCTTTAAACATGCTACCCCATTCATCATCAAGGACTTTGGCTAAGCACTGGGGCTTTCTGCACTTCCCCAGTTCAGAACGTATACAAAGTCTCATGAACTGACTTTACTATATCTTTTGAAACTTCATTTCTTACCAAAGCATCCCACCTGGGGTTGTGTTTTTTATACTTTTTCAGAATAGACAATCTGCCATTGCTACTTTTGGCCTTGATATCGAGGTCCATTTGGATGAATTGGGTCTGTCTTTGGATAACATTGCTGTATCCACTGGTAAGCCTATCCCACCATGACTTCTTACAGTTCCCAGTTGTGACATATCTTCAAGTCATCTGAGAAAAGCAGATATTTCTGATTGCAAATACTGTCTGTCATTTGCTGAATATCTTTTTAACCATCCTTCCATTCCTATTTATACAGATAGTTTGAAATCAGGTGACTGAGTGGGTTCTGCCATGATTTGTTGTGGTTCGGTGGTTGTGCACAGAAACCCCTGTTCAGCTTCTTTGTTCACAGCTGAACAGTATGCCATTTTTCTTGCCCTGGATCACATAGAAGCTAAGCAGTACTCAAAGTGCACTATTTATACTGACTCGCTTAGTTCTCCACTGGTCCTGGAATTGCTACATGTTAGTTCACACACTGTTCTCACTGATATTCAAAACCAATTGGCCCATTTCTCTTTAACATCTACTTCTATCCAGTTTTTTTGGATACCAGGCCACGTTGGTATTCGTGGGAACGAGCTTTCTGACACTGCAGGTAAATCTATTTGGTGTGTTCTTATCACTGCTGTGCCTGTTCCATATATGGAGTATAGTCCTGTATTCAAGGCTCAGCTCCATGCTAGCTGGCAGTCGAATTGTAGTGAGCAATGTGAAAACAAGCTTTTCCAAAACAACCCTATATTGGACTTTGGCTTTCTTGCTTTCATAAGGATCGGAATAGAGGAAGTTGTATTAAGTAGACTACACATTGGTCACAGTTTTTTTAACTCATTGTTTTCTTTTATCTGGAACTGATGCACCAGTGTGTAGTCTGTGTAACACTGAGATCACAATAAGCCACATTCTACTTTCTTGCAGTCATTATGACTATCAACAACAGCACCATTTTAAACATCGTCTGTCTCAAGGTTTGTCACCTTAGACAGTGTTATTGGTGATGGTGACACTGTCCACCTTGGAATGTTTTTAGTTTTATAAAGGCCATTAATCTTTTTAATGCTACTTAAGTTTTTTAATTTTTACATTTGACATTTTTTAATGTGATTCCCTTTTAAGAATCACAGTCCATCTAGTTCAGTTTGAAATTAGAAAATGGTCGTAAAGTCAAAATACTCGAAAACCAGGACTGGCAAGACCAACTTCTGGTGACTGGTGGTTTTTGTACTTACCAGTTAGTCGTCTTGGTGAGTTATGATAATTACAGTTGTGCTACAGATAGTGCTTTACAACTTATATTGTTGTAGTTTTTCTCTTAATGTTGTAGACTAGATGTAAACATTGGTTTTATGCTTTTCTTTTTAAAGTTTGTTTTACCTTAATTTCCCTTTATAAATTTTACAAAATTTAATTTTAACTTTTTTACTGGAAGTTTGGTGTAGATAGAATAGCTGTTTTGTGCCATAAAATGCCAAATCAACCAATAAACCAACTCTTATAGAGATTCTGTTTTGAGCATATACAAATTATTGTTTAATAAGAAATTTAAACATGGTTTCAGTAAATTAAAATCAATCAACTTTATTTCTTAGAAGCCTTTATAATAATATCCAAAAATCTTAAAAACTGCTTTTTTTTTTGTTTATACATTGACATGTATATTGTCAAATTATTTGTGCATCAAATTCTACAGTACAGAATATTCATTTAAATTCACAGGTAACTATTAACCTGTACTAGGTATTTATTTAGTCTAATACTGTATGATAATGTGTAATGAAGAATTGAACAATACTGATTGCAAATTTATTTTGGTGTATACTGTTGCCTTTGGGTTAAAGCATTTGTTTGTGATGTATAGATAGTCATTGGAACATTAACTTGCATTTCATTAACATTAAAAGGTGTCTGAAATATTTTATAACAAAAATGTATTGGTAATTCGTTATCACTTAAAAGTTACTGAATATGTAATTTTTAGCAAAGTTTTCCTTCATTATTTAAATGTTAATTCATTTTATTTCATTTATGTAGGCCCTTCGAGTAATGTCTCGTGTTATTAAAGAATGTTGGTACCACAATTCTGCTGCCCGACTTACAGCTCTGCGTATTAAGAAGACCATTGCCAACTATGGAGCACATGGTGACCTTAAGTTGTGACTGTATATGAGCAGAGAAAGAAAAGTGGTGGAGGGTTATATTTAATAGAACATTTTACAGTATGAAGCTTGTGCATCAGTTGGATAGTATGATAAGAGGGTAGCATTATGGTATATTGCATGCTACACTTTTAATATGTTGTGTTGAAACAATGGTTTGCATTGTTGAATGTGAGCTATCCAATTAGTAAAACTTTCTACCAGCAGTAGAATAAGCTACTTGTAAAGAACCAGAATTCAAAACTGACCTATAGGTATCCAGAAATGATGCTCCTTGGGTGGCAATTTAATTCCATCTTACAGCATGGAACATCCTCTGTCGTACAAAACAATTTATTACTCAGGCACTCCTAGACATCGGTACCTCAGCCATCTTCCAACTAAATTTCTGTTGTTTGTTTTACAGATTTACAATGTTTGTTTACAGGTTTTACTTCTTTGTTGGATAGTACTGGTGATTCTGAGGGTATATCACCCATGTTGTGTTAGGTTTTTTGTGCCCTATATACATAGAGAGACTAGAATAATCTTGTTTGTCTCTCAGTTAATTTATTTTGATTCAAGCAGCTCCTTTCTTGGTGCTAAGACTCTTATGTGGACTTTAGGGAAATTTTAAACATTGTTAAAACTCATGGAAACAACTGTTGACAATAATTGATTTTTCCTTTTTCTGAGAACTTAATTTTTTACTTTATGTACAATTACTTAGTACTGATATAAAGATTTAAAAATTTATTTGAAAATTGAAAGCTCTGTATGTTTAATATCTGGTTAATGTAAATTTATTTTTGTACATCTTTATTGTAATTTTTTTGTAAAAGCAACCAATTAACATTATGCTTTTGTGGTCAGTAGCTGTGTAATTATTCTACTCATTTGTAGATACTTATGGCAACAGTTTAATGTTTCTTATCATAAGTTTTTATCTCAACTTCAAATTATGGTAGCATAAAGTATGAATAAGTGAATAAAACTTAAAAACAACAAGGGGAAATATATCCACTAATTACATATTTTTCAAATATCTTAGGAAAACTAAAATTAGGCTTCTTTAACTACTGTAGTAGGCCAAAATTGTTTTTAAGCAGTATATAAGAATACAAACACAAAGTGAAGTGTATGTTAAAATTTGATTAACTTTTCAAACACTGGGCAGATATTGAGTGGATTAGTTAATACAGTCAAGTTACTTTATGCCAGTCATAACAAGAAGGTGAGAATTAAGTCAGAGTAACATCACTGTGAAAATAGATAACATTTTCCATTGTCTAATTATCATCACTGCAATAGTCAGATAAATATCTAAATTACACATAATTAAAACATATTCTGAAAGGTCTAAAATATAGTGCTTGTGATTTAATGAAACTGCTAAAAACAAATGGCAGAAAGTGCTTCTGAGTCAGTTATCTGAAAACAAATATTTGACACTTTATACACTGTCTTAAAGTATTTTATAAAGGTTTGAACTGATCTGTTGTCATGTGCTTGAAATGTAATTGTTGGTGTATGTGGCAATCTGAAGTTTTTATCTACTCTTACTCTGACCTACTATTGTCCTGGCTTTTCATTACTGTAGAACCAAGCTCTTGTTTTTACAACTTAGCATAATTCAGCATTTAAGATCAGCTCAGTTAACTGTTTTCAGTTGTTTTTTGTTTGATTCCCAATTATGTTTTGTTCAAACTCAAAAATCACTAACCCAGACATTGTCATGTGATTGGTAAAGACAAGTGTGATTGAGTGTTAGTTAACTTCTCATGTCTACAAGGTAAGAAGTATTGAACACTCTTGTTTTGAAATAGTGAAAGCATGTTATAAAATGTCTGCCATTAGTATTATTTCAAATAATATATACTTTAATGCCTACAAGTATACTAAAAGCTGAATTCCTTTTTCCTGGTTTTTCATGTGGGCAATATTCTTCTCCGTTTTTAATGTATATTCAAGTTCATTGGCATGTCTATGGTGTTAAGAAATGTGTTAGTAGATGTAGTATAACCATTGTGGAAACCAGAAGGAACAGAGTAGAAGGGCCCCGTGTTAATATATACTGTATTTTATTTTCTTCAAGTAAATCCAAAATGATTTGGTTGTTGGAAGTTTCTAGAGTTCGTATCATGATATGAGATATAGCACTTTCCAGACTCTGATGATGATATTATTATTAGCAGAAGGTTGATCTACCCTTATTCCAGGTGGTTCCTTTAAAACTGGTGAAGAAGGTATCAGAAAGTTTGGAGATTTCATTATTTTTTGACTTGTTCCTTTCATATGAATAATGTACTCACTGTAGAGAAATATGTGCTTTTTCTGTTACCACTCTTCTGTGGGTGTTATGTAGGGTAATTACATTCTGCATGCATTTAGTATTTATCTTTTCTTGGGTTTGATTTAGATCTCTCATCTAATCAAGGGACCTGTACAGAATGTACACTGAAGTATTTTGTTTTATGGTGTTAACTAGCCTTCTGAAAGCATCTGCTCAACAGTCTGTCAATATTGAAATATATAAATGTTGTTACAGGCAAATCTGTAAAATTTGTTTTGTAGGAAACAGTTTGATAAAAGTGCCTCTAGGTTTTACAAGACTTTTAGGTTATATTTCCATATAATAAGGTATACCTCATGCTTCTGATCTTACAACTTGTTTATGTTATCGTTACTTTTCTTTTAATTATGTTTGTGCCAGTTATTTTATTGTAATTTTGTATTTTGGAAGTTCTTGTATGTAGTTAACTCTTCATATTTCATAAAATATATGTAAACATGTCATTTAGTATAGGAACATAATAAGTATGGTAATTTTAACTGAAAGTTTTGCACTTGATTTTGTTACTTTCTGATACTAATTAGAATTGCAATACTCATTTCCTGTCAGTTACCTGTTCAGAGTTACATCTGACATGTTTAACTCTTTAATGCTTTGTTAACTTATAACCACAATCTTTAGTTTCACGCTTTAACATATGGTTACAGCTCTTAATTGTATCATTAATTTTCTGCTCTAAATTTTGACTGCACTGTAACCATATCATTGATTTCATGCTTTTATATTGAAAGCATGACATTACTAGATAATGTTCTTACACACATTATTACCAAATTATTAAACTCCAAATGTGCTATCTAATATGAACTGTTTTAACACTAAAACATCATTATTAACCTTGTCTCTTCTGCTTGTTACCTAGCATTATCAGTAGCTTTATACAGTATGTGAATGAAATATTGAAACTGTGGTAGTTAGTTAAATCTTAACTGTTTCATTTTGAGAAAAGCATGTATATACACCAGTTTTGTGCATTAACTGCAGACATGTGAAACTGCTTTGTAACATTGAAACAGTAAACAGTGTAATTTTGTATTGAAACTTTTGTTCTGATGAAGTGTGCTAAAAATCTGTAATTATATCTTGCCTTTGTCATGTTTTGTGTGTTTTTAGAGTCCACTGATTTTTAACCATTGCATATTTTATGGATTCGAATCATTTTATAGTTCAAAAGTGGTCTAAGAGATGTATGTTCTGATACATTTGTCATTGTAATATGACATTATAAGATTATAGTGCTGATAAGTTGTGCCTTTTTGAAGCTTACAGAATTAATATTATTTCTTGTTGGGCTAGACTAAACTATTTAATTCTATTTTAAGATATCCCCAGGAAATCGGAATAAACTTTGTTATAAATGAAATGGTGCCCTTTAAACATTTTTTCCATTAGAAGTAACTACACAGTTAATAATATTCAACAAAGTAAGTTTGTAATTCTGCCTTTATAGTTTGTAGCACTATCTGGAGAATATTTGTGATGTGCAAAACAAACAAATAAAAATGAACATTTACTCCAGTTAAATTGGAATTTATAATTATTTTTATAGATTTTATTTTAAATGTTGGGTTTGATACTGATACTAAGTTGTTTTTTTAACACCTTACTAATTAGAATTGAGTCGTGTATAAATGTATCTTTCACTCTAGTGCTGTGTTATAACTTGTACTTCTCAAACATGAAAATCTACTTTATCCATTTTTATTTATAAATAATAACAGAGCAGTCCCAATTATTTTAAACAAGTTCCTCCATATTGAACACAGCAGATCTGTATGTCCATTCTTAGGGTAAAAATATTTTTTATTGGAGGACCTGACCATGTCCCCTGATGGTTAGTGTGTGGGTTAAATTCTATCACCAAAACATGCCCACCCTTTCACCTGTGGAGACATCATTATGTGCTGACCAATCCCACTATTTAAGCAAAGAGTTGGCAAGTAGGTGGCATTGACGAGCTGTCTTCCCTCTAGTCTGTCATTTCTAAATTAAGGACAGCTAATGAGTAGTTTTGGTTGGAATTCAAGAAAAACAAAATAAGTGATTTATAATGAAAGCTCTGACTTTGTGTATAGAAGACATGCTTTAAAATGGTTGTTTTGCATTTATTATTTATGCTAGAACCACAGGATTGTTTGCATTCAGTTTATTTTTTTTTTGCAATTGAAAGAATTTTTGAAGCAAAAACTTGCTGTTGTTATAAGGAACCAAGAGGTTTGAACTAAATAATATCATATCCACATCAAATTTGTACTTTCTTTATATTACCAAGACACCAGAGTTCCTGATTAGTTTTAATCTTGATTGTAATATTGTAGCTGTTGTTACTTGTTAAACATTCCAAGTTGGAAAAGTACAATGCCAGGATACATAAACAGTTTTATTTCCTGCTTCAGTGTTAAATCCCATAATTCATGTTAAATAATAGCTTTACAAGAAGTAATAATTAGAATGTTCAAGTAATTTCCTCTAAGTTTTGTAACATATTTTGAAATACATCCTCAATGTGTCTTTTTTCTTTCAAAATTCAGTATTTTTTTAATTTTAAATGTTCTGGTTTCAACATCTTTTGAATAATCCCATTTTCATCAAAATTCTATTGTGTAACTGTTTCAGTGCATTGTCCAAGTAAAATTTTTCAAATAAACTAATTTGAAATGTAATACTATTACATCAGTAAAACACATTCCAAATATTGTTTTATTAGTTGGAACTTCTTTGAGATACTGATGTACTACAGTATTGGTACATTATCAGGTTTCTGTATGAGAATGTATCGAGATTTAGATTATTGTTTTAGAATACATAACATTTCTGGTTCACCTACTTGAATGTAACTTCTTTTAGATCTAAGTCCTGTAATACTACAGTTTTGGTGCACTTTCCAGGTGTAATCTTTACATCTATTTCCTATAATATCAGGGTTCTAGTACACTTTTCTGGAATAATCTTAAAATCAAAGTCCTGTAATCTTGTAAAGGTATAATCTTGAGATGTACATCCTGTAATATTACAACTCTGGTGCACTTTCCAGATTTAATTTTGAGATGTACATCTTGTAATATCATAACTCTTGTGTACCCTTTTTGTGTGATCTTGAAGTAAACTCTTTAGATGCAAGCAAGTCTTGTTATATCACAACTCTGTCACACCTGTCGTAACGTTTTTGAATATATCCACCTTTAACTTTTAAAGACCTTCAGTACAGTTCTTGTGTATCTTACTTATAAAATCTTCTGGAATGTCACCATTTGTAGTTCCACAGTATTGATACGTATGTATATCTGTTGCTTCTTTCATGTAGCTTTATATATATATATATATATATATCCATATTCTTTTGTGTAAATGGTGCACTTTCCATGCCGTACCTTATTAGAAGTAGATTCTGCTACATTAAAGTTGTGTATGACTGGTGTTGATGACATTTTCATGTGCCATTATTTCATAATTCATCACCTTTAATATATACAGTACTGGTTGTGTCTTTTTGTGATTCAGTTTCTTGACTGTTACTCCATTTCATCTTCTGTAAGACAAGAATTGCTCAAATTTTCAAGTTACTGCATACTTTCTAATGAAAGATTAATTTGAATTTTTTTTATAACTACAGTAGTAATAGATATAACTTCTATTAGCACATATTTTTATTTCATCAAATTTTATAGTATTCTAGGTATTTGTTGAGAAATGAAATTCAGAACTGTTCAGAAATAGTTAATATGGTTAAAGATTTAGCATTCAGTACACTAGAAACTGCTAAAGATATCAAGTCCTAACTTTTTACTTGTCCCAAGTTTTTTTGTTTTATGACAGTTGAAAACATTTCTTGTTAGCTCTGTGTAAGAGTTGTGTGTGTCTTATGTTGTGTCATTAATCTGTTTACATTTACTAAATGCTGTTAGACTGACTAAAGTGTTGTCAACTGAAATTTTACATTTTTGCATTTGATCTTAAAATCTGAAAAAAAGCCTGTTTAGCTCAATACTAATTTTTGATATTTTTGGAAATTGCATTTAAGTGCTGTAAGAAAAAGTAAACTGTTAGCTGCTAGTTTAGTGTATATTTGATTATTATAAAGTTTGGAACTCATTGGATTTTCAAGAAACAAATGTAATGGTAGAAATGAATTTTCATAGTCGTATATGCTTAATTATGTAATAACTGCTATAAGTGTTTTATTATAAAAGATATAAAATGCACTATAAAACAACTTTTTTTTTTTACACACCTCAGACTTGTATTAATGTTATAAATGCAGTTATTTTATTATTTGTCTGACTTGTTTTGATAAATATTCTGAATGGTTTTAAACTACTCATTTTTATCATTTTTATGATATCCACCTTTTTGTTAAACTCCCACATTTTAAATTAATAGAGGGATTTTAATATTTTGCAATCAAAGTTTATAATAGCATAGTCTCGGAAGTTTTCCCAAATGAAATGTTGAGCAAAATTGAAGTTTCTTATTAATAGCGTTAAGCGTAAGTTTTGGAATTTGCATTTTTTTTTAAGTTCTGACAATTAGGTCTTCCAAAATTAGATGATTTGTAAACCCTTCTAACCCTGGTTTTGTATTGATCCATCATTAAATACGGGTATCTGTGTTAAGACTAACTATGTTTTCTTATCTGACTAGAATGTATCAATCTTCCATGTCAACAAATATGCATCCACTTTATTGTGTTTAATTAAAAGCTTTGTTAAGGTACCCTACTTGATTAAGGACATTTAATTAGCAAGCTTAAAGTTTGTTTTTTTAAATTTAATTAGACTTTCTGTACAGTTCCAAATAAAATTAATTGTATACAGTAATTTTTTTTAAATAAATTCAAATTTCTTTTTTTTTATCAGCTGAGTAATGTATCTTTGTAGAAAGTTTTACCCTTTATGTGAAGTAAATCATATAAACATTGAAGGCTAAATATATGATTTTTTTTATGTGGTATGAACTATTATGCTATGTTGGTGGAAAGGAAAAATTTTGTTTGATATTCACCTCAAATTACATTTCATGGTTTATGTGCTTTCCTGGTGAGGTCCATTCATAAGTTATAAGTTGTGACTTGGACATGGCTCTAAAAATGTTTGAGCATATATAGCAGAGAAGTGCATATTTGTGTGTTCTTATGCATGGAGAAGTCCATAATGGACTATCAGTTATTAACTGAGTACTCACTACATTAATACAAATGTTGAGGGTTAGCTTACTGTGTGCTTCATGTATCATACTTGTGTATAGTTACATTTTTAATGCATTACTATGAGTAAAAATTGAGCCTCAGGGAATGTTAATTCATTTTTTTTTCTATAACACCTAAATATTATAAACCTATAGCTAAAATTTGGCACAGAATGTTACATGGATGTAGTTATATTCATATGTACATAAAATTGGTAGTATCAATGCACCTGAAATTTTTGTTTTTAGAAGTCATGCAACTGTAAGATATACAAGGAAAGGAAATAAAATGAATGAAGAGGCAACCAAGCATTGAGTTTGTTCTTTTTTCAGTTGTATGTTCAATTTTTTTTAGTTTATTTCTGCCCAAATTCAGATTTGGTCAATATGTGGATTTATTTTTTCCTGTGTGTGAAAATGGTAATTGTTTGAGCCATCCAAAGGATTGTAGAAGTTGATGTGAGCTGAGAAATATGCATTCCTTAAGTGTGTCAGATTAATATAATCACTTGTGAATAATTTAAGAGTGACAGACCATTTATTGAGACATCTACATGATATAGGCACTATCCTTTTTTGTCTTTGTTGTATGGGCGAAGAATAGCCTACTGGTTAGAGTCTAGACAGCAATCCTGAGGGTCCATCATTTGCTGCATCTCGCACAATGCATTTTGCATCCATACGTGCCTTATAAATTGTGTTACTTGATTATAGTAGGCCAGAAGCTGGTAGTGTATGTTATTGGCTTGTTCATTCTTTCTTCTAATATATTTGATAAAATTTAGGGACAGCTATTGCAGATAGCATTTAACTTACTTTGTGCAAATATTTGAAACAAGCAAGTCTTTGTTGTGTCTAGAAAAAAGGCCTGGCATGGCCAAGCGCGTTAAGGCGTGCGCTTCGTAATCTGAGGGTCGCGGGTTCGCGCCAAACATGCTCGCCCTCCCAGCCGTGGGGGCGTATAATGTGACGGTCAATCCCACTATTCGTTGGTAAAAGAGTAGCCCAAGAGTTGGCGCTGGGTGGTGATGACTAGCTGCCTTCCCTCTAGTCTTACACTGCAAAATTAGGGACGGCTAGCACAGATAGCCCTCGAGTAGCTTTGTGCGAAATTCCAAAACAAACAAACGTGTCTAGAAATCTCATTTTTCTCCGAGATTCAGTAGCTGAAAGTTATAAAGTTTTAGAAACTGGCTGATATCTAAGTATTTTGGACCAATGTCTACAGTACTTACCAATTTTACTGGAGTTAAAATAGAAATTTGAAGAATCTCCTAGTTGTGAGCTGGAAAAGCTTTGCATTTGGTTTTAATTAAACTGAGATTCATCAATGATGAGGGCCAGGATAAACTAAATGAAAAAAAAGTAGTGAAATGTTTTATCACAGGAAATAAAGATAGAAGTAGTTGTAAGGATAGGCTTAGTTGTTACTGTTCAATGCTAGAAGTAGTTGTAAGGATAGGCTTAGTTGTTACCGTTCAATACTAGAAGTAGTTGTAAGGATAGGCTTAGTTGTTACTGTTCAATGCTAGAAGTATAAGCAATTGAATAGATGTCTTTATGGCATTGGTAGAAAGAGAGGATGTGATAGCAAATGAAACAGTTAAATGTAGATGATTTTGGTGACAAATTTCTTTGAAATACAGGGTGAATTAATAGGGGTAGAGTTTTAAAGATGGAGGAGGAATGGCTTTATATGTAAAATGTGAGTTTGAGGATATCATAATATTGAAATTGTGGATATTAAAGATAAAGCAAGAATATTGAATCCATTTTGGTTTCTATAAGTGGACATAAGGGAAAAGGCTTTTAGTTGGTTATTTGCTATAGATCACTAGATGATACTGATAAAATTAATGAGAAACTTTACAGTGAGATTAAGATTTAGCTGATAAATGAAGAGATTTTAATTGCAAGCACAAAGACTGGGAAATGCTAGAGCAAAACAATAAAGTTGATAGGTTTTTGGAAACTGAAAACTACTCAAGATGGTTTTCTTCAACTGGTCAAAGAACATGCTTAAAAAATATTTTATTAACTTCTAATATAAAAATTGTGAGGGTGGAAATTGCAGAAAATGATGATTTTTCCAATAGGTTTTTTTGTTGCATATAGAGATCAAAAATACTACTTTGGTTACGAATTTTAAAAGAAAAAAGCAAATTTTGAAAGGATATGACAAGAATAGTATGTTGTGAATCGGGCAGCTGAGTTATTTGTAAACGTTGATCAAATGTGAAAAAATTTAGGGATAAATTGTTAAATATTCAAGATAAATGTATTGCTTATAAAAAGGAATGGGTAGCTGTGAATGAGAACTAGGTTGATAAATAAAGAGTTCAAGTGATAAAATTAAAGTTTCGAATTTTAAAGAAATTTCGGTTTACTGGTATGATGGAAAATTTAGAAGATCAAACAGGAAATTAGGACACAAAGGATGTATGAAAGGTAAGCTGAAAGTATAAAAAATAATAGTAAAAATGTCTGCAAGTACATAAATGATGAACAAAACGTTAGGATGGGAGGGAGGACCTTTCAGGAGTGATAAAAGAAGGCTTTGATGGTTATGAGATGACTGGATTATTAAATTACGTTTTTACTAATCAATTAAGTAGTAGTAATGATATTCGATAGCTGATAGATGGAAACTACGTTGGACAATATGATTACATTCGTTCTCAACTTGGGAAGTTTGAAAAATGATTAGGTTCTTGGACCAGGTAATATTTCCCCGAGGGCTTGGAAGGAGGTTAATGCCACTCGCTACTTTTTTTTTTTTTTTTTTAGTTCTTGAATACTGGGCAGGTGCTAAAGGCTTGAAATTTAACTAATGCCATTTCTCTTCAAGGTATGTAATAAAAATTGTCTACTTAATTTATAGGCCTATTAGTGCTGCATTAGTTATAAAAATTTGGAGAGTCTAATAAAAGATATTTGCAATGTCATTTAACAAAGTTTAGTGTTGTATAGTCAACATGGTTTAAATAAGGGAAAAAGTTTCGACTTCTTGTTAGTCATCAGGTAGTTGTTTGTTTTGTAAAATGCTGCACGAGTATTTTGTTACAAATTAGAAAGCATAAATATCTACAGAAGAGACAGACTCATTACATACACTTTAGTTTTCATTATAATAAGCAGTGGAAAACCAGATCATTTAACTCTCCACAGAAGAAGTAATCGCGTGCCAAACTGTAGAAACCAGGTTATAATAAAAACGCAAGAGTTTATCCACAATAACCAAGGTATTAAAGATAATATAAAAAACCCTTGATCACTAGAATCAGTATTTTGCATAAGCCTGGAAGTGGCAAGTGTAAGACAAATGAATAGGCCGCTCTTGAAGTTAAAAAAGAAATAACATTACAAAAGACAATTTCATTATATGGTTCATTGATTAGGCCACATTTGGAGTATTGCATTCTGTATTGGGTTCCTTACCTGAGGAAGGAAATTTAATTGTTAGATAGAGTTACAAGAATGGTGCCTGGAATGGAGAATTTGTTATATGAAGAGAGATTAAGATAACAGAAACTGTTTTCATTTGAAACAGAAAGAAATAGAGAAGATATATTTGAAGTGTTTAAAATTGTAAAGGGAATTGATAATGTTGATGTATCATGTTTTTCATACTTAATGGCGAAAATAGTAGGATTTTGGAAAGCAGGTATAAATTTTGGTAAGGTAGGAAGCCATTTTGAGTCGAGACAATTTTATTTTTCTCGCGGTTACCCTTTGGAACGAGTTACGTTCGGATGTTGAAGAAGCAGTAACTTTAAGTGAGTTTAAAAGAAAATTATTGTGAAGTATATGAATGATAAGGGCTAACTTTAAGTTTCAGTGATGTCAAGAAAACCCATTTGTAGAAAAAAATATATATGTAAAAACGGCTCATTTGGGTTGAGAAAATTTTTTACGTGAACTTGACGATGACCGAAGAAGGTCGAAACGTTGTTCGCTACTCTACATAAAATATTTTCTCAACCCAAACAAGCCGTTTTTACACATATAGCTTTAAGTCTGTTTTTTAAAGCTAATTTAGTTTAGAGTGTGGAACAGCCGAGATGGATCAATATATTCCTTGTTATTCATAAACATTGTGAGTACAAAATACAACATCACATATATTATGTATTTATAGCCTTATAAACCAACATTTCGGCCAGGTGGGTTAAGGCGTTCGACTCGTAATCTGAGGGTCGCGGGTTCGAATCCCCGTCGCACCAAACATGCTCGCACTTTCAGCCGTGGGTGCGTTATAATGTTACGGTCAATCCCACTCTCCGTTGGTAAAAGAGTAGCCCAAGAGTTGGCGGTGAGTGGTGATGACTAGCTGCTTTCCCTCTAGTCTTACACTGCTAAATTAGGGACGGCGAGCGCAGATAGCCCTCGAGTAGCTTTACGCGAAGTTCAAAACCAAACAAACCAAAACAACATTTAATGCAAGATAATCAACTAACTTTTTAAATAGGTCATATACATTTACAGCATTTCATATAGTATATCTGTCAAAGTTTTGGTGTAAAATAGCCAGCCGGTTTTGCTATAGGCTTGTGAAACCGAATTATGAATAACAATAAAAATAATAATTAAATATACTTTCATCTATCGTAGGACATATTCAATACTGCATTCATTACTGCTGTCCAAATTTCAGTACAATATTTATAGCTAATATTATTTTTTCTCTGTAGTTGCTGTTAAAAGTATAAGCAATAATAATAACAACGTTGAAGACTGTTACATACATTTACTTCAATAAAACGTAGCACTTTGAATAAATATTTATGGTTAACCTAATCAAAAGCCTTGGACTTGTTAATCTTCAACAGAATCCCTTGATTTTTCTGATCCTCAGCATAACGAATTATGTCTCTGATGACAATGACAGTATTCGATATTTCCCTTTTCTTTACTCCACCAGATGATGAGGTGAAACGATTTGATCCGTGATTCTTGATAATCATTTACCCAATATTCTACTAACAATTTTATAATCAACATTCAACAGTGTTATTGGACGCCAATTTTTTTTAGCAAATTGCGATCTCCATCTTTATGACACAAAATTATTAACCTTAGCTTCATACTTTATGTTAAAACACCAGCTCTATGAATTTTAGAAACGATTAGGTGAAATCATTTAATAAACCTCGTGAAAAATGTTTGGTACAACTCAACAGCTAAACCATCGCTTCTACAGGACGTACCTGTCTTGAAGGAGGTTAGTGCTTCTTGTATCTCCGCAATACTAATAGGACGATCACACTCTGATCTTTGTAGATCAGTTAATCAAGTTGACGAACGTGATATAAAGTTATCCATATAATCGTTTGACAAAGATTCTGACTTGTATACATCAGTATAGTAATGGGTAATTTCTTCCTGGAGATTTTGTTGATCATTGAAGACATGACCATCCTCATCTATTAATTCATTTATAAAGTTTTTTTCCTGTCTTTCATGTTCCACTCTGAAGAAATATTTATCGTTTTTTTCACCTGCTTTCACTCATTTGATTTTCGCTCTTAAATATGCACCTGCTGTCTCATATTCAATTCCTTCTATCTGTTCATCTAAAACCTTAATCCAGTCAACATTTGTTTTTACTGCTTGACCTTCTTATCAAGACATGAATATAATGTTTTCACACACTTTTTAATAGGGATATAATAATGTTTTGGAATATGTGTTAAATTAATGTTTTAATTGCTCATATCACTGAACTGTGTTTATTGATTAGCGTCACTTCAATACCAACAGTCCGATTTATATCCGTTCAATCCTCATCTCTTAAAATGGAATTATTTAGAATCTAGACCCTAGGGCCTCGTGGTAATGGTTTTAAATCAATATTGCATATAATCGCATTATGTGGTCAGAAAATGTACAAACGTAATATTAAAAGATTTGACGCTATTTTAGTAAGTATAGTAAGTTTTATCAGTCTGTGATTGAGTAATCTTATCATAATCTTTATCATTATCTTCCAGGTATGTTGTTTCTCCATGGAGCGGAAATTTCTCCACACATCAACTAAATTATGTCGACTCATGCAATCAATTAAACCGATACAGGATCTATCAAAATAATAATCCGGCGAGTTGTTATCCAGATGTTTTTCCAAAACACAAGTGAAATCCCCCCACCAGAACTATTAACTTGTCCGGAGGTAACTTAGTTTGTTACTCCTGAAATAGTTGGTGATACACATGACAAACAAGAGGACTGTAAATATTTCATACGAATACTGGTATGTCCTGTATTATGAAATTTATGCTGAACATACAAACATCATTATTTCATAACATATCTTATCAAACGTAATATCTATATTTTTCGTGTTAATACAGAAACCCTATTACAGGGGTGTGCAACAGGCGGCCCGCGGGCCACAACCCGGCCCGCCAAGCCATTTAGTGTGGCCCTAGTTGTTGTAATCTAACCATGTGGCCTGATCTGTAATCCAACGCAAATGGAATATTTTTAAAAGCATCGATCCTACGGGATTCCCAGGCTTCGACTCGACAAACTTCTAAAATTATCTTTGCTAGAGAGGAGCAGGCCGAATTCGATTGGTCGGCCTCCTTAGGGCATGAATAGGTGACGTGCACTAGCACTATTGTCTACGACTCAACGTCATGTCCTGAACCTCGCCTTCGCCCGCTGGCGACAATTTTC